>NW_020955217.1:768422-1054208 GCF_003031625.1 Empidonax traillii
ACCCACAACCAACCCAGAAACACCTGACCTGCAGATTAATGCAGACTTTCCTTGATTAACTTCCCCCCTTCCAAAAGAAGCATTCAGATCTGGGTGACAGCATTCCAACTAGCGAGTCATCAGGCAAGCAGAACAGAATAGTCACCTTTTGTAATGCTTCCGGTGACAAATACACTCAAGAATGTAATTTTCCCTTCTGTGTAATAGCATCACACCAGGAAATGTGGTATTTTTCTGGGGATTATAATAGACCACATCCTTGTCTACAGCCTGCTGTAGAGCTATTGTTTGCAAGCTTGTAATTTGTTCATCTCCTCCTCTGGCCCATTCTCACCTCCCCACGTGTAACACCTGTAAGTATTTTTCAGACCTACCAAGATCTTTGAATTCCAGCCCTGTCCTCCAAAAGAGTTTCTTATTTGTTCTTAACTCGGTGCTGTTTGTGAATGTGTTAAGTGTTCTCTGTCTTCCAGAGACTGTGAGAATACTTAACTTTGTTTCCTTACTTCCTCAATCCTACCACACTCACATCCCATTTTCAAGACCTTGGCCTGACATGAGAAGGTCAGAATACATGTCCTTGCAGTAGTTCTAGCAAGATAAAGGTGCTGAGCCCAATTGGGAGGGAAGTTGTGCTTTGGCAATGCTGTAGCAGTGAATAGAATAGAATTGACCATTTGCTTCGCATTGTTTCCTGTTTTGAATGAAGCTGTGGAGAATGCAGGTGCACAGCTTGTTTGGTTGTAATTTCACATGGCTCAGATTTGTGGTCCCATATGACATAGACTAGGCATACAACATCAAATATGTTGCTAGGTGATGCTTGATCCATCAGGCAGATTACTCTGTCAGAGAAGAAACAGAATTTGCTCCAAGTGTGTTCTTGACATGTTGGTGTTCATAAATACTAAAGAACAATATTATAAATCAAACTAATATTGCTGCAGTTTGTGCTGGTTACCCTCTCAGAATTGTTTTCTCTTCTCCACAGTGTCTGAACTGTTGACTTGAATCTGTTGATTTAAGTAACTTGTGGAGGGCAAGAATGCAGACACTGAAGTGTTAGCAGGTCAGCTCTGAGCTCTGGAACCTCTAGGAATTTTTTCCTCAAACAAAGTTGAAAATTTTCTGAAAATAGTTTCCAGGAGCTGGGACTACAGTTACTCCTTTAATATTTTTTGGTTTTGGACCTGGAACCAATGAACTCTACTGAATGGAATGTGGGAGAATAGAGAGCAGTTTCAGTGCCCTTCTGATGCTGCTACATGAAGTTGTTTTTCCTATTACCAGATACTTAATCACTACGCGCGTCTCTGAACAGCTCTGGTTGCTAAGGTCAAAATGAGATTACTCTGTCCATGCAGATGCATTGCAGCCCAGGCCAAGAAGCTTGTCTGTTATTTATTCCGATAATAGTTTTTGCTTGAGTGGTGGAAGAGTAGACCTGCAGAAGTGAGGATGCAAGCTTAATACTGCCACTTTCTTCATAGTATAGTATTAATAACACTGCGTTCTCTCATTTGTTAAGACTTCCTTATTCCCTCAGCACAAGTGTGTCCATATGCATAAATTCTGTTTGTGTATGTGTGAGAAAGCTAAACAGCCCTGCATGGCTGTTTCTCTTAGTACGTGCTGGGCAGGTACAACACTTAAAATGTGGTCAATCTGCTTGTAACGTGTAACTAGCAACTTGCCTGGGATTTCCAGACATCCAGTGGCTGAAGAAAGAAGGCTCTCTATCTAAGGTGCTCCACTGTGATACTGCTAATTGCCACCACTTGGAAAGATATATGTCACTAGCATTTGCACTTGCAAACCTGCTATTTAAGAGACTGGTCTTTATCCCTCCCTGGAAAGGGGAAGAAAACATTCCTGAGAATTGTCTGAGGCATTTAGAACTGCCTAATGATAAGAAGCAACACGGTTAAGGACCGGTTTATCCTGTGTATAAGGGTAAAAGTTGGTATTTACTGCCCTTTATCTTATGTATTCACTGAAAATAAATGGTATGATCTTTTAAATGACTCGCACAACTTCATGGTTTCATTGAACTATTTTATTATGCAAGTGAACTTAAGAGTTATTAGATTACATGCATCAGGGTGCAAAATATTCACAATGGCTTAGTGTGTGAGAGAGCTGTGGAGTTTTTTTTCTGTTCTGCCTTCCCGTTCCCCTTCAGTGTAGGATGTTTTTCAGTGGAGCTGCAACATAAGGAGAAGGATGGTTAGCTTCAAAAATACTATATTGCCTACAACTAGAGACAGATTCTGAACCAACAGGCTCAGGAGCGAGGCCCTAGAAAAAAAAACCCTCCCTGTGAATGCGTGGTGTCCAACACACCTAGAAAGTAGGCATTTGTGAGAGGAAGAGATTTGAAGAGGCAACATTATCTTGGGTTCCTATCTAGGTCTTGGATCTTCCCCAGGCATGTTGCCACTCAGCTGGTTGGCAGTGCATTGCCTTCTTAAGAGACAGTGTTTTCTGAATTTTTTTTCAAATGGCACTTTAATTTTCCAAGTTAGATACTCTAGTAATGTTCATGGAATCTGAAAGGCTGCCCTGTCCCATAGATTGAGCTACTGACTCAGTATTAGAAGAGATGTTGTCTTAGCAACATCAAAAGAAGTAAAAACAAATGCATGACTTAAGGGCATTGCTAAAGCACAGAAGATTCTGTTCTAACTACTGTAACTTCTAGTACAAGAACTTTCCATAGTATTATGATCATTTAAACTACATTCTGTAGTTCTCTCTAGTTCTTTCATCTTACTTCTCTTCTCTTGTTCCAGTTGGTAGTGTAGCTAACATGTTACAGTCTATCCCAAACAGCCTGAAGTCATGGAACTGGTGTTCAGTCTTTAGGTGTACTAAGTTCTGCAGCTTCTGTTGAGTCTCTATTTATGGAAAGTTTTTCCTTTTAATGCAAATGGCATTACCTCTTCAACAGCATGCTTCTTCCCCTCTGGACCCAATTTGTTACAAATTTTATGCATCATAAGACAGGGGAAGAGGAAAAACTGGTGTTCTGTAGTGTTTTTGTATGCACAAGCAAACCTTCTAAGGCCCCATTTGTCATTTTAAGTACGTTAGTCTTGGACACAGAAGTTTAATCATAAAATCATGGAATGGTTACAGTTTTAAGGGACCTTAAAGATCATCTAGTTTTAATCCCCAGAATTATAAAGTGTTGTGACACTGGCCTATTGAGAGGAAAGTTACATCTTACTGTCTAGGATTTTTAGCATGCTATGTGCTTAAATGCACATGTAATGTAATGGCCAGTCTTCACGAATGAAGAACCAGGGAAGGTCTTTACACCTTCCAGCCTGCGCATTGGATTTTTTAGGTGAGACACAGTGTGCGCGGAACTGAGCCCACCCTTTAATCCTGAGGTTCATCTGCCGGGGCCAAGCACGCTTGGATGGTGGCAGCGAGGTCCTCAGGACGTAGATGGATTGCCTTACAGGGCTAACGAGCTCCATCTGCCCGGGGAGTGTCCTAACCGGGAATCGAACCCGGATCTCAGCGTTGACAGCGCTGCGGTTTAGCCACTGCACCACCAGGGGCACTCTAAATGCACATAGTTTTTAATATAAACCCTTATTTCATGTGTAACAGTCTCCCTCCTCCCACACTCTTATGCTTTAAAAAAATTAGAAACTCTTTTCATTTTGGTTATGGCTTCAACTTTGTCCTGGGTTACTGCCAAGATTTGGTAGGGATCTTTACAAATAACCTGCCTTGCCTATACAGGGTGAACAGGAATTCACTTGGGAAAATTGTCTTAACTGTGTCTTGCTCTTTTTGTTGCTCATGGAAATTAGGTTGAGTTGTTTCCTACTTTCCTCCTCAACCGTACCTTGAATTGGTTAGCACCTTGGGTGTTGATTTAATCATCTTGGAGCCATGGGAGTTTCATGTGGTCTGAGCCGAATGAATGCCAAACTGATTGTTTCTCAGCGTAACAGGCAACACAGTTTCTTCAGACTGTCTAAACCAGGAGTTCGAGTGGGTTAGGCTCTGTTTGCCTGTTTTACTACCAGCTTCTCTGTGGCTAAAAACTTATGTAGAGTGGTTGTAGGTCATCCATTTAGAAACACTGTTAAAGCCATTACGTTCTTCTTGAAATCAAGGCTAAGGTTTAGAGACGAGAAGCAATAGGACATAATATGGCAGGAAGGAGACTCAGGATTTTCCCAGGCAGTCATCAACTCATCGAAGGGACAGATGCTTGAGGCCCTGTCTCTTCTTGCTCTGCCTGTCATGTGGCTAACAGTTTGTCTGAGGGCATACCATGGAATTCTTCTTTGTCCTGCTGGTTATACAGTCCTTTAAGAACAGAGAAGTTAACCTTTACCACATGCCCCAAGTGTCCTTGAAAGCTGTTTGGATAACCAAGTAGTCATGTTCCTGCATGCTTCTGGCTTTACAGGACTGAAGTGGAAAAGCAGATTACTACAATTTTGGGTCTTAATACTAGAATAATTCTTGAAATATGTAGTAGCTAAATGGCTTTAGCACTAAATAGCTTACTGTGTAGCTGATCCATCAGGAAGGGGAGTGTATCCAGAAGATTCTTTTAGAGTTGCGGTAATAAAAGATATTCCTCTAGACTAGGGAGGTTAATTTTTTTTACTACCAGATAAACTACTAAGGTGAGATAGAGGAAAAGACATACATACTGGCACCACCTGGAATTCTGTGCTCAGCCAGCACCTTGCAGGTTTTCTGGTAAGGAGTAGGAAGCATATCCTTTTTTCAGCTTGTAAAGTGATACTTATTTTGCATCCACTGTGGTGTTTCAGCGAGAAGTACAAATAACTCACACAGTACAAAACTGAAGATTGTGAGCATATGTTTTCTTGAAGTGGGTAGAAAGGGATTAGAATATGATTAGGGATTTATTGTTGAGAGGGATTAAGCAACAGGTGTTTTTTAAGGTCACATCTTTGAATTGCAGCCTTGCTGTTCCAGAGAATTTGGTATCTGAACTTCCTCTACTTTTCTACATTGAAAACACTGCTTGGGGAAACCCTTGGTTTGTAAGGCACAGGAAGAAAACCTGAAGTGTAATTTCACGTTCCATTATGGATCATAAATGCTGTAGTTAGGTTTTCCAAGAACTCCCTTTCCCTTCTTGCTTGTTCTTTCATATTACATTTAGATTGTTTTGGGGGGTTTTTTGGTTTTTTTTTTTAAGTTTTTTTAATTCTTAATTTTAGGGACACTCCTCTAAAAATACAGCTTGAAAGTGAAAGGGCACTAAGTCATCTTTTCTGGTTCAGTTCTGGGGTTGCATGACTTGGAAACTGCCTTCAGTCAGCTTTCTGTAAGAGGGTCCTCTGTTATCTGAGAGAGAAAGAAACAACTCTATAAAGGCTAGAAGATACTTGATGCCTTTATAGATTCATTTAGGTTAGAAAAGATGTCCAAGATCATCAAGTTCAACTATTAACCTAACATTGCCAGGTCTGCCACTAAACTGAAGAAGGTTACTTAGACATTTAGTGTCTTACAGAAAAGAGAGTGCAAAATTTTCTAATGTATTTGACTAAAACTAGATTAGGCGACTTGTTTTATTCACAATTCTTTGTTAAATGTAACATTGTTTCACCTTTATCCTAGAGTTTAAATATGCATAGTTAAGTGGCTGGGAACTGCTGAAGGTCAAATCTTTGTAGTGTGAGTGGTTCTATTCCTCTCCCAGCTCTTGCCTCTCATCTCTTCAGATGTAGCAGGCTCTCCTGGTCTCCTAGCTCTGTCTTTCTGTAACGTAACATTTACAAAATGTTGGGAAATAGTAATCAAATGTCGTGTGCCTGTGGCTCACCTGTTGTCTGGCCTTGTGTTTACATGTCCAGTTTTTCTTCTTTCCTTTAAAATACCAAGCTACAAATCTAGTTGTTAGTAGAACTATACTACACAGTCATCCCAAGTTTAGGTTTTCTTTAATTTGGTGTGTGTGTGGGGGTTGTTTGTTTTTTGAGAAGTCGTATAATATTGCAAGCAATATAGTCTCCTGTAGTCAGAACAGTGGGAGACAATCCTTTCCCGATTTGCTGTTTTACTGGTCCTTATGCTATTCCCTGCAAGCTTAGTTGCTGCTTTTGCCTCCTGATTAACTGCTAATAGACTTTTTCTAGTCATTAAACACTCTTGCCTTCTGCATTCAGTAGTAGCCTCTGCCTTGCAGTCTACTGCTGTTGCAGTAAATCTGGTTATGTTGTTTCTTCACTGACAGCAAGAGCTTAGTGAACTCTTGCCCTTTAGTATCATTTAGTGCCCGTTACTGCTGGTTTTATGTGCTGAGTAGATTTTTATGACGGAAAGAATGAATGGTTATCAGGTTAATGCTGATTGCTTTGTAAGAATAATCTGCAGCCTTTTGCCTTTAAAACCTCAGATTAATTCCAGCTCTAATATAAATGGAAGTTAAATTATAAGTCTTAAATTTAATTTAGTCATTAGGGCCTTTCGTAATCCAAGGGATGGCCTGCAGGCAGCTACACTATGTACTCAGAGTAGCTCTTAGTCCAAGAGGGTTTAGGCCTGGAAAGGGTCAAGTCTAAAATGCCCTCTTGTTTAACCAGAAGATCAGTCCAATCCTGTGTTGAGTAGAAAACCTGAAGAGCAATCTGGATAAGACAGCAAAATGAGTGCCCCAATTAAGTTTGCTGATGTGATAACATAATTCTAATTGAGGCTTAAGTGTGTATATTATAGATGTGAGGGTAGTGTGTCTAAGTGTGGAGACTATTGTACACAAAGTACTCTGTTAACACCTAGAAATAACTTTCAATACATATTAAACAATGCTTTTTGTTTTTCTCCTTAGATCAATGTTCGAGTTGTTACTATGGATGCCGAGCTGGAGTTTGCAATTCAACCAAACACTACAGGCAAACAGCTGTTTGACCAGGTCAGTGAAGTCTTGGTATGGGCTCTTATTATTTAAGTCTGGAGTACATTTTGGACTATTGTATTTACTTAAGACTAGATTCCAAATCTGCCTTCTCTCTACCTCCTAATCAAAGGCTCCCAGTCTGAACTAAGATCTCAAAATTCCATCACAGTAAAAGAAAAAAGCAGAGGTATGTTATGCTCCAGTGAAACCTGTCTTCCATGTTGGGCGATGAAATGTCACAAGGGATCTAAAATGTTTGGGCAGTATAGGTAGCATGTGAAAACACACTTCTTAATTTGAAATACAGCTTAGTTCTTACATTGTTCTTCAATTCTAAGATTGAAATGTTGCCCTTGTGCATAAAAATCTTCAGAATCAGGTCTTGAGATGGCTGAAGAAGCTGTTGGCATCGCTACGTTCATTCAGAAGCTGGGTTGGGGGCAGCCACTTGCCACAGGTGTTTGAATTTGTCACACTACTGAAAAAAACAGAAGAGTTTGTGACCTCCATGCAACATTTATAGGCAACATGCCTTGTAAGAAGCCCCTGTGCAGCAGGACAGAGCACAGATTTGCACAGTCTGCCTTCAGGAATTCCCAGGGAAGTGGAGGATATGAGTGGCCAAGAATCTCCTCCCTTACTGTTATTCTTCCTGCTACTGCATTAACAAGTTTAAAGATGGACTGCAAAGGTCAGATAAAGGCAACAATGTGCACTTTGTAAAACTTTATTATTGTCTTAGTAACTTGCTGTTATAAAACAAGGCCTAGATTTCAGCAGAAAAAATTTACATAGTGCTCTGAATTAAAAGAACAAACAAACAAACTTGCTTCTAGCCATTTCTGCTGTAGGCCTGAAAACTAAGAACAGATTTATGCAAACTTCAGTTACATATTTTAAGCTGTTTACAATTTGTTACGGCAGCTCCTTTGTACTTCTCCCCCTGTACCTGCTAGCCTTGATAGCGAAGGGTGGTTGAGCGTTAACTCAAGTAAGCAGTACTGGCTAAATAATGTCCATTGGTTGGTCCTAAGGTTTTGTTGGTACAATTTCTTGTTTCATTGAGTTAACTAGAACCACAAAACAAACAAACAGCCCACGAACCCACCTAAGAAAAAAAAAAAACTGCCCAAAAACCCCTAACAAAATTCAAAACTCCTAACAAACAAACAAACAAAAAATGCTTCTAGTGGGTTCTTGAAAGGAGTGAAAGGAGGAAATCAAGTTCTAATCACTGCAGATCTTCACAGTACAAGACAGAGTTTAGCATTAAATCTAATTCCTCTTGAATACTACTGATGTGGGATAAACATCAACTACTCATTGACTGGAATTCTGCTGAAATGCATATGAAACGTGCATTTTTATGGAACCAGTGTTTGGCATTTGACCTACCAGAGAAGGGCCAGGATAATTAGAGGGATGGAGCACCTATGAGGAAAGACTAGAGAATTTGGGCTTGTTCAGGGAGAAGAGAAGGCTTCAGGGTGACTTAACTGTGGCCTTCCAGTACCTAGAGGAAGCCTACAAGAGAGCTGGAGAGAGACTTTGCAAGGGCATTTAGTGACAGGACAAGGGGGAATGATTTAAACTGAAAGAGAGTAGATTTAAATTAGATATTAGGAAGAAATTTTTTACTGTGAGGGTGGTGAGGCACTGGTTGCCTAGAGAAGTTGTAGATGCCCCACCTCTGGAAGTGTTCAAGACCAGGTTGGATGGGGCTCTGAGCAACCTGGTCTAGTGGAAGGTGTCCCTTTCCTTGGCAAGAGGGTGGAATTAGGTGATCTTTAAGGTCCCTCCCCACTCAGGCTATTCTATGATTCCATTCACTGCTAATTACTCTTACATCATGGTAACTTCTTCCCCCAGTCCCTTTCACGTTAATCCAAAACAGAGAACTCAGATCTCATCTCTGAGGGTACAAAAATCCAAATGAGAAAACAACAAGTTTTTAAAAGCAATGCATGAGATTAGACTGGCAGACTCTAGACCTTCAACTGATGAGTTAAAAATCCTGAGAACTCGAAAAAAGGCAGGATGTTTCAAATTTAAGATACTTCTATTTTAGCTTGCTACCTAGGTACTTAAGGATTTCTGAAGATTGCTTGTTGCAACACTTAGTGCACTATTGAGATAGACTATCACCTCATGGAGACTTCATCCTTACATCCAATGGTTTGGTTTTAAAGCCTGTGATTGAAAATTCTTATCCATATTTCACACCTTGTTGCCGTGGAACACTTCTGCATATCAAGAGAGATTAAGGTAAATGTGTGCAGCACAAAACCAGTAAAGGTGAATACCATATCTTTAGCTGCAGCTCTTCTGGCATCCTCTCTTCACTTCTGCTGCACAAACCTTTTATTAGGACCTTATCTCAGGTAGAGTTTACACTCAGATTAAGCCTGTGGAGGCAACAGGTTTTCACAGGTATGGGGAGTGGCCCAACTTGAACTGCAGAACTACTGTGGGGGTGTTGAAGAAGCAGGCTATTTTTAAAAACTACAAGATGATTTCTTGGCCTAACTGTCAGCTAGCAAAACTACTTGTCCTTGTGTTTCAGGCTTTGCTAGCATAACTGTATCCTGCATGTAAGGGGGATTAGAGCTCCTTTTCATAGAAATGGGAAAATAGTGGAAATCTGTGAATATTGAGTTCAGCTCCACTCAAGCCAGAACTGTGCAGAGTTTATCCTGCAATGAGGACTGAGGTGTCCCAAGAACCAATGCAGTGAACTCTGCAGCTGGCTGGAGTACCTCCTCTGTATGTAGTCATGTGCTGTCCTGACTATGAGTAAAAGAAATTCAAGTGGAGGAGAGTGTGCAACTGGCATTTTCTGGAAGTCAGTGCATTACTGGGTAGAATAGTCAGACTTGCTGATTCATGTGTTTGAGGAAGCAGGGGTGGTATTTCCCATCTTCAATATAATGCCTTGGTTCTTATTTCTTCCTTGTTTTGCTATGAAGTTTACAGAACATTTCCCAGAATACAGGCTGAAACATTCTTTGTTCTTTGCATTGGTACTCAGACTCTGAAGTTTAGCTTAATACTTTGTTTTAAGTTTTGGGAAGAACTTGAGCGGTCATAACTTCTGCAAGCTTTCTAACTTGACTTACAGAAAAAGTGTACTGTTTCTTTTGTTACAGACATTCAGAGACAATGACCTGAAGAATACTTGATTTACACAACTCTTTATTTTAACAAAGTTGCAACACTCTTCTGTGCTACAGGAAGTACCATGCTCAACATAGCCCTGCCTTTCTGCTAGACTTCATATCTAGCTGTCAGAAAACTTGTCTCTTCTGTGGAGAAATAAGCCACTTTGAGGGAGGAGGGAAAACGAATTTTAATCAAGTAAAAGCTGAAGTATTTTCAGACCCCAGCTCTTTTTAAAAGTTGTGGAAGTTGGGGATTTTTGTTTGTTTGGATTGGTGGGTTTTGTTGTCTTTTGGCTTAAACTCTAGTTAGTCTTAAGTACCTCAACACCGTTTCTTTCAAGTCTACTCTCAAATCAACAAGTTTCCTGCAACACTCTAAATGTGGAGGGTAAAACAGATCCTTGGTTGAGATCTTAGACTTGTTAAAGCACATGTAACTACGCACTCTCAAGTCTGACATACTTTCCTAACTTGCAAAGGGGTTTTAAAAAGTTCTTGCCTTCCAGTCAGTTCAACTGCCAATGATTTCTACATCACTCTTTGAGGGGCTACTCTGCAAATAACATCAAGGAATGATCCTGATATATCTTTCCAGATTTCAGCTCTGACAAGAGCACAGCTTTACAGGTAGATGAGCTGGCAGGCAGCCACCTGTCTATAAGAACAAGCTGTCAAGAGTGGGAGGAAGTCACGGGCTTGTTAGGCTATATCCTCCACTGAGGAAAAGTAACATGTCCAAACAGCATTGCTTTCACTAGTAAGCATGCCATCCAGGCAATGGATGGTGTTTCTGGATGTTTCAGAATATGCTGTTTGTCTCACCTGGTTTCCCCAGCATCATCTTCTTCTAGAAACCAGGTGGGATAAGTAGCTTACCTATGCCATTGCTGTCATCTACTATGGCAACTGCATGTCTTTGTCTACAAGGTGAAATTAAGAGATGCCAGATGAGTAGGTTTAGACTGTTGCCTGCACCCATCACAGGTGACGTGGGACTTGAAAGGATACCTGGACCTCAAGTGAAGTGTTACCTACAATAACTTTTTTTTGCCTTTCTGTTGCAGGTGGTTAAAACCATAGGTTTGCGAGAAGTGTGGTACTTTGGTCTTCAGTATGTGGACAACAAAGGATTTCAGACTTGGCTGAAGCTTGATAAAAAGGTAACAGACTTCAGGTTAATTGCTGAGCAAAGTTTAAAGCCTATGTGATTCCTGATGTGTTATTGGCTGCAACTTTATAAACTTTGTACCCGTCGTTGATTCTTCCTTAATTTTCATAACTCCAGGATTATTTTTTGGACATAACTTCGTGATATCCATGGGAATTGTTTGGCATGGTGGAAGTTTACCCTTTCACTCTGTGTGAGTTGCAGAAAGCATTTTTCAGATGTGCAGCAGCAGCTCGATACTGTATTTTGTTGGGTAGAAGCAGCTATGCTTTTTGTGACTGGAGAAACATCTTGGTTAATGATGGCTTTAGGCCCTGCTTGTGCAGGATCAGTTGTTGCACTAATTGGAAAGACGAGTCAGTTCAAGGTTGGGCAGTTGTAACAGAGCGCTGACGCCTCTGATGTGCTCCTGTTTGTGGACTTGCAGCTCTTATGAGGGTATAAACTGTTTTTCTTGGTGGAGCAGTCAGTGACACACGTTTTAATGTCAGGGGGTCTGTTCTTTGTCAAACACATACAATACTGGATGGGTTTGCTATCTGATAAAGCACAGTAAATCATTCTCCAGTGACCAAGGCTTGCTGTGCAAACAGAATTTTTCTGGCGTAGTTGGAAAACATAATGTATCCCCCCACCACGTTCTCATACCAGTGAGCGGCCAGAATTAAGGAATTCTAGTAATGAGCTGCCAGTTGCAGTCCTCTTAAGGCAAATAACTTTTTTCTGTGTAAAAGCAATCTATTCTATTGGTTGTAGCTCTGCTCAGTTGTGGTGTCACCTCTGTCCTCAGGTTTCTGCTCAGGAAATCAGAAAGGAGAATCCTCTCCAATTCAAATTCCGTGCCAAGTTCTTCCCAGAGGATGTGTCTGAAGAGCTGATCCAAGACATTACGCAGAAGCTCTTCTTCCTGCAGGTGAAGGAAGGGATTCTCAGCGATGAGATCTACTGTCCTCCTGAAACAGCAGTACTTCTTGGTTCCTATGCTGTGCAGGCCAAATTTGGAGATTATAACAAAGAGGTGCACAAGCCTGGATACCTCAACTCAGAGCGTCTGATCCCCCAAAGGTGAAGAAGTTGGTTGATGCAGTCTCCCTTTTTTTTCTTTTCTCATGGGGCTTTTGTTGTTGGGTTTTGGTTTTGGTTTGTTTGTTTGTTTTTTAATTTGAATTCTAGTTACGTACAAGGAGTTTCATTGCAAGCATGTTTGGCAGGTTTTTTAATTGAATTGTATACATTTGAGTTTTCCATTATTTTATTTCTATCTGTCATATCAGGGTATGTTTTTACCTCTCCTTGGGTTAGTTAGAGAGAAGAAATATACTTTGGTATTCAGCTTTTATTTCCTAAACATTGCTGCCATGGCGGTAACTGGCCATATGAATGTCTCCTCTTTAAGAAGAAAAGAGCAGGATTAGGTTAGGAATATCTCATTCCTGAAGAAGGTTGGGTTGTGTACTCTTAATCCCAATTTACGGTCCTAAAAATCTCATGTGCAGAAAGCATGTTTTGAGGCTATGCAGTCCATACCCACACAAGATCAGTGGATGTTATCAGACCAATGACTTCTGTTGATGCTTCCTGACAACGCTGCAGCAATTTCTAATTCCAGGAATGGCACTAACTTTTGCTTTGCTTTAGTCCCCTGGTGTCTACATCGCATATGTGATTTGTTTGCAGTGTTTTGCTTATGCCTCTCATGTCTCTGGTCAGTGAGTAGAAAGGCTTTGCAGAGGGTTTTGTTTCATTCTGAATTGCTCTGCTCCACCGAGTACGTCTTGGGCTGAGTTAGGGTCTTGTTTTTGGCTACAGTAAGGCTCCCACCAGGGTGAGAGTAAAACTGTGGCAAAGATCAGCATCAATAGATATTGCAGAGCATCTAACCTTGCTTATATCTGTTTCCTTGTATAGGGTGATGGATCAGCATAAGCTCTCCAGAGAGCAGTGGGAAGAACGGATTCAGGTGTGGCATGCTGAACACAGTGGCATGCTCAAGTGAGTGTTTTGTGTTGGTCCTCGGGCTGGTCACTATGTTGTTGGTTGATTACCTTAAGCTTGCAGTTCTACAACATGGTTTTCAAAAAGACTCTTTGACTTGCCTGTGTGGGCCAACTCCTGGTATGTATTTTCTAGTTCTGTGTGAAATTGCAGTATGTGTGTTGATGGATGTCATATCCTAACTTCTAAAGTGAATCCCAGATGGTGAACATTCAGTTTTAACTCCTGTGTTTACTGTGGGAAGTGTTTAGGAAATGTTACCTTTTTCTTCTGAGGGCATTTTGTTTTGAGATAGTTCGATAAACAAGAAACCAACATCTGCTCTCCTTTCTGTCTCAACCAGAGAGAATGCCATGCTGGAATACCTGAAGATTGCCCAAGACCTGGAGATGTATGGAATCAACTACTTTGAAATCAAGAATAAGAAAGGAACTGACCTTTGGCTGGGGGTTGATGCCTTGGGGCTCAACATCTACGAAAAGGATGATAAGTAAGTCTTTTGTTTTTACCTCTGGTCTCCCAGAGAGGGCTGGTATGGGAGCCAAGAAACATTTTTCCTTTGCAGGATCAGGGCAAAGTTAAGAACTTGCTTGTGTTCCAATTTTGGATCAGTAGGTGAAGCTAGGAAATGGGCTTTCACATCATCTGTGCTGTCATGACTTTCCTGACCTCTGTGGCCTGACCTGCTAATACTACCTGCTGTATAAAGAGAGATGTCAGTTGTACAAGGCCATCTGCTTAATCAGTGCACAGTAATGGCACTGAATCCTGAACTAAGGAGTTTACCAGGCTTCTGCTTGAGTCAGGTTGCCAGGTTTACCATTAGTGGATACAATATGAGAACCTAGATCGGCCAGCATATCCCAAAGTTAATGATAGGTATGTGTACAACTGCCTGGTTTTGGAAAAGACAGATTATGGGGTGGGCACGAAAGCAAAGCTGGATAGCACCCAGAACCCAGGGAGGAGCTAACCTATATAGTTACTGTGGACAAGGAATGAAATGAGGTCTTGCTGAGGTACACATAGTTTTAATCAGCCCTTCTGGTAAAGGCAGAGCCATTATTAATTGGATAGTAGGTGGGAAATGATAGACTACATCTATAAATAAACATAAGAGGAAGGTGAGAACAGCTGTTTTAAGCCTGCTGGTCTCTTCTAATAGCCCACAACTGAAGGATTGAAGGGGAGTTAAAATAGTTGTTTTTCAGATGTACCATTGCTGTCTAGACTGTTTTTTCATCCCCCCCATCCCTTATGTTCCAAATCTTTGTTTCATGTCACTAATCTGTAACAGACTATCATTGTAATAGAGAAGGGATTTCACCTGTTCTACATCTTTGCCTCCAAAAATCTTTGAATGCAACTCAAAATTAATTGAGTTGGAACTGGAGCTTCTGTTAACATGGCAAAGAGAGGCAGTCTTTTCTGCAATGCTAATACGTGCTGTCACCCAGAAAACAAGGAGTGTCACTTGAAAGAAAAGTAGTTTCGCTCATGTAATACTTCAGTCTTGAATGACTAGTCTTGCTATGTAACCATGGTCACACAAACAGGTTTTTCAAGCTGGAGAAGCAGACAGAGTGTAGCCATTGACTGTAAAGAGCTATCAAGAGCATTTGCAAAACAAATACCATGCTGGAATAAGCTGCTTATTTCTGCCTGTAACTCTTGCCACTATGTAATTAAGTCTTTCAGCAGATATGGGGACGAGAAAAATAGTAATGTGTAGGGTGTCTCTGACTTGTACGTGCAAGATTTGGGGACTGGGGACAAAGGTGAAAAAGCAGAGATTTTATTGTTGAAGTTCAGCCTGAGGAAAATGAGATTGTGCTGTAGGTGTGTGAACCTCTATATTGCAGTGTATGTCGGTGTGCCACTTCTAGGTATATTCGAGCTTTTTTTTTTTTCCCCCTCATTAAAGAAGAGAATTGGCAATAGAACTTACAAATAAGTGAATTATTTTAGTTGTCCGTTGTACTGATTATCTAGGATTGAAACACTAAAGCTAATGTGATGGAGGCTGGAGTAATTAGTTAATCTTAGTCTAATCGAATCATTTTCTTTACAGTCTTTACTCAGTGTTACACACACACACACTGTTGCATAATCTTGCAGTTGAATTAAAGGTTAGGGAGTGAAAAGTTCTGAAGAGGATGGATTTTATTCTTGATGTCAGAATTGAAACGAAGCAGGGGGCTTTTTATGGTTGGACCCAGCAAGATCTTGCTATGTAATGGCTTTCCATCTCTCTAAATGAAATTACTCCAAAATTGCCAGCTGTTTTTTCCTTAACCAATGAGCTACATAAGAAGGATTCTTACAGAATTTGAGTGGTTCACTGTGATGTGTCATTTCTCTAAGTGCTAAACATTAAATATGTGTCTTCAAAACATTTGCAAGAAATAATTGTGACAGAGACACATACATTTGAGGGGATAGATAATAACAAGAAGATTACTTGTTGGTATTATCTTTTAAGACATAATTCTTAATCATTAACAACTGTCTCTAGAGAATATACCATCCCTTGATAAGAGAAGAATAAAAGAATAATAATGTAATATTAAACATAAAAATGGGAATATTTGGTTGGGAAAATTAGAGGACTTTATTACAGTCAAATATAGAAGTCCTTGTAATATTAAAACTTACTGCAGAGCTGGGCAGATGTGTAAGGGTGAAGTACTGGAATGGCTCAGAAACATTTGGTCTCATGAGAAACTAGATGCTTTTTATATGCAAGAATCTGGATAAATTAAGGTAGAGGAAAAACCTCAAATGATTAGTGAAGCTTTTAGAAATAATAATAATAAACAAATAACAGACCTGAACTCCTCAGCAATGAGGAAGAGCTGGGAATCTGAATCTTGCCCTTTGCTTCCTTGGGGTGCTTTTCAATAGGGGAGGGTCACATGACACGGCTTGTTGAATGACCAACCAGTAAAGTTCCACTTGGTGACTCATGGGATGGGCTGAAAGAGCAGTTTGTACAGAAGGAAAGAACAGGGCTCTTTGTTACTAACCTTGCTTATAAATCTAGGGGAGGAGATATTTAAAGTAAGGGTGTCAAGAGGATAGACCCAGGCTATTCTCAGTGGTGCCAAGCAATAGAACAAGAGGCAATGGGCAGAAACTGATGCACAGGAAATTCCACCTGAATATGAGGAAGAACTTCTTTCCTGTGTGGGTGACTAAACACTAAAACAGATTGCCCAGAAAGGTTGTGGAGTCTCCCTCACTGGAGATATTCAAGAACCATCTGGGCACAGTCCTGTGCCATATGCTCTAGGATGACCCTGCTTGAGCAGGGAGGTTGGATCAGATGACCTGCTGTGGTCCCTTCCATGCTGAACCATTCTGTGAAACAGAAGACATAATTGCTCCTACCAATTGTGCCTGTTAGCACTCCACAAGTCAAGGCTATGTGGAGGTGACTGGTCTAGCTGTAACATAGCAGGGTAGGTTTCTCTGTGGGTGCTGTAGGGTGTGGGGACCAGCTCAGTTACTGTGGCTCGTACCTGTGACGATGTACGAGAAGCACATGCTCTGGGAACTTCAGCACGTAAAACCTGCGTGATGTGAGTTTTAGGCGCGGATTTAAAAATTGAACTTAAAACAGGTGTTTGATGAAGCTGAACATGTGGCTTTAATAGCGTCCATCATAGCCAAATGTCAGTAGGGTGGCTGACCAAAATGGGAAGAGACTTAGTAAGAGTGGTAACTGGGCCTCTTTTCCTACTCCCTGTGGGGTTCTAGTTCACTTACTGTTTTCTCTCTGTTGGGAGAGCTGTGTGAAGCATTTCGTTACACTGAGTCTGTGTATTAGAAGCAATGTGAGGAAAAAAATGTTTACTGCATCATCTCTTAAAAACATATTTCTTCTTTCCAGACTAACTCCAAAGATTGGGTTCCCCTGGAGCGAAATCAGAAACATCTCCTTCAATGACAAGAAGTTTGTTATAAAGCCGATTGACAAGAAGGCACCAGTAAGTATGACTTGAACAGATTCCTAGATACTGCATATGACCAAATGATACAGCTTCATCTCAAAATAAAGTAGTCACTGGAGAGGAGAAAGATGCAGATATTCTAGAGGCAAAATGAGCCATAGTATTTAGAGCTGTCCGTTTCTCTGTGCAGAATAAGTGAAGGGCTTGTAGCAATATCCAGCACGGAAAAAATAAGGATTTTACAACTGCAGAGTCCTTTTATTTTCTAGCAAACTAGGTAGCTTTATGCTTAAATTTGAGATTCTTTGCTAGCTCTTTAAGTCCTCTCCCCATTTCTTTCAGTGCATGGAAGCTGGTAGATAACTTTTATTTTTGGCTTTTAGTCTGAAGAAAAAAACCCCGAAATGTTCATTAAAAAAAAATACCAAATTACTTTGGTAATTCAGACGCTACTGCAAAACCACATGGATACGTATGGTTTCCCATCCATCACTGTTCACTTCCACACTACTGACAAAGTCAAGTCCAGTTAAGGACCATGGTCTTGTTCATTGACTTTCTTGAATACTAATGTGAATACCAGGGATATGACTTCTGTGGAGAACTGAAATGCAGCTACTTATGAATGTTGCTTTTCAATACTTAGAAGTATGTTTTTAGAGTTATTTTAGTGAGGAATTAGAAACTTACTTTGACCTGTTGAGAACACAACGTGGAATAACTGGTATAGGTGGATGTCGTTCTGTCAATCTTGTGAAACTGTTTGAATAGTTGAGAAAGACCTCCTCTTCTCTTCCCCCACCCCAGTACTTGACCTTGGTGAGTAAGTGCAGCCCTGAGAAATAATAATCAGTTTGGTTTTGTCAAGGGATGATAGCTTATAAATATCTCCAACAGAGAAAGATCCTCCCAATAATTTAAAGGATACTAATGCACAGTGTGCTGCAGGGATTTCCTCCAGATAACAACCTGGGGGAGTGCGGCTTCTTTCTGTGATGCTGTTAGTGGAAATCAACAAAACTCCACAGAGACAGAAAGCTGGACTGTCAGGCATGCTTTCTTCAATAGAAGAACCTCTGTCTTGTGTTGTACATAATTACAAAATATGGATCAGAGCTTTCCACCCACTCCCCAGTAGTAAATCAAAAACAGAGCTTGAAATGGAGGACTCACAAGAGGCTGATACAGAAAGGTGCTAACACTGAAAACCTCAATTACATTTTCTCCCTCTGTGTCAATTGTCCTTTTCTCTCTGGGTGGTGGTATGTTTAAAGCTTTGCCTGAAAGAGGAGTTTATCTGGACACTAATTCTGAGCATTCAGGAAGTTGTCTGGGTCTTTTCATGCATTTGTGTTTCCTTCTAAAATAACTACAGCAGAATATGCAGTACCCCCAAGATGTGTGAGCTGGAAGCTCCCCTTTAACTTGGAGAATTCTACATGTCTGTGTTTAAATGGACAGCAGTGCAAAGGGTAGAGTCCTGTGGCACCTTGCCCTGCCCTAACTAAGCTTTTAAATTTTTAGGCTTGTCTGCCCACATGCTCCAACATCTTCAGCATTATCTTTCAAATATCGAGGTACAGAGCTCCCAGTTTTGTGAGACCTGGGGGAGGCTGGGGATAAGAAAAGAAGGGTATTCTTTTACGTTCTTATTTAAATGTTTTGTCCCTTGCTTATGGCCTAAATGACAAATGTAACCACCCTCTGTTCCCTCAGTATTTAATTCCATGTAAGTGAGCCTTGCCTCAGGATAGGGCTTGTTCATCACAACGTGCACAGACTGTTTGTTTTTAAAATTACTTGTTATAAGGAGGAGGTCGGATGAGTAGCTTACAGATTCAGTTCAGTTAGCAGTATCAGACCTGTGCCGCTCAGAATGGCTCTGGATCTGGTGGGAGAGCACAACACACTTCCCAGACTGCCGCTCCTGCAGTCATTGTGTGCATCAGGGAAACGCATTGGAGAAAATGAGTCTTCGTTGCCATATTCATGCTCATCTTAATAGCACTTAGGGAGCTTTAAATTGCTTCTAGTGTGTCTTCTAGTTTTCCCAAAGATAGCCACAATTGTACTTCTGAGCCCAGGCAATTAAAAACTTGATCACTGCTTCCATGCAACACTGTAAAGCCTGTGTGGCCCTTCCCCAGTTCCATCTCTTGCTAACAGTGAGGCAATCCATGGGAGAGTGATTCTAAGGAGTGGGTACTGGCTTATGGTGGTAATGTGGCAGCTTGCCCACTGCCCTTATCACCATCCATGTAGTACACAAAAAAGCACAAAGATGTAGAGTTTGTTCACTGTGTAAGTTCAGACTTCACTGTAAATGAATGCATGAGGTTGTGGGCTCAGAAAAATCATCAGGCAGGTAATGAACTTGGCCCTGTGTATCTCTTTCTTAGCAGATTTTCTTCTAGAAAATCCAGTCTGATTAAAACTCAGATAAAAAGAAATTTGCAGCTGTTCTTCTTGCTGAACCAGAAATTTTAGAGCATCTTGGGCTTTGTTACTGCCTGCAACCTGATATTCCATATGTTTGGTGGCTAAAAAAATTAGTTTTCATTTAACACTCTTGTAACAGCCTTGGTCAGATGTTTAAATAGCCTTGCGTGTATGTCTGAATTAGAGTGAAATCAGTGGCAAGGTTTTCTCTCTGCAGTTAGCTGAGAGAAGGGAAAGCATGCTTGGAAAAAAATGACTGTGTTGTCTCCTAGGACTTTGTGTTTTATGCCCCTCGTCTGAGGATTAACAAGAGGATCCTGCAGCTCTGCATGGGCAACCATGAACTGTATATGCGGCGCAGGAAGCCCGACACCATTGAGGTGCAACAGATGAAAGCCCAGGCCCGGGAAGAGAAGCACCAGAAACAACTGGAAAGGTGAGCTTGAATACAGGCAGCAGGCATGGGGGGCAGAAATAAATGACACTGAGCTCCCAGGGTCAGCAAGCAGCTGTACCTGCAGGCCAGCAGTCAGTAACAGAGGTTTTGCCTGGGCAAGTCTAAGAGCCATTCCAGGTTCATGAGGCACGTGCATGGTCCTATGAGGGGACTTAGGGTGTCCTGCAGCAGGACTGTAAGCATTGCTCTTCCTGTGACCATGCAGGTCTGCCGTCTCAAGAGCTGCAAGGACACGTGCAAGTAAAGGCCCAATGGGCTCTGGTGGTGCACACCTAGAGGGGAAGGTTCTCCTGACTCTCAAGTGTTAGAACCTGATTTATGTGCTGGACCATGGGATGGCTGAGAGTAAAGGGGAAACCTTCATGGGGAGCATGTGTGTGCACTGTAAAGAGAGGAGAGGGGACTGGGAGATTTCTTGCAGGCAAGGAAAAAGGAATAGCAATTTTACCACTGGCTTCAGGTTGCTTATGACTCAAGAAATCATGCTACCTTTCTTCTGTATTTGTGGATTGTTTGTCTTCATTCCCTCACTGCTGTTGATGTTTTTGCATCTCCTTCACTTTCCTTACATCAGAAATAATAAACTTAAATCTCTGCTGTGCAGTACAAGTCCTGCTTTTTCTCTCTGCATCTAGCAGCTATTTGGTGTTCTAAATTTCTGTGGCGGCCAACAAAAATACAAATGAAATGAAATGGGGCATCCAAAACTGAGCAAAAATTCTGAAGTGATGAAGGAACAGCCTATTTCCATCTCCTGGCTCTTGTTTCGTGGCAGCCACTTTCCACTGAGCTGCCTGGAGAGATGCCCAGCCAGCTTTCTTGTCTGGTGGTAGCTTTGAGTCTGAAAGTGAGCTTCAAACCTGAAATGTGTTTCTAACAGGAAACAGCTAGAAGATGAAAAGAGGAGGAGGGAGACAATTGAGAGGGAGAAAGAGCAAATGCTGAGGGAGAAGGAAGAGCTGCTGGTGAGGCTACAGGAGTATGAAGTGAAGACTCAGAAAGCAGAGAAAGGTAAAGTACTTGTCCTGGCTGACCAGACTGTGTGTATCGTGCTCCATAGAGGGGTTACATGGATTGCTGCCTGTGTCTTGACAAAATCGGGTGACACTGGGATCTCTTAGCAAGGCTTGCTAATATCTTCCTATGTGGATAAATACACACATGTGCTCACAGTACTCGTAATAATCCAAAGTATCAAACTAACTTAAAATCTGCAGACTGTATTTGGGAAGCAAAGGGCAAGAACTCTGTTTTCCCCAGTTGCCAACAGGGTTTAAGTAGCACAGCCTCTTCCAGCAGTGAGCAAGAGTTCAGCCCTCAAGTACTTTTTACTTAATGCCTAGCAGAAAAAAATGCTTTGGAAGCAAGTCTTTCCAGTGAAATGAAAACTTCTGTTTCAGTGCACAGATGATCAGATTGGAGACAGTGACATCTGGTCAATTAAGGGCAGCAGAGTCTTGTCAGTGTTACAGACATTTTAATGCAAACATCTTGCAGAAAATCTAATTATAATGTACATTTGACTCATCTGAATCCAGTTACTCGGTGTATTATGCAAATAATTACTTTGAGGAGCACGGTGAAGGGCATATTGCGTGCTGGAGTAAAGTGCTGTCGTGACTTCTGCAGTTACGTGAGAGACTGTTCGTAGTTCCTTAGCTTTGACCATGCTTGTGGATTAACCACGCTGATCTTTTTCCAGAGCTCTCAGATCAGATCCAAAGAGCCATTCAGCTGGAGGAGGAAAGGAGACGAGCCCAGGAGGAAGCAGAACGTTTGGAAGCTGACCGTTTAGCTGCTCTGCAGGCCAAGGAAGAGCTGGAAAGACAAACTATAGACCAGATAAAGAGCCAGGAACAACTGGTAAGACCCAGTCATTTTGAGGATCAGATATGCTACTCTGCCCTTGAGTAAGGCAAAGCCATCTTGTCCAGGATAAAACCTAGTGCAGTAAAGTACTAGACCACGTCATAGCACCATTGTGGCACTGTTTTCTATCTTAATTTCTTTATTACAGTTAATAGTGTTTCTTTGTGCTTGGTGGTTGGGTTGGGGATTTTTTAAGAGTCCTTATAATTCCAGTTTTATTATTTAACAGGCTACAGAGCTTGCAGAGTATACAGCCAAGATTGCACTTCTTGAAGAGGCAAGGAGGCGTAAAGAGAGCGAGGTCGAAGAGTGGCAAATTAGAGTGAGTATCTGCCTTACAAAGTTGCTCTAAAGTTCTACACTCGAGCAGAGCACACTGCGGTGCTTAGCTTGGTGTGAGTTCTCAACACATGTGGGGGACAAACATCTGTACAGCAGTGAAAAAGGGCAAACTCGCGGTGAATGTGCAATATGCCTGCAAAACACCTTTCTTCCAACAAACTGTCAAAATTCAAAATAGAAACCTGTATGAAACCTAAAAATGTGAACATGGTCTCAGAGCCATGAGGAGGGGGAGGGGCACCATGGATAAATGGTGCCTGTAATCCATGATATAGTGTCTGAAAACATCAGTTAAGAGAAGATTCTGCAAATGCAGCCACACTGCAATTATCCATTTTGAGGACTGTGTGCTATTGTTGGTGGCTTCCTGGTCAGCATAGTTTAACAACATATGATGCACTAAAACTAAAAACAAACCACACAAGGCTCAGAGTGCCCCGTGCTCCCAGTGCCCTCTGACTAGGGCTGTGGGCTGCATGGGAGGGCAAAACCACTGAAGCAGCAAGGAAAGTGCCTGCCTAGTGCGTAACTGCATTCAAAATACCAACTTGGGAATCTAAGTTCTTGCTCTATAGCACTTGTGTCTCTTCAGCCTACAGCTCTTCAAATGGAGAACAGGATGAAGATAACTGTAACTTCCCACAGAACAGTTTTTTTCTAGGCTGTTTTAGTGGAAGAAGATTTTTTGCTTAGATCTCCTGCACATTACACAATAAATGATGATAGCATACCTAGAAAAAAAAAAGTTCTGTATAAGACTAATAGAGTACTGTGAGCTGCAGAGATTTAATTCTCTCTTCCTTGCTTTTCATAGTGGCTTGGAATAAGCTGGTTTAAAGCAAGAAATGCATTTCAAGTATTTTTACTCTTTTCCCAAAGGCCAGGGAAGCCCAGGAGGATCTGGTAAAGACAAAGGAGGAGTTACACCTGGTAATGACTGCTCCACCTCCACCCCCACCACCTGTCTACGAGCCAGTGAACTACCATGTCCATGATAACTTGCAAGATGAAGGCTCTGAGTACTCTGCCTACAGTGCGGAGTTCTCCAGTGAGGGGATCAGGAATGACCGCAATGAGGAGAAGCGCATTACTGAAGCAGAGAAGAATGCACGTGTACAGAGTCAACTGAGGGTAAGATGATGTTTGGGGGAGGCAGAGTAATTGAACCAATCTTTCCCGGAAAACATCGTTTAACCACTTGGTTAAACACACCAAGTATGATAGTTTCTCTTTGATTACAGTTCCTGTAGGCAGTTTAAAATAAAGCCAAGGTATATAAAGATTACTTAGATCATCCATAGTGTTTATGGAAAGCATACATTGTATCCATGTTACTGATCTGTCCCGTCATCTATCAACTGTCCGCTCTCACCAAAGAACTGTACTGTCATGAGCTGGAAGCTTCTTACAAATAACCTGCATTTAATGTTTTTTTCATATTGCAGGCACTGACAGATGAGCTGGCCCAGGCTAGAGATGAAAATAAGAGGACCCAAAACGATATTATCCACTCAGAGAACATGCGACAGGGTCGTGACAAGTACAAGACGCTGCGGCAGATCCGGCAAGGCAACACCAAGCAGAGAATTGATGAGTTTGAAGCGATGTAACGATACTTGTAAGAAGAAGACAGGACTGTTGGAAAGGCAGATCTTAATGCTGTGTTCTTATTTTGGGGGGTTTTTGTTGTGTTTGGTTTTTTGGTTTTGTTGTTTGTTTTTTTTTTTCCTGAGGAGGCATCACTGTATGACACTTAAATGTTCTCTAAACCCAGAGGTGTTTAAATCTCCCATTTATTCTGTACCTTCTCTGAAATTGATATAGTTAAAAACTTATTGTACCACTGATCCTGGTGACTTGCTCATGCCTTTGCTTAGTGCCAAAAGGCCTTATGTCACATCTCTCTTTAAGCAAGACAAATTTTAGCAGGCTATGCTTCCAGTTGAAGATACAAGTCCTGTGGAGGTGCTGGATTCAGCCCGGTCTAAAAAAAAAGCATCTGTGGGTGAATTTTGTGCCATATGTCTTTGTATTATTAGTTACAGTGTGAAGTCCAGCAGTTGAGAAGACAGGTTCTGGAACTCAGGATTTGCAGGCACCTGTATATGTGTGTACAACCTTTCACGTGCTTGTACACCCTGTTTTTCCCTTGGTCTTGATGCCTGTGTTCCCCCTCCCCAGCCCACCCCCCCACACACAAAAGAACTGACAACACCTCAGAACTACTTTGTGTAGAAATTAGGCTTTTTCTGATTGCTGTTCTCAGCTGGAGAATTTCTGCAGTGATGGCTCAAGTGTGGCATAGGGACACTGATATTCTCTTCATGTAACAAGTAGCAAATACTCTGTTGGAATCTAAATACACTACTGTGTTTGCATTCCAACTTCATTACTGATCAGTTGTAGTGTAGTATTTATATATATATATATAAAAATATGCAACATGTGGATTGCAGTACTAGTTAAAAGGGAAATAGTTTTGCTCTGTATATTTTGTTACTTTTCAGATTTAATAAGACTTGCATCTGTAAAAATGCCTAAACAACACTGTAGTCTGATACAGTGCAGCTGATTATTTACTATAAAGCATTATTTGTAAAGATCATTTTTTTACTTAATGAAAACTGTTATATGTACACATGATCCAATATATACAATTTTACTGCACCTATTTTTCTAACAAATTTTCTAATTTTTTTAAATGTTTGATTTAAAGTTTCAGACTCCAAAGATGAAGGGACTGCTTGTTTATTATCACAGTTGTATTCTCTCTAGTAGAGAGCATTTCTGTGACCATTCTCCCCCCACTCTCCCCCTTTCCTTGAAAATCTGTTAGAAAGTGAGATACAGTATGTTGTCACCTCCTCTCTTCCATTTACAATATCTATGCTGCATTATACGTGAGTTGAATCTTGTGTGAGGGTTTTTTTATTTGCAGCAGCAAACATCTAAATAAAAGATCTGCAAAGTAACAAAGGATGTGGAGTCAAGTGTTTCTTGTGTGGGGTGTGTTCTGTGTAAGGTTTGCTACTGCTCTTTTAGTTCT
Organism: Empidonax traillii; assembly: GCF_003031625.1. Taxonomy (NCBI): domain Eukaryota; kingdom Metazoa; phylum Chordata; class Aves; order Passeriformes; family Tyrannidae; genus Empidonax; species Empidonax traillii. The sequence continues at coordinate 793,757 of NW_020955217.1, forward strand.
CAGCTTAGCCTGTTAGTCCTTGTGTCTTTAAATCTTAAATCCTTAAAAGCCACACTGACCTATAAAGGAAGAAGGGGCAATATTTGCAGTAACAAAGTATAACACAGCAGCACTAGTTACAGTTGGATATACGAAGTTTCTGCTGACTGTAACACTACATCTGAGGCAAGGAAAATTGACATAGTCGTTTGGCCTAAGCTTGCGTTTCTACCTGTCCCCATGAATAAATGATAAACTGAGCTAAACTCTTGTCACATGCTGTACACCCTATGGATCAGACTTGTTAAATCTGTCTTACAGTGGCAGATAAGAAGGAACTTATTACACCCACACTTAGTCTGTCAGCTGTCCCAGACTCCTAGTGAGGGAGAATTTAGACCTTAGCTTTGTAAGCACCGTGATGCAGCACACATTTGAGAGATGTGGTTACAGGCCAGTGCTTTTTAGCGTCATGTGAAATAATAGTGGCAGTGTAGATAATACTGAAGCAGAGTCGTTAGCATCTCCCCTTTGCAGCAAGCAAAGATAAGCTAATTTTCAGTTCTGTGTATAAAACATTAACCTCAGAGTGAAAGCATGTAACTTTCCTGCTGTAACAGTTATTTTCTGTGAGAAGTATTCCTAGCTGTGACTAAATAATGAAAGTTTGGCTATGCCCAGAAATGGAAAACTGCATATTGTCTGGCTACTGTCGCTTTGTCAGCATAATGCATCTCAAACTGAGACTGTAACTCCTGAAGAAACAATATTAACTTTACACTCCAGATAAAGACACAAGTTAAAGCCTTTACTTTTTAAGAAATGAAACATTCAGAATGTTACACACTTTCGAATATATAATTCTATTCCCCAAAAGCCAGAGTGGGTGCATTTGCAGCATACCTTTCCCCAGCCCTGAAGTGTATGTACCACTTGAGTATAAAATATTACACATAGGGAAGGAAAAGTTGTTGTGTGATAATCTCTCATGATTTAAAGTTTTCCTTATTTGAATGTAGTACAAGTGTGAAATCCATCCACATGTTTGGGTTGCAGAGCACTTCCTGCCATGGGAGTATTGAATGAGAAACAAGGTCTGTAGAGCCAAACAGTTCCTCTGCAAGAAAGCAAAAGGAAAGGTCAGAGTTACTTTTCACTCAGCCTTACCCAACTTCTGGCCCAATGGACTGGCTAACAAAATAACCTGTTCATCCACTTCTACAGTAATTTCAGCTGCTCTGTAGCTCCTAAGGCACTAATTGCAATAAATTGTATTTATACTTTTGAAGTATAAATACAACATAAGCAAGGTTGAAGTCTATTAGGTCATTAGTTCTTGTGCCTCCTTTTGTTGAGAAATCATTTAAAATTAGCCAATTCATAAGAAACAGTTAAAGGAATACATCTTTAAAAATACAGTAGAGCTCTATTTGAGTTAGAGCCAGACCATTTCTGTGCTTGTCTTGGGATGGTCCTGACCCCAAAAGTCACTATGTCAGCAAATGAATTTCCTGAAAATTTCCACTGACAACCTTGAGCTTCCTGACAGACCTGAACTAAAACACATATTTCAGTTCTTGCAGGATCAGAGCCCAAGACTGCAATTTACTTATGACAGGTTGGGACTGTATGTACGTATAGGCACATGATAGCAGGTAATAAATAGCATAGTATAATTATTGTTGTTTAGGATGTAAATAAAAGATCTTTTCCCCAAATTACCTTCAACTTTTAGTGGTAAAGAACTTACTTGCACCAAGCTTGGCTCCTCCTAGGAATTGATCACTTGAGCTGAAAGCTGACTTGTCCCAGACAGTCAAGTGTAGACAAGATTGCTGTAGCTGAGCTGGGGTCACACCATCAAAGACAAACAAGTGTTTCCACTGAGGACAGGCTTCTTTCTTCAGAACAGGAGACTTTTGCCTTACCTCTGCTTGGTTTGGAAGGATAAGACAACTTTCCCAAAAAAATAAAGAGTTCAGCAAGGTTACTGATTTCTCAACAAGAAAACAGAGCATTTGCAATAATCAACTAAGGCCCTTTGTTTTACCTTAAATAGCAAAAAATTCAGTTTAGGTGCAAGATAAAACATGGTGCTAGGGTGTTTATTTTGGGAGTTACACCTTTTCCTGCTTGACGTTAATGTGGTTGCAAGTAGGCTCTTCTGGTCTGCTTTTACTTTGCAGTCACTGACTGCTGAAGGAGACTTTACTTCATGTGCTGCTATTCAATACTGCCTAAAACCTGTCTTTCAGTAGCTAAAATGCTCACCCATTTCACCAAAGATAGGTGCCACAGCAGGTGAAATAGTGTTATAAGACGTAGGTTTACCCCAGTATCATACTTCTAATGGCATCTGAGGCCTGACAACAGGAAAGTAAAACGATCCCACATACCAACTACTCAACAAACTGAAGAAAATTTCAGTCCCTTTTCTTTCAAAATGTCTAGAATGAAGACGATAAAAGTTTTCAATGTATCCTAAGCTTTACTTAATTCTGCAAAAGCTGGAACTAGGAATGACAATACTGTATGTTTGCACTTTTTTTCCCTCTCCTAATATCTAAAAGCACATCCTTAAACTAATGAACTCTAAATGTTAATGACATCATTAAATTCTAAATATCAAGACCAAGAAGGCAGGTGGGACTTGTCACCACTCTGCAAACTGCTGCTGTTCTGCAGACAAACAAAACCATTACAAGGAAGTCTGACTAAGAGTGTAGACGATGGCACTTTCACATGCCAGTCTGCTGATGAAAACATGTTAATACATACATTTGCACAGAACATATGTGACATTTCCTATTTGTAGTGTTTGTTAGGTCTCATACATACCCTTTAACAAAGGAGTTCAACATTCCAGCAGGTCTCAGCATGGGCAAGTTCTTAGCCCCAAATATCATAACTTGGAGCTGGTAGTTGGGAACGCCTTGGTCTTTATTTCCTGAAAAAGGAGTACTTATCACATGAAATGCCTGGTCAGTTCAGCTCATAGGTTAAGATGCTGCCATAAGTAGGGGAATGCCTGAGTGGTACTACTGAGATAAGGAGTCATAAGGCTGTACTAAGAATATTTGAAAGATTTTAACATATTTGTACAGTGTATGATTCACACCAAAAACGCCAAGCAGTGAGTAGCAGGCTGCTTTGTGATTCCTGTTCCAAAGACAAAAAGCTTTCTGCTGTGTTTGTGAAATGTTAACACAGGACAGTACCCACAGCAGCATTTCTCTGGAACAGTCAGAAGCAGGAGAAGCAACCAAACCCGTGGTGTGATGCTGCTCCTCTCACAGCTCTAAGTACAGAGCAGAGACCCAATACACAGGCCTGCATAGGGAGTAAGAATTGAAGAAAGCAAGCTGGTAACTTTGGGGTCATTTGGAAAACAGAAGGGAACAAAAGTAACCAAAGAGCTAATTAAAGCTTCCTATTGGTCTCTACCTATTGCTATGGTCCTGACACAGAGAGTATTACTAGAGCTCTGATACTTTATACACTTCCCTGTGATCTGAGGTAAGGAAAATGAGTTCTTTCCTATTCCTCCCACTCAAAGTGCTTATTTCACTCCACCAGCAGATGCTTGCTCTGACATACTACAGCAATATTTAATGTACCTTACAACTTTTCATTACCAAAAACTGAACCCTGACTACACATTTTGAACCTATCACCCCTCTAAGTGAAACAGTCTCTCTAAAATGAGACAACCGGAAAAAGCCAAGGATGCTGATCTGGTACTCTTGCAAACATTACCCTTCCACTTTTCCCTTAAATTGGCAGTCTCTACCTTGGACAATAAAACTGCTGCTTCACCACCAGAATAGCCTCTACTGTTAATACTATGACAGGCACAAGTTTGCAAAACGGCTGGATGCATCTTACAGCTGCCATTGTTATGTACAGCTTTTGTCTGTATTAAACAGAACAAATCTATGAAGCTGGCAGATGTTTCAGTTTTAAATAATGTAAAAATTAATACACCACAAAGCACCCCTTGCCGTAGCTGCTAAAAATCCCATACAGGAATATTACATAGACACATTGCCAGCGCTTCATTGATCTCAATTCTTTTCTAGCCAAGGGATTCACAGAATCATAGAACCATTTACATTGGAAAAGACCTCTATGAATGCTGAAACATTTTATACCTTCAAACTGGAAATTTTTACACTGGGTTGGTACCAAGAGTCTTGCAGACAAGAGGAGTTCACCGCTGTACTGGGTAAGACCATCTTCAGGTTTTTCAAGCTTAAGAAAGGGACATGCAGAAGTTTGTGTTACTGCAATCATTCTCTTCCACATCTTTCTCATAGCTTATTTATGTTTGTGACACATCTGACTAATGGACTGAATTAACAACATTTTTCCCCTCAGTGATCTCAGAAGGGTGATCTTTTTCATAGCCTTAACTATATCTTACTCTTAAAATACAATTAAGAACAAAAACTAAGAATCACCTTGGGTTTGAGTTGATACCAGTCAAACTGCACTGAGTCCTCTTCAAAATTCCATGCTGCCAGTGGAATCACTACTTCCCCCAAAAACACCCTGTATTTGAGTGCTCCCGCATGCCACACAGAGATCTGAAGTTGCCGACTTCGCAGCTGGGAGTATTCAATCTTGTACTAGAAAGATAAACAGCATTTACAGAGCAATACACAGGATGAATGCAGGCCCATGCTCATGACCTGCTCACAGGAAGCCTGGGCACAGCATGGCTGAAGGCAGATATGAGCCATGTTGTCTGAGTGTGCTTTGCAATCTGCATATTACCCCACTATTTAAATGCTAAATAATGCTCATTCAAATATATATCAACATTCCAGGAATACCTTTACCTGCCTTGCTAAAGATTTTGATTATTAATTCAGAACTTTAATAATCCTTGACCATTTTTGCTGGGTTAGGTGTTTTTTTCATTTGTTTGCTTTTTTTGTTTGTTTCTTTTTTTTTTGGTTTGGTTTTTGTTGAGAGCTGTTTTTTTTTTTTTTTAATTATTATTATTTCTGTTTACACTCCCAGTGGAATTTGGCTGCTCTGGAAGCCAGTTCAAGATTAAGACCTCTAATGATGGTGCTAAAACTCCCATTCTGCTCAGTGGACATCTACTTAATGCAGTCAGCAGGGGCAAGGAAGTAATGCAGGTGATCACTAATTAAAGCCTTGATCCACTGCCCAAACATAGTTAGAGCCCTTTGAGACGTTGTTGGGTATCTAATGTACCACATGGTACATGGTATGTGGGTATCTAATATACCCCCATGAGACTGGCAAACATGATACCCAGCCCAGAGGTGACCTGCACTGAAAGCTGGAGGCAATGGAGAGGCAAGGAAATCACTATCCATACTTAGGCTGTTGAATCAGAAGCTGGGTGTAGGCTCTGTGGCTAATCACCCTGAACCACCCTGGGCTCCAGTGATTCCCAGGAGCACTTGCACAGCTCTCACACATGCAACCCCCTCTAAATGCAGGTGCCTTGACTTGCAGCTGAAACCCCCCACGCTGGATCTCAGTGGCATGATGTAGTTCACCTGCAATAGTGATGTGCACTTTTGGCTTTTTTTGCTACTGTGGATAAACTAATCATTAAACTAATTTTAAAGATTTTGAAGTAAACACCTTTAGAGTTTATGCAGCCAGCTTAGACATGGTTCTCACTCTCCTTTTACCAATTCTGCATGACTCTAGCATTGAAAAAGGACTATAAAATTAGGACCAATGATTTCAACTGTGGGCTCTTTTTTTCCCCTGAACTTAAACCTTATATACAGACTTTGAGCTGTGTGAGAATTACATATGTTACAAAAATGCTTTTTTGTTGTTACCAAATTTTAACTATGGTCTTTTCAAAGATCTTGCCCATTTTGCTCCCTACTAATTCTTGGTGTTTATATACACCCAGAGCTGGGGGTATTGCTGAAACTTTTGTGTAGTTCAAAAAACAAAACTACCAGTTTGTCCCTCCATTAACTTTGTTTCTTAATCTCTTGCAAGACAATATGTTACTCATAGAACAAGAGGCTAAAACTCACCATCTTATGTTCTACAGCAGCTTGCTTGGTTTGTAGTGATCTACAAAACTAGAGCTGGGAACAACTGACAACTAACCCAGCCTCTCCCAGTTGACAGTACTCAGCTTCATATTTCACTAAGTGTCTGTGAAGGAAGAAAAATGGCTCCTATTTCCTACACACAGTTCTTGTAATAATGAAAGAAGTAATAGTCAAGACAATTAGGAATTTAAATCATAACTACTGTTCTCTGGTGGGATTATTAATGTTTGAAATTAGACGCTTCAAAGAAATGGCCTGGCATCAGTGGCACAGGGAAGAGGAAGCAATGTTTTAGAGATGGTTAAAGTCAGTTAGTATTCAGCTAACTGCAGAGGGAAACTCCCAGTGTCACTGAGCAAAGGAGTACCACTTGAAAGGAATACTTGTGTAAAATTCCAACAATTCCGCAATACACTCAGTTTCTGAGTGTACAAACCCCATGTCTGCAGAAGACACTTTGCTCTAGCCCCAAGATAACTTAGAACAACACCGGTATTAAATAAAAGTGCCCTCTTGGACAAAGGCAGACTCCTTTAACAGTTTGCCATTTACTGTTGCAACTCCAAAAGCATTTTCTCTTATTTGGACTGAAAAAACATAGTTTTAAAAATTATTATTGTCAGCGATTCCTAAATTTGCCCTATCAGGTGGATTCAGAACTTGCAGGGTTGTACCATAGAAAAGCACACTTAGCAGCACACAGTTGCAAACCGTACCTTCAAAGTCTCATCGAACTCTGGATCCACTGTGTTCTTTTTGACAGCTGTCTTTCGCTTACTCCGAGGAGATTTATCAGGAAGTAAGTAAACCTTAACATACCTTATATAGAGAGAGAAAGATGCGTTGAACATGATCAGAAGGGGCAGGGAGAAAACAATTAGATGAGAGGAGTCTCTTATTTCTTAAACAATTTTATTGACTTTGTAAGCTTCCATCAACAAAGTGGGTAAATGTTATTTATATCTTTTCTCAGTCAAAGCAGATAGACTATAAGGAACTCTGTGTATCACTCAGCTAATGTGTTTCAATTCCATTGTAACTCAGAAAGGATTAGGATCTGAATATGAATCTTCAGTTTTCCTACTCTTGGCCTCTGATAAAATAGCCCCTAAAGAAGTCACCTTGCCAGTTTTAGTGACAGTTTATGATGAAAATAAAGAGCATATTATGTGCTCAAAGAAAAAAAAAATAAACTCAATCAAATTTAGGATCACTACTGCTTGTTCATAAACAAAATATCTTGTCTTCACAACACCACGTACCATGTAGCAAAAAAAGGTATTATCACATAAATAATACATAATAATTCATAAGTCTTAAAAACGCTAATTGTTCTAACAGCCACTGGAATGAAAATGAGAGATCGTTTGAAGTTGTCAAAATTGCCCTAACTGATTCAAGGAAAACCTGTAAAAAAAGTTTCTGGAAGCTGAGTTGGACCAAAATCCAGCACTAATGATCCTACCTGAAGTTTCTCATGTGTAGGTCAAGTGAACTCTAATACCTAAATATTCTCCTTACTATCAGTTCAGTGGGCTATAATTGGGTTATGACTTCAAAATTAAAGAGTTTTAGCCGTAGAGAGTGCTCACAGCTTGTCAGGGGAAGGAGTGATTGTTTACTTAATACTAAATATTTTTAAACTGTATTTGTTGTATATATTTCATGTATTGTGATTTAAACCAGTCTAAAACAGCCTTTTGATTAACTTGCTCGATAAATAAAATCAGTTGTACCTCATATCATCATTGCAGAACTTACACATTTTTCCTATCTTTTTTTCTGAACTTATCCACAGATAAAACTACTTTCTAAAATATACAGGTCCTAGAAGTTTTAGCCCCTCTCTTTCTATGACCTCAAATTAATTTAATTAAAAAGTAGCCAGTCAGACTTCAAACCAGCAAATAACCTAAGTAATTCATCAGGTTTTAAATATCACTTAAAAGTCTGCTTTTCAGAAAGCATGTTAAGTGACTATACTATACTTTTTCTGTTGGCTGGGAAACCAACAGAAATATATAAATATGCCAATAGAGAACATAATGTTTACTACACAGCACTTCCCACATTGCCTTTCAGCCTTCCTGCAATTGTTTGCCTGCCTTAATTACCAGTGGACTTAAAGAACCTTGACCCACTTCTGAAGTGCTCCCAAACTGTCCTGCTACACAAGCTGCTGTTCCTGCAAGGCACTGCTCATCACCAAGCTTGTCCTTATGAATATTCTCTGCAAGATGCACAAAAGCCCTCGACCCTCTGGGTGAAGGTGACTGCAATTTCAATGTGGTTACTCAGATGCTCAAACACGGTGTGACAGCAGGGGCAAGAACAGGTAGTTAGGTATTCTACCTGTTGATTTTCTGTCAGTGGTTGCTCTATGGTCAGAGAGCATTGTTAAGTAATAAAGAGATAAATCACCAAGGTTTAACTGTCCAGCAAGAATTTCTATGGCATATTTTATCCATAGAAGGAAATATTTCTTCCTCTTACAATGATGTATAATTATTAAGCAGTTTTAGACTTTAAGATCCATTGCAGCACTTGACATTTTTACTCTTATTACAGAAGATGAAAGCACCTAAGTAGTATAGCAATCACCCAATGACCCACAGTGAGTCAGCAGACACATTAGGAACAGGTCGTCTCATGTTTCAGCCACTAAGATGTTAATTTTCTGGGCACAGCTTAAGAACTAAGATCTGAACAGCTATTCTTGATGTCCAAAGGTACTCATCAGCAACATAGATACCCAACTGCCTGCTCACAGGCAGGGAAAGTGACAATTCCTAGCAGAAAACGGTCAGAATGGAATAAGTACTGGTATGAAACCTATTTGTCTTGCAGTGTGTTTATGTACAAAGGGCTGGTATGAAGGTTGGATGTTCTGAAAGTACCAATGTGGCATACCATCATATATCAATCCATTTTAATCACAACATGCATAAGTATCTCAAAAAACCAGAATATTTTCCTTATGTTTTTTCTCCTCCTCTGCAAAATACTTACGGGTTACACTTTTTCTTCTTCTCTTCTCCATAAGCCAAGTTCTTGCATCCCCTGATGCGAATTTCCAAGATGCAAGCTCTGAAGATGTATCTTAAGGCAAACTCTATTTCTCCTGTGACATTAGCTTTGCCAAAATTGCCAGATTCAGTGCAAGTGCTGTTAAGACTAAACAAACTCCCCTAAGAAAAGACAAACATTTGGGAAAATGAGTTTCAGATCAAACAGGACAAAACATTTATTTCCTTTAATAGTCAGTATCTTTATAGACGTGACTATAAAGCTACTGTATATCACAAAATTTAAGGTAACCTGTATAAAACATTTCATTGCTTCCATAACAGCCCCAAAAATTATGAGTGCAATTGTAATACTACAGCTTTGCCCTCTTCTAGGGCAAAGCTCTCCAGGCTAGGAAATTGTTTTAAGTCACTTCTAGATCTAGAAATTGTCTTTGAATAAAACTGCTATGTCACTTCCCATGAGAAAATTGGGTGTCTGAAAGGAAGTGAAAAAAAACCTCTGAAACCTAAGAATGTACAAAACTTTGGATTAGACTCCTTTTAATACATAGCTCATAGCAGAGTACACCACTGAGACATTAGGTTCAGTCATGTATTAAAGGAAATAAAAGTGGCCCGCACATCCAGTAAATACTTTACAAGACGCCCAAATTCCACATAAAAATGACACACTTCATACTGCAAATCATTCAGGAAAGATTAAGACTTCCAGTTGTTGTATTCTGGTGCATAGAGAAGATGTTTCCCAGTTCACCTTGTTCTCCTTTCAATCTACTTTCACCTTTGGGGCAAAGGTTTGGATGCTGTCCATCCACGTATACGAAAAGCACTTGCATCCAGCATTACAGAAGCCACGACAGGGCAAAGAAGGAAGAGATTATAATGCTTTGTGTGGCCCAGCCCAGATACTTAACTTATGGTGCTATGTAGCCTTCACTGTAACAAAGTATCAACTAAAAATAGTTTGGTCTCCATTCATTTATAATGATATTCTTTAAGGTGAGCCCTAGGAACTTTTTACATCGCGTTTGCCACGAAGACTCAACTGTTGTTGCGATTAGTCTCACAGCAACATTGCCCTAGATTGCTAAGATATCTGCATTAGATCACTCCTCCCTCTGAAAATAAACACCAAGCCACACAGGACTGGTTAACCAAGGAGTTCTGCATTGCACAACCCAGCAGCTAAGGCTGCAGAGCAATGTTTATAAGATCGTATCTCTCTTCCATGTAGATACTTTTCTTGGTTGGTGCAGCATGCCAAATGCTCAGTTCACACCAACAGATCCACTAGATTAAGGCAGCTATCTACTCTATCTTATAAACTTTAAGTAACACACATGCACGACAAACGAAGGGCCAGAGTGCTTACTGAGGAAGTCAAAAGAAGTGTAAGGAGTTTTTTGACCTGATGCTTCTGACATGCAATCTTGCTCACTCCATAAGATGCTTATCAGTGTAATCAAGCTCCCTTGCAACTTTATTTTGCTCTGCTCTTTCACTCACTGGCATATTTTTGTTCGCCTGAGCAGAAAATTATTATTTTCCACCAAAATCCTTTGTGACAATGGAATACAAAGAGAGTTTTGTCTTAGCTCATGTCCAAAAAAAAAAAAAAAAAAAAAAAAAAAAAAAAAAAAAAAAAAAAAAAAAAAAAAAAAAAAAGTTCTGTGGAAGTCCCGAATATTTATTCCACAGAACACCTCATTTATTTAGAAAGGCTGGGTAGGTGTTCTGGACTGAATATCACCACACCTCTCCCACCTGCTCAGGTGTCACATACATTCAGTGTAGAAGTCACCATCCTTTTGGTTCAGTGAACAGGGATTTAGCAATGACTTCCTGTATTGTACTTCTGGTGGCACGACTGAAAGCAATGCCATCTGATATTCTGGAAGATACATTTTTATGGAGTGGCCTTCAACATCCTGCACTTATCCATAAAGAGAAGCTTAATGGAATTTGTTCCCCCTTATAAGATAGTAGAAAAATATTACAGTTTGAAGCCTGAGCCATTTATAGCCCAGTTCAAATGGCTGTTGTTTGCATCAGAAATGTAATCCACAAGTTATTACCCATTTGTCAGCTTAACACCTCAGACTCCACAGTGCAGCAGACTGTCAGAGAGCACCAAGGTCTTTGTGTGTGTTTATACCTCTCTGTAAAGCCAGGAGACTGGTTTAATTTTGAGTCCCTAAATCATTTTGCAAGGTTGGTCGTGAATTCTTTGGATACTTCACCCTGCTTAACCTCATCACTAATACATAGAAATTAGCTTCCACGGTTAATCATAGAGGCTTTAAAGCATGTGCTGAATTCATTTATAACCAGCTTCCCTCTCTCTCATCTGCAGTATTCAAAGTGCCATCCATCAGAGGATGATTGAAGATTGTGCCCTAAGCCTGTGAACTGCTCCCCTGGCTTCCATCACTGTCAGTTTCCTCTTCGTTCACTGACATCCTGACATTTGAATTTCCACTGACATTTCCAACACCATAGCTCTTGCAGACTGACAAAACCCTTCTGTTCAATGAAGCTTGAAGAGAAAAAGCTGGCTATTAGATTACAAAGTACTATGTTCATAATCCCAACCTTAATATAAAATAGGAAAAATGTTAGTTGCATTTGCAAAATTCAGAAGAAGCCACTTAATCAATTATTCATTATTAATGGATGTATCCATCTCTCGACTATCCATTATTAATCTGATTTGGCTTATGCTTCAGAAAGTTCACAGTGTTACTATGAGAACCGTGACAGTCAGTTTTTCATCAGATACAAATTCAAGTAAAATTCTTCCTGCATTTTTTAATATAATCTAAAATATACCAATATTTTGCACAAGCTGTTATATCTGTTCCCTTTAAGCGCTCTTTCTGTTGTCTTTCATCCTTTAACTTACATGTTTTCTGCCATCACAGAAAACTGTATCACTTGTGGGACTGGTTGTTATGTCTTCTTCCTCCTTGCAACTACTTTTTGCCAGAATATCACTGTCATTTTGGGCCCCAGTGATGAGCTGTTGCAGACTGGGTGTACTTTTCATCTGTAAGAAATTCAGAAAGTAATTTTTTTTTTAATATAAAGAAAATGTCCTGATTCCTTCAGGAAAGCTATCAAAAGAAAATTCAGTAAATAGCTATAATTTACTCTGATCAAGGTCATACAGGTGGCACACTTTCAATTATCATGTAGTAACTTAACTGTTGGTTTATAACTCTCTCATTCCAGCTAGTAGTACATTCACTATTTTAATAATTTTCTAAAATCAGCATACCACCAACTAATGTAATGATCACTACCACAGCAATTATTAACAACATTCTACTAATAACAGACCAAAAGTAGTAATATACAAATAAAAGACCTTATTACCTCTTAACAAAACAGTAATTTTGGAAGAAAAAAACTAATCTTGCCTCCAGGAAATGAAAAATAGTATTTTGCAAAATGTATGACACATGCCCATGTTTACCTATGCAGGAATGAATATATGTTGAAAGAGTCTTGAAAACAGAAAAAGACAATTTCATATTTAACTTTGCTTATAGAAAAAGCTTAAATTTCCAAGGTGTTCTTGACTTTGCTTTTACTTTGTCCGTTCATCTTTCTAATTTTCCCATGAAAACTCTGATAATTTCATAAAGATTGATATATATATATATATATATATATATAGCAAAACTCATTGAGATTTTTCTTCAGCCACCTCTGTTACAAAAAACAATGGTTAATAGAAAGAAGTGCCAAAAGACTAATACATTGGGCTAGAAATATGCTGAAATTAGATTTTAGCTCATTCCAGCACACCACTTTCCCTGGATAATACAATCTATGAAAAGCACGTTCGCAGCTCAATGGGTCTGAAAAGAGCAAGGTACAAAATTTTATGTGCTTAGGATATAAGAAAATTTCTTTTTCAAGTTGTGTAACAGAGGTTACTAGAAAGACTAGAAAGAATACAGTCTGACTAAAATCAACAAAAAGAATTGGGACTTTTTGTTTAAAAGAAACAGGTAATATATATTTAACAAATCTGAGAACCCCTCCTGCCCGGTCAGCAGAGAGCACTAAAGGATGAGGACAAGCAATTAAATAATATATTGAGATTACTTCTAAAAAAACCAGGATGTACAAAATCCTAACCAGTAGGCTGTTATTATAACACACAAATACTGTTATGTGTAATAACTGCCTTACCTTAAGAAGAGATGTGAGAATTATGTTCCCTTGTGAGGGGGAAATAGACAGAAAACGCATTGAGAATATAGCCTCAAAAATCCCAAACAAAACCAAAATAGTGTATTTCCCAAAACACCACTGATTCAATTTGCTAAACACAACAACCTACAACACGCTGAATTTTAGCTTCTACTTGGATCAGGAAGACTTCAGTTGTGTCATACAGACAAAAAGTGACTGACGAGGCACCATAACTACCAGTGCTAAACTTAGCATCAGGTCACATAAGCAAGACTCCCTTGTAGCCCAGCTCTAATGTCACAGGAGAGGTATCCCACAGCTACCAATGCACCCAAACAGCTTCCACATGTTGCATATGCCTGCCTGTTCCCCCAGGAAGGCAGGTATAATTCCAGTTCCCTTAATAAACTTCAAGGTTCTGATGGCGAGAGGCCCTTGAAAACACTATTCAATTAACTTCCCAAACCCAGATTTTACACTGGCTGGTAGTTCTTGCCATTGCATTAGGGTTTTCTCACTAATAATGAGGTTAAATATAATCTCTTTAAACTTTAGCCTGAAGGAATCAAGCTCTGAACACATTACAAATATAGAAAACTTATTTAAGAAACAGATAATGTTCTTGAGACTGAAGTAGTGCCCCAGTTTTGCATATACTGCACATTCAGCTATTACTTTACAGTCCAAGAGAAAAACATACACTTTCTAGGGTAAAAAACCCCACTGTTTTGATTCGTTCTCTGAAAATGCAAAGTCCTCTCTGGTGTGGAAATCACAAGTAAGATTTCTACATCATATTTTGTTATAAATGTAATTAGTTGTTTTGCAAGTGTAATTTAAAAGAGGTTCTGTCCCATAATTTAAGGTCTAGCTCTAGTAGGGATGTAAACAGCTATCCTTACTAAAGGAAAACAAAGATGGGAAAGAAAAAAAAAACCAAACCTGAAGAATAACAAATAGTGTCATTGACAGAAATTAAGAGTAGTTTTTAAACTCACAGTAAAGACACAAAGTCATCATGTAAGTGTGGGAACAGAAGAGTAAAATTTCCTTCAACATGAAAAAAATTAAAATGCCAAAAATTAGATTTACAAGAAAAAAATCAAAAGTTATTCTAGTAAAACTAAAATTCTAGCTTAAGGATAGTCTAACTGGTTTAAGTGAAACAAAAGGTCTGTGGCTCAGAGAAATAGTGCTCAGGCACACAAACATTGAAATCTATCCTTCAAAACATGCAATGCAAAGTGTGGACATAAATTAAGACCTAAATCTTTAATTGGGCAATCAAAACCCCACAAAAATAATTTGGAATCTCCTTCTAATGCGTTTCTCAAGCCAAAGAGTCCATATCCATCTTTGAAACATGACTGATTATTTGTGATCAGTGGGTGATGTAGCATAGTTTAAATCCATATTATCTCCAACTCTGATGTTTTTCCAATGCATTAAAAGAGCAATGGTCTGCATGTGGAATAAAGTTAACACTGAAATGCGGCTTGCCACAATGAAAGGAGCACTCCAGTAACCAATAATTGTTACCAATTCTCTGCATAATTTAATTGCATACAAAAATACCATAACTAATTTCACAGAGTTCACAGACTTGCTGGGCCAATTCAGGCTGCTAGTCCATGCAGTTTGACATCCTGTCTCTTCTATTTAACAGCACCTGACACTTCAGAGGAAAGTGAATAATGTCCACCAAGGGAGCTGTGAGTAATGTGTGCCACGAGGTCTGGCCCAAAGCAAGAGCTTTTCTCAGCATCTAATTCAGGCACTTAGCAGACCACATTTACCTCATTCAGATGAAAAAGGCAATTCAGTAAGTACCCACTATGTGGAAAACAGACTACGGACAAAGTTCAGTCACTTGAGAGCTGAAAGCATACAAAATAGAATCCTCAGTGTAACTTTAAAGCAGAAGTGTGACATCATCTTCAGCCCTGCACAATTTGTGGGAAAACAGATGACTGGATTTTTCTCAAACTTCTCAAGAAAACACAAAGCTAGAGACTGTAACCAAAGCAAAAGGAAAGGGGAAGTTGCGCAGCAACTAACAGCAATGTTTCCTCACTGCCAACTTAAAAAATGCTCATGGAGTGCCAGAGAGGATGGTTTAGTTATGGTCATAGCTTGGTCCTGTTCAGCAGCAAAAGGGGCAGGAAGAGGGCAAGACAGAGCACATCCCTGTAGCACAACAGTCACGTAGAGCAGACATCGAATCAGCCTCAAGAGAGCCTGTCAACACCTGAGAGCAAAATGACCCATCCCCTCCCTCCCTATATGAGGGTCTTTGTAAAAATCTCAGTCCAACATTTCAACTCAGGACTGAAATCAATTGTGCAGATTCTGTCAAAAACCTTGTGAAGAGTCGGAGTTCTGATCATGGTCAGTGAACATCAGCTAAGCTCTGTTCACACAATAAGAGTAAAATTCCACCGTGTAAGTCACTGCCCTCACAAATATTTTTCATTCCTGAAACAGCTCTTACAGTTCGAGAGTGTGTATAATAATATGGATACCTTGCTTGTAATGTTGATGGCAGTGTCAGATTGGCTCCTTCTTTGCCACCTTCTTTCCACATTCTTCCCACAGTCTGCGGTTAGGACACACCTGTCAGTCATATCATTCTGGGACTTTGAGATTTCTGGAGAGAAAAGAAAGAGAAAAGTCACTATAAAAAACTTTGCAAGCAATCCTGTCAATTTTTAGGCTAATTCTGTAGCTTTCAAACTTTCATCCTGCAACTTTAGTGTTGATCTCCTAAGAGTAAGAAACAGATGGGACAACAAGTGCTCGCCACATTTTATATAATTATACTTTGCATGCCTAAATCTTTCCTGCTATTTCAATTGGAAATTATACTTTTTGTTGCCTGTCATCAGAGCTACTGCCATCAAATACAGTTTCCTTGCAGAAATAGCTACTATAGTCCATGTGTATAGTTTAATTTGTAAAGTGGCTTGGTTCACAATAAAAGCAAAATCATTATAAGAACATAAAGCAACATGACAGTGAAAATCAGAAAGCAGAGCATATTGGAAAATATTTAGAAATTTATTCAAAATATGTATGAAAGGAGAGATACTGCATACTCTGGTCCCAAATCACATATAATTTTAAGAACATGAGTAGCCCTCATTGGCTTCAATAACATTACTCATGGATAAGCTTATCCATACTTAAGGACCTTATTGAATTAGCGCTTCAGTAACATCTAGTTTATTGTCAAATAAGTCTACAGGACAGTTGGACATTTAATGCACCACTTTTCACTTCTTATTCCTCGGTGTACATTCAGAACTTCACTTAAAGGGAAGGGCAGCACCCATTCATGATTTCTGAAGTTGCAAATGAGCAGGTTGAGCGGTAGGTACTTTATTGCTAATCCCAGATAGCTATTTCATGTACCACTTATAAGTTATTAATTCTTCATGAGAGACTATAATATGTTTAATTCATACAGAAGAAATAAATATTTTTCTCACAACATGAACCTCTGTGAAGAAAGCTCTCAGACAGCAGACAATATGACAATAATGGTATTGAAAAACAATGGGACTCAAGTGTAATTTTTAAAGACACTCTGGGTTAGTTTTGTTCTTAGCAGTAATCAGTCCTCAGATGTTTACTGTACTCTTTGTACACCATTAAGGAGCCATGTGGCCTATTCAAATGGAGGCTCAATTAAGCCACCTCTGTAAATGAAACCAGTGACTTTTCACTGCAAATAAAACTACAACCAGAAACTCATTTTACATTCACCAAATGGCAACCCTTGGATTATAATCTCCTGTTGCTGCCAAACCATGCTGGAACAGGAGGTAACAGTGTAAAGAGCAGACTGTACAATGGCCGCTTTGTGTTGCACGCTCTAATCCTTTGTTCCTACTGCCCTCAGACACACACACCAGCTCCAGCGATAGAATCAGAGGCATAACGAGGTTCTCCATGTTTATTTACTGCAATGCACAAGAGCTGGGCGTAATAAATACCTCTGCAAACCAGGACCTTTTTATCTAGATAAGATACAGAGTACTAACTTTAGACACTCGTGATCAGAAGCACCTATCATCACTGCACCAGGCTTCACTGGAGGCCATATTGTCTGAAAAAGCTGGTTTCTTAAGAAACCCAGTTCTTTCTCTCCGTAAGACTTCCAATGCTTTTTAATTATTGACTTCAGTGATTGCAACAACCTGTTATTTTGTCACAAATGGAACCACTGTACCCTAATTAGGATGATAGCACCTGCGTGAGGTTTCTCACACAGCTGAGCTGATCTACCAAATTGCTGCCATCTCCCTCTTCAACCACCGCTCTTCCCTCCTCAATCCCTGGCTTCTGACCTCATGGCATCATCCACTGTACACATTCCAACATGTATATTCTATCTTGAGCCTACTGAACTCACTAAAACAGCAGAAAAGTATCTATATGTTTCGACTAGGTTAATGTTATGCCCTTAAAATTAGCTAAACCAGTTTATGGAGGGGATCCAGAAACACTGGTGCTAATTCAAGTCATGGCAGCATTAGGCTAGAAACAGAGAAAGAAGAAAGACACGAGTGGAGGAGGACTTTCCATTTGGTAGCAGCGAACTAATACATTAACTTGCTGCAGTCCTGACAGGTTTTACTGGTAACTATGGGATATGAGCAGGCTTCAAACTATCAGAAAACTGAATAAATTACTTTGCATCCAGTTCAGCGCTACCTAAGCTATCTGCTTCCTGTAATAGTGTCCTACACCACCCTATACTTCTATTTGGAGCCACAGTCACCGTGTCTCTGCGTAGCGTTAATGTGTTCACACAGACACAACACTGAATTTGCATAGTTAAAGAAAAAAAGGCCAGTAGAATGGGTAGAAGAAAGTAAAGACCAAACAAGATGTAAGGCAAGAGGTTAGGGGGAAAGGCAGAAAGGCACTAAAGCCAGTTTTATTCAGGTCTGGTCTCACATGTGGTGTTGTGCAAGTTGATGCCAGTAAGAAAATATTAAGGTTTGTTCAAATGCATGCAAATTCGCAAGCCTCTGTAATCTTCCTAAGGCTCAGAAGTTGTTTTCCTCTAGTCATTGATGCCTTTAATTTGTTTTTCACACAGGCTGGCTGTCCTTAGTGTAGTTAGCCTTAGAGATGCACACACAGTCTGCAGCCCAAGGAACAGCAGGCAGCATAAGAGAATGGAAGCAACCAAAAGTATCAGAATGAAAGAAGAGTTGTTAGGACTGGATGGCACTTAGAAGTATGCACTGAAAAAAACCCACTCAGCTAGACAGACTGAGAAAGAGGAAGAAAGTCCTCATGAAAACTGCCAGTAAATGAAAATATTAGACTCTACTTCCGTTAAATGACAGACTCTTTGACAGAGTCAGCTGTGGTTCAGTCAGACAGAAAACATGAAGATCAGTACAGCAGAAACTGGTTATTACTCCGTGCTGAGTTAAATACATTGCATCTGAACACCTGGTAAATCTAAAGATTGTACAATATAGTCTTTTCCATCCTTACAGGAAAGCCATTCTTCGTTGATATAATCAGCTTATTTAAGAAACAACAGAGTACTGAAGGAGAATTAGATTTACTGTATTATTTTTCAGGTTGGCACAGCCTTAGCATTAATAATTTCAGCCATTACTCAACATCCTTGTTTTATAACTATTTCTTGGCCAACACTGTGGACAAAAAATTGAAACACTTGACTACATTACTATAGAATGACAAAACAGTGAAAGCTACTTACTTTTTATATGTGTTGTGAGAGACAAAAACAAGTTTTCTACAGATTTATTAAACCTTTTAGACTCTCCAAGTTCCTGCAAATGGGAGATGCCATGAGTAAGAAAACATAACATTTGTCATTTTAAAATTTCCGTGATTATATCAGATGGTAAGGGTGCATCCCTTTGCTCACTTCTGTAGAAGTATTCATAAATACAACTAATTACATCACCAGTTTGTTGTAACATAGTTAATACTTTTATCTATTATAGATGTTCCTGTGCCTCTGAAGCAAAGTTTTTGTCAAAGTCCAGATATGCATATAAGATTGTTTACAGAACTGCAATGGGCTTAGACAACAGAGCCTGAGGATCCAGTCCAAAATGAACTGAAATACTAGTTCATTGCAATTTTTATGAGTTCTGAGCCATGTCCTACTATTCTGTCCACTAGAAACTGTACTGCAAAGGCAACCATCAAATTCACTGTTCTTCACTCAATAATGAAAGTGACACATGAAATGATCATTTTATAAATAACTATTGAATGTCTCAGGAACATGGGATCCCCCTTCATGTTTGAGGAGAGCTCAGGAGATGCCAGCCCAGTCTTCCTGTAGTGAGGCACCAAAAACCAGATGCAGCATTCTAGTGTCAAGTAGAGTGGTTAATCACTTCCCTCAAAAACTGAAAACTAAGTGAAAACAGCCCTCATAGCCTCTAATCTTTTTCTCCTCAAGCCAACGCAGCATAAAAATAATGACAAAGAACATAAGGCACCATTTATACAGCAGTGTGATGTTACAGCAGTAGTTGTTTACTACACTTCTGTGGCTGACCTTTACATATGAATGAAACTCTATGAGGTGCGTATATATACGTATATTTTGCAGATACATACACTTACCATCACACTGGTTCCTGTTGTTGATTCTGTGAAAGGAGGTGGAGTTGGAGGTACGACAGAAATTTTACTGGAAATGTAAGAGATTAACAGTTAACAACATTTAATATATTATGCCAATAGATGGATAAATAAACCACGGTTTTTATTTTTATAATAATATTATTTTTATGATATAGTCCATCCAGTACTCCATAAAAATCTGGTTTGACATCCCATGTCTTTAAGAGCTGCAGCATAGGTTTGTCACCTGTTCCTAAAAATTAGGTCTACCTTTCTATCTTCTTAATAGCTGGCTGATCTAGGTAAAATTAATAAATTAGAACTACCAGGAAGACCTAATTTAGGACAGATTCCCTAGACTTCTATACAGTTGATAGTATTACAATCTGTGTTCTAAAACACAATTCCTGTATAACACACCCCATTTCTACTTCAGAGATGTTTTCAGAAAACAGTCATCTTTATTTACAATATTAAAAGGATCCTTTCTTGCCCAGTTCCAGAGCTGTTAGAGACCCTTTACAGCATTCCTGCCATTCCATCTGTGGTAAATAGTGCTGGTCTGTGAAAAAGAATCTGTTATCTCTCTGATTCTGTTATCACAGCACAATCACAGTCCTTGAGGCAGCTGGTGAACTTCCTTTTTGATTCTCTTTTAGTTTTACCACATCTACGTAAGAGCAAGCTCTGGTTAGGATCTTATCTTGCTGACTATAAGTTTCTGTCTTATGCAGCTATGCCTCACCAGATAATTATAATAAATTGAGGCCATCTCTACATATCTTACTTTACGTGGGATTTCAGGGGTGGGGGAGGGGGTTTGGTTGGTTGGTTTTATTTTTGGTGGTTCTTTTTGTTGTTTTGGTTTGGTATTGTGTTTTAAGGAAAAGGGTTACTTTAATACAATGTAGTTTAAGCAGACTGTTATTTCATTATATATCACTGGTAATAACTTAAGTATGGGCATGCTTCAGCCTCTAGTCAAAGTACTTATCCACTGTAAATTAGATTTTTTTACTTTTTAAAAGTTTGGTAAGTGGAAATGTCTAATTGAATACAGAGCTTCCTCTCTACTATTTATTCTAAAACTATCATATCAGCGATATCTCCTGTTGAGCAAATAACGATGCTATTACGACAACTAGTAAACAGTTTTCATCTATGATCACTGAAAAGTGTTGTGCAAATTTAAAAGAGAATGGTATAAACAGTTATGCAAAAAATATAAGCAGATAAAACAAAAATAATGGATGTCCCTTCAGGTCAAGGAAGGCACTATTACTCCAAACATAGTACTCTCTGTTGTACTTCAGATCTTTTCTGTGGATTGCTGACAGATAAAAGTGACCATTTTTCTACGTTTTTGTCATTTGTATTCCAAAAGTGTTGAATTTTCATAATAAAAAAATACAAACTGCTGGCTAGTTTATAACACAAAATAGATCACCTATACAAATTCTCAGTGTCCTAGGACCGCTTGTACTTTTGAGTCTTACCTCAGTTTCTGATAAGATTTCAAGAGCTTTGCACCAACTGTTTCATGTCTGCCTGTGAAGTAGGAAAAAAAAATCCAAAGGTCATTTAGCAACAACAGCAGTTCCTAATGCCTGTATAACTCACTTTTTAAAACCAGTGCCTTTCAGGAACAGGCCTGTATTTACAGAAACTCATGCACACACAAGCCAAGAGTGAAATCAATTCCCATCTAATGTATCAGCATACATGCCAAGCAACATAAATTTCTCCTGCGTCACAAACTATCATGATTTCACCTCTCACAGGTGACATGTTCAGACTAACTCTTCACAAGTGCTAAGGACAATCACATACAGATACTAACAGGCTCATTCCTACAGGTTGCTAAGTGCTCTCAGCCTCCTGAAGTCCAGGAGGCAGGTAGTGCACAGGCCCACTGCACTAAAACACACTTCAACCATAAAACTCAAACACTAAGGAAAGCTTGAAAATGTTTATAAGAGCAGGCACATGGTCATCTATTGCATCTCATGAAAAATTCCTCCCGTTTTTCCTACGAGAGACCTGAACAACCATGAAAATGCTTGACTAGCTCACAAACATGAGCAATACCCTTTGTTAAGACCATCCCTGCAGGGAAATAACAACCATGTCACATTCCTCAGGTGAGCAGCCACATGGTGTAAAGAACACCAAGGAGCAAGTGCTTCATCAGGCACGAAGAATGAAGACTCATAAAACTCTAGTTTGTTCCCAGGTGATCACAAACACAAAGAAGGACTAACATGTAACAAATGGCCAACTGAAATGATCTGGAGTATCCTTAATCACTAATAATTCCTAATTCAGAAAGCAGCATGTAATCCATGTTTTACTAAAGATATCACTGACTATAATACTGCTTACATAAAAGTAGTAGACCTTGGTGGTGATAGAAATAATAATCAGGTCATCAATATTACAGCTTTCAATCAGGACTCCATTATTCATGCTCTATTATTAATAAGTAATATTTACTATCTTAGATTTTAAATTTATTAGTCATTAAAGGCAATATACCACTTTTATGAAAATATTGACCTTATTCTTTAGGTAGAAGCTACAATAAAATATTAAAAAGCATACTGATGTCATCTTTGGGTGTTTTTTTTAGCCTATAACATGAGAAAACTTCACTGTAACATTTGTGGGTTTTTTCAGTTAAACTTACTTTCCAGTGAATACTTCAGTTGTGCTGTATTTTCATACCAAAAGAGGGCACTGTCTCTCCAGGACTGAAGGATGCACAACAGCTGTTGTGTTTTAGTTTGCCATTTTTTAACCTCTTTAATTATATCAATTGGTCTAATCAAAGGAACTAAACAAAACATTTTTCTCCCTGCAGGTTTATCTGCTGTATATCCTTAGATCTTTGTGACTTCAACAGTATATCTAAGCAAAATGCTTCAAGCACCCACAAAGCTTTGATAATTCAAAGCAAGAACTCATTTATTTTCTGGAAAAAGAAACAGTCAGTACCTTCAATAACAGAGAGATTCATAAAATTACCAGCTTTAGACTCACTGAAAAAATTGAGGAGAAATTTTTAACAATGGTTATTGGTTAAAAGTGTGATTTTAAAGATAAGTCAGCTAGTACTTTAAAATCAGAAATTATCTTGGCTAGAATAGGCTGCAGTGAAATCTTTCAAATTTTAAATGAACTTTTTTTAGCAGGAGCTGTAGTTTAGTTTCTCAATATGCTATTTGCTGTCTTTCATGAATACCTACTACCTAAAATTTGACTGATTACATTCTTACACTTACCAAATTCTTCCTATTCAAGTTTCCCCAGAAATATTTAAGGCCGAATTCCTTCCTTTTCTCCAACTACTCTTAAACCTAGATGTAATGCAGATTCTGGTAGTGAAACTTTATCATTGACTACATTCAGGCACAAAGTAAATTGCTGCCTATCTGAAGTGGCACGTCAAGGGAAAGAGGAAAGACATCCTCTCCACCTCACTAGTTATTGTAGGTGAAACAGAAACTAACACCCCCTCAGCTGGCAAAACACATTTCCCATAATTTCTTTTAAGACTTTGTCCTTACGATGGCACTGAAAAGACTGAACACAAGGCAGTGGCACAGCTGTCTGAAAGTAGCAAAACAGTAAGTGTTTAGCTCTCTGTTGATTTATAGCTATACATGTTTTTCTTTCTTCCATTCCATCATTTCTTTCAGCTTTAGAACTTTCTCAGGGAAAACAACTGAAGCTTTAAACTTGGACAAATGATAGATGCAAGATAATTTCCTTCCTGAATATATACTTTAACATTTCTATATTTATTTCATGTCATTGCATTTCTTAAAAGTCTTACACAGTCATCAATTCAAACTGATATGGCCAGCAATTTTGTTATTACTCAAAAAAAAAAAAAAAAAAAAAAAAAAAAAAAAAAAAAAAAAAAAAAAAAAAAAAAAAAAAAAAAAGAGTTGTACTTTAAAATGCATCCTGCTGGTTTGTGTTCATGTTTCATTTAGTGCACAGACAGATGCACTGCACGGCAATTTCTGACACATCTCTCATCAAATGGAAGAAATGTTAAATACAGTGGTAGACTACATTCTATGTTTCACTTAGATGATGACTACGTATTACATAGCAGTTTATGATCTATTCCAGTGATTACCTTCACCTGGATATTTCTTTGCTCGTTCCTCAAAGAACCATTCACCAGCCTTTACTTTAACATCTCTGGAAAACAATGAAAAGATATTTGAATCACCATGTTCCCAGGTGCCTTTCTTCAAATGTCTGGTAACTATTTAACAATACAACAATCTTTTTCATTCCTACCATAAAACTAAGATTTCACGACTGCTCAATCCATTGACCAATTTTTTTGTGTGTCTGAAAAAAACAGAGGGGAGGAGTCTTTGGGAGAGAATTGTTTTAGTTTGGAGGGGTTTTTTGTTTGTTTTCCTTTCTGCTGTGTAGGACTGCCCATGGAAAGTGATACGTACTGCTCTAGGCATTGCTCTGAAGCCAGGAGTCCCAGATCCACTCCAGTCTATATAACCAACTTGCAACACAGCCCAAGCACTTGTGCTGTCTGGCCTCCTGACTGCTTACAGCTGCAGCCTACTCTGAGGAGCAGGGAACATCAATGATAGAGGACATGGTCCCAAGCAGGACTTTAGGCGGCTACCAGGGAGCACTGAGCTATCTTTTTATAAACCATAACTCTCTTCCAAACTATAGAAAATTACATCAAACTAGTACAAATTCATTTAGTTTAAGACCAGTACCTTGCCTTACATTTCCCACTATTCTAATCTCAGTTTTTCCACCCTCAGAGAGAGTGAAGTGGTGGATTAATCTTGTGTTGGTATAAAGTAAATTTGCATCCAAATCCTCATCCTTTGTACAGGGATATATATAATTCAGCACAGCTTTTGATTAATTTCCAAAACTATCATTCTTTGCCTACATATTATTTTTCATCAAATGTGGAAGTATTCTAAACCATTTGGTTTAAAAATATTCTAATAAATAGAATGGACTATGATGGAATATCTTGATATAAAAATTGCACTAATATAGTAAAAGACAGATTGTTTCCTCTGTCCAAGAAAACAAAACTAGCATGATATAGTAAAAGAAAAACTAACTAATTCAAAGTAAACAAATTTGGATTTCTAGCCATGTTTGAAAAAAAAATCCTTATAATGTTACTGGTATTTTTTGCTTAATAAATTTTTATAAAACATGACTACTTAATATTTATCAATCCAGGTTCCTCACTCCTGTAATAAGAAGCAGAAAATCATGATTAGGAAATTGCCAAGAAATTGACTGTACTACAAAGCACAGCACCTTCAGCAGCTTGTTAGGATGCGCTGGTTCAATATTGAGTCAGGGGAAGGAGTTCTCTCCATGGTTTAGACTGTTGCTTTGCTTTGCTGTTATCGACTTTGCCCCACTACCTCTGGCTTACCTTGAAGATACATTTTGCTAAACATAGGAAAGGAAATCCTGACTATGTGAAGTACAGCACAAAGTTCCCACCTATTTCATTATCACCAGGACTCCAGCCAACATTTTCATTACACCAGAGGCTTTGTTCCATTAATTGTTTAAGCAAAAGATATACAAAACCAGTGGGCATCCATTGGATGACCAATGTGAACCAGCATTTGTCCAAAGCAGTAAAGTTTCTTACCCATGAGCGTAACAAATGGTGCATTTCCAAAGGCAGGGATTCAGGCAGACACGGCATTCAGAGCATACTCGATGACTGCAGCCATTGCATACTGCCCCCCTGTTCATCAGCAACCCAAGTGATTTGTGGCAGCGAGCACAAGACCTCTCCTGATATTCATGGCTTACATTTTTTGCCCCTTTCCACCGAAGCTGATGTAGATGCAGTTTCAGTTTCCTAACCCCCCAGGTAAAAAGAAAGAAAAAAAGAAAAATAATAAAAAAAATTAGATAGACCAAAATCCTCATGAAAGTCACAAGCTAATACCCTGGTTGTGCAGTACCGTTACGAGTGGGAGACAGGCCCTCAAGTGTGACCTCAGCTGAGCACCGTCTGAAGGCATCCATACACAACATTTTTTCAGTGTGACTGTATATGTGACCAGAACTGTGCATACTAACAGAGAAACAGTTTAGTATAAATGGGGTTCTGATCATGTTAGGCATGCTCAGAGCAGGGTATTGAAATCATATAAGTGATTATGCACTGACATGAAAACTGAGACTAAATGGTGCTCCCTTTTATTTGATGTTTTTTACCATAGTTATTCAAGAATCAGATCTATCAAGTAAAAATAATCATAACAAATGCATCATTTGAAAGCTAAATAAAAAACTACACCAGCCCAAAAGATCAAAACCTCTCCTTTTCATTAACTTTGCTTCCATTACATGTACGAATAATCAAGATGTTTTAACTGTTACCAACACCATCAACTGTAGAAAGGGATTTTCTGACCAATTCAGACTTTCTGTATAATCCTTTACTTACTTTTCACTTAATTGTCTTCATTTAATATGTCCAGTAATACTTACATAACTGTTTGCTGTAAGCAAAGTTTAAGTTTTCACATTTCAGAGGCTAAAAAAATATATCTTATCCACACAAATACCTTGTTTATATGGGGATGCAATGTCACAAAGATGGGTACAAGCTGCAAGGAAATCCTTGTCCTAGCCGTGACATAAAGCAAAAAAAGTGCTGGAGAATTATCCTTTATCCTGTCCAACTGAGATGCTTGCACAATGTGAAGTTATTTAATAAAATCCTGTTGCTGACCAATGGTACCTATTGACAACAGTAACAACCTCTGAAACAGCATTGTGTGCTTGCTGCTTGTTGTGTGTGAGAAGGGACAGTGATGAATTTTGCACAACGAGCAGGTATCCAATGATTCTTAAGTCCAGTATTGGCACAACTTACGTTAAATAAGCCAGCCAAAGATCTGAACTTGTTCTGTATTACCAGGACTATGTATGCATACATGGGAACGTGATGAAAATGCCATAAAGCCTTCCTAGAAAAAATACAGGCAGCAACTGAACTTTCTATGAAGGCTGAAAGTAAAATTCATCCAGTATGTTATTCACAGAACAGTATTTGCTCATCTTTAATGTAGAGTCAATGGAATGGTACATTCCAGAGGCTCTGGATAACCCTTGGTTTTCCAAAAAAATAAAAAAACATTACGTAACAAGAAGTTAAAAAAGGAGTACATTTGGAAGGACAGAGTGGAAGAAAAGTACTTCCAAAAAAAGAGAACAGAATACAGGAATAGGGGAGGAACACATACCTTATTCTTTCCTCTTCTGTTTTTCTCACCATCTCATCACGGTACAGGACTTCCAGAACAGCCTCTCGTTCCAATTCCTTAAGGAAGTTCAAATTAAATTCACAGGCCATTTTCTCCAAATTTCACTTGTTCTGTAGACTCCTGTCCTATGGGTTCTACTATATCCAGAACAACGGTCTGGGTGTTTACTAAGTGCCTGTGCTCTTACTCAATTGGTGATGTGTTTGAAAAGAAAAATAACTGTGCCTGTCTTCACACAAACCATCACTTAGGTGTCTCTGCAAACCAGGGAATATGAACAGTTATCAAGGTCACAGCAGTCTTGACTTTTTCATATCCTTAAACTTCCTGTTCTTTTCTATTTTTTTTTTTTCCACTGAGAGACAGTCCAAAAGAGATGAGAGCTTGCAGCAATGCCCCAGACAGGGTTTTAACTGCCTCCAGATAGAGGGACAATTTGTCAAGAGATGGTGTAAGGGAGTGGGGGGACTGGTTTGAGATTTTTTATTTTGTCTTGTAGATTTGGGATTTCTGGGCCTTCTGGGCCTAGGGGAAAAAAAAAATACATGTTATTATCTCTTCACCTTCTCAAGACATTTAAAATAAGATTTGAAGAACACATTTTGCTATACTCAAACCTTTCATACACTAATTCAGATATAGGACAGGTTTTAAGACAGTCCTGTTCTTCAAAGAGTCTCACCATACTGTTCAGTAACACTCAGGCACATATCTTTGGCTTTTTGTACAGTTAAAATAAAACAACCAATAAAAAAGCTTAAGTTATTTTTGACCACAGGCCTGCAGATCCCATGACTGGAGAAGTCATAGTCCTTGTGACAAAATTTTTGAGGAAAAAAATGTCCCTATCTAATCTCCTTTTATTGAAAAGGCAAAACATCACAAAACTAAAAGGAAAAACATCTCTAAGGGTCACTTTTATCAATTACCTCTGTCTTTTAAGTCTAGATGAAGAGTTTAATACCAAATAATGCCATTCTCTTTTTTTAATACACCAAAACACTAAAAAGTTATTTATTATTTTCAGCTCAGTGCACTAACAACTTTGGCCCCAAACCGAAGAAGTTTGTATACAAGAATATGAGAAGCATAAAATTCAAACAGAATCCCAGCTGTAGTTTGAATGTATTCTGTGATCTTCATTTTTGCAGAACCCCCACAAAAATATTAAACAATTTTAATATACTTCACAGCAAAGTCAAGACAGAAAATGGTTATTCAATCCAAACCAGCTCGGACACCTCATTAATTTTCAATACTGCTGTCTGGTATCTAATGTGGATTATGAGAAATGTAAGAAAATTATGGTACACCAAATATTAAAGATGTGTACATGAAAACTGGTTAAGCCTAATCTGGAGTAAATACACACAGTCAGGCTCTAGGAAAAAAGGTCTAGATGCTAGGACAGCAGGGTAAAGCTTTCCCAAGGCAGTTACTGCTGTTTCACTGATGGACCTCAGCTGAGAATCTGAGCAACCATCTGTACTGCTGACACTATATTGATTACATTATTTTAAAATACTGAGTTTAATTTAAAAAAACCAAACAACCAAAAACTAAACAAACCAACCCTCACCCACCAAAACTTCATATATAGAGTGACAATGTGTGGTGTTTTTTTTGTTTTTGTTTTTGTTTTTTTTGTGAAACCCTTCAACATACACCAAAAGGACAAAGCATTTCACAGAAGCAGTGTTAAAGGCTAAAAAAAAAAAAAAAAAAAAAAAAAGATTGGTTTCCTGTGGAAACGAAAGAGACAGAGATAGGCATAATCATATTTTATTTCCTTACCAACTGCAATTTCACAGGAAATTACTCATTTGAAACATAGAAAGCCTTAGCAACTTTTTAACACAATATAAGTCACTTTCAAAGGCCCCTACATCCTTCAACTGCTTTCAGGACACAAAGTTTTCCATATACCAAGACTGTTTTGAGAGATGTGTTCCAAAGGACACACAGAATTTTATTTAGAGACGCACAAAACTAACAAACAAAACATTATTTCAGCTATTCAAACTTGTACAAATTTTAACACTGAGATGGAAGGAAGAGCTTAGAACCCCCGTTGTTTCTAATTTGTCTTGCTAAAAGCTATTCCCCCAGGGAGACACAGTTTCTGCCCTAACCAGGGCAGGATCTTCCAGAAGTGCATTCAGCCTCAGCCCGTTGTTGATACTGCAAACATCAAAACCAGCTGATCTAATGTTACTCTCCATACCCTATTCATAGTGATAAATCACAAGCACTGAATCTAGTGCTAGCAGTAAAGTGCCAGTGGGGACCAGGACAGAAAGACTAGAATCGTCTTCTGGTACTAAACAACTGAACAAACTTACTGCAGAGAGAAGTGCCAGGGCCCTCCATCCTACAGCATTTGCCCTGTGCAAAGAGGGAAAAAGCCACCATGGCTCTCTCACCACTGGGCATGATCAGCACAACTGCAGACAAAGCTTAAAATTCATCATGCAGCCAGCAGCTCTAGCAATATTACACCTGCACACTCCTACAGTTGTTGGTTTTTTAATTTTCATGAGATTTCAACTCTTACAACCACTGTGTTCTGTCACTTTTTCTTGCACATCCAAAGGCAACTTAAAATCTGGCTTTATGATGAGCTAGTTTTCAGAAGGAAGTATTAGAAAAGCACTATAACCCCCCAAATGGGAGATAGTTTTTGGTCCCACAACAGACTTGAACTTGTAATCATTCCACAGAAGCATTCAAATTGGACTCTAAAGCTCTCTACCACTGCAAAAGAAGAGCTTTTCTCTTACACCAAAGCTGTCTGCATTAGATTAGGTTTTTGGCAGTAATAAAGAAGCTTCTTCAGTAATGACCCTCTTTGACAGGAAGAAACAACATTATAAACCTTCATAGATGCCCTCCTTTCTTGTTTACTCATTGAATCCAGTTAGCTAGCTGTTCTATGTGGTCAGCTAACCTCGAAGCTGAGCATCTTTTATGTAAAACCAAAACCAGAAGCAACCTCTTTAGTAAATATCATGACAATTCTTCCTTTTCAGCACAAAGTTCACATCAAATATTCTCTTCGAGCATTGTTATAAATTTAAGTATTTATTATTATTACATTATTTATTTTAAATTACAGATGGATCAGTACTTTTTGAAAATATCACACAAAGTCTCAAAACCATGAAGGGAAAAGGAATAACAAACATGCCTTAGGAGAAGGAGACATGAAGGCACTGAGTACAATCTCAATAAAATATACTTTTTTCTTTTATATCAGCATAAAACTATATATAGCTATGCAACTGAAGATCAATCAAGAGGTCTATCTAACAAGATTAAGTTTGTAAAAGGTAGCTTATTTTTTAAGTTTTTAAACTTAGAAACACCTGACTTAGCAAGCTTTTCCTCAAAGCAATTTTACATGTAATGTATTATTGATCTCCTTTCAGATCCTTAAACATTAGCAAAATAGTGACAATTTAATAAGTATAAATAAACTGATCTTCTAAAGTGACAGTCTTCATTGACTTGAGATAATTGGATTACTTCATCCATTAACCCAGAAAATAGACGTAATACATCAGTAGCTAGGACACAGATTAAGAAGGTTCAGAGTAAAAACAATTACAAAAGCCACTGTAATTTGTGGCTATTTTCTATTCTGCTGAGGCCAATCTCATAAATTTATTCTTAGTTAAGAAAATTGCAAATGTTATTTTGTACTACCTGGCTGTAACGGTTTATTTTTAATTTTCACATCCCTGCTTGTGCACATGCAAATTACTTATAAATCCTTTGATAATGCTTTACCAAAATTATGTCTGTGGTAACATCCCACCCCAGAATTTAAAGTAAAAAAAACAAACAAACAAACAGCAAAACCCAACGCAAACAATTAAGTTCCAGTTGTGGCTTTTACATTAAACCCTTGCAGTATGAAAAACATCATGCTAGTAGGTAAAAATGCATCCCTCCGTGCATTATCATACAGAATAGATTAAAACAACGTCCTTACCTCTTCAGCAGCCACCAAAGAAAGACACACAGAAGTAAACTGCTTTTAAAAGATGAGTGGCACTCCTATTATTATCTTTCCTTAAAGAAAACTGGTGGCTGTTCTCCACCTCCTTTATTTGGGCATTGATATTACTGATGTATGTTTAGAGAAACATCCTCAAAACAACTAAAAGCAAATGCACTCAACAAAGAGCTCTAGTGTTACAAAAGCTTTTGTCAAGTCTCTGGTTTTGTTACGAGCAACAAGCAAAGAGAAGATATTAATTTTTCTAAAGTTAAAAAGAGACTCGGCACAAGAGACTATAAAAGCTGACTGATACATTAAAATACGCCCAGTCTTCAAGCCACACGCACAGGAAGAGAAGTGGCTTTGAGTTCTACATAGTTTCTTTTTCTGATACTATAGATGTGAAAATGCTTCTAACCTCAAAGTCTCCAGGACTTGCAGAGAAAACTTGTAACTTTGTAGCGTAAACAGTTCTTTCCTGGAAACAAAAGTAGTTTTCTATTTAGGTCTATATAACAAAGCAATTAGAATAGATAAAAGTTCAAAACAATTAATTTTTATGCACCTGCAAAAAGAAGAAAGTTATTTTACCTCACAACTGGAAATCTGATCTCAGGTAACAACTGAAAGTTAAAATATTATTTGGATTGGATATCCCAATTCAGTCTATTACAGAACTAAATGTGGGTAATGAAGTTCAAAATTACATTCCAATTATTTCAAAGTCTGGTAAATAAAAGAGGCTATTCTTACAGGACAATCTCCTTTCTTGTTTCTGGCTCTGCCAAACTGTATGTACAACACAGAAGCACTCTTAGTGTTCCAGGAGTTTTAAGATTCCTTATTTCTAGCTATAATTAAACAAAGCACAGCAATTTTACTCACATGGCAAAGTTTAAGAGCCTGCATTTTTATAACCTCATGAAGTTAAATAGGTTCAAACATTCCCACCTGTGTTTGTCAAGTTTAATCACCTTCTTCAGCTGCATCATGGAAGGAAAGCAACTGTTAGTGGGGCACAGAGCTGTGCATATATGTGTCATATTTGGTTAATTTGGCCCTTAATTTCAGGCAAAGCTTTAACTGAATGAAAGACCAGAACCAGCCTGAGGATTCTAGCTACCCACAGCAGCATATTAATAGCATGCCAAATCCGGGTTGGGGAACGTTATCCCTACCACCAGCCTTCCCCTAATATTTAAACAAAGCCTTAGTTGCCAGGTATTTAACTCACTGTATTTTTCCTTCTCATCCCTGGATGTGGAAATCTGTCGCAGTATTTTATATGTGCTAAGAATATAACCAAATTGAAGCCTTTTGTGCTTTTGTTCAAACAAGCATCACTTGGTCAGCCTTTCCATAGCCCTCAGCTTTCTGTCTCTGCTTTTTGACTAGTGTAAGCAGACATCAGAAGGCTTGGAATGGGGCTGAGGGTGTGCTCAGTAGCCAGCCACAGTAACCCTGCAGGATGGGCAGAGCTGGTGCTGCCTGCAGGGTGCGCACAGAGCCCTAAAGTGAAGTGAGCGGTCAGGGTCTCCTTTTTCAGGAGGAACAGGAGGCAGAGCCTGACACAGGATTGGACACAAGGTTAAAACTGATTGGGGCAGCTGAGGTCCCATCAGTGGGGCTGTAACTCCAACAGCCTTCTTGATACAATGCCCAAAACTTCATACAGTAGTCCCTCTGCAGCCTTCCTGTAGAGAGGGCAACAGGAATGCTGTTTCCCCCGTCCTGTAGGTTATGTGTCCATTTAGATGCCCAGGATGGCATCTTTTTTTTTTTTTTTTTTTTTTTTTTTTTTTTTTTTTTTTTTTTTTTTTTTTTTTTTTTTTTTTTTTTTTTTTTTTTTTTTTTTTTTTTTTTTTTTTTTTTTTTTTTTTTTTTTTTTTTTCCACAGGACCTGAACAACCCTGCTACTCTGTTGTCTATGAACAGATACTGAGTGAGCTGGTCCTGCCCTGTCTGTGCTTGTAGAGCTGGTTATTCCTGCCTCACTATAGCCCTTTGCACTTGCACCCAGTAACTTATGTCTTCCTTCATCCACACCATTTCTGCAGTTTATCCAGGCCATTCTGAGCCTGACCAGCATCTTCCACTGCCTACAACAGCTCTCAGAGGCTGGTAGCATCAGTAATTTGGACAATCTGTAAACACTGCACACACACGGCATCCATAAACTGTGGCAAGTGTGCCCTTTAATTTCATTGTCCCGATTCTTACTCTGTCTGCTAAAAATAACGTGATCTGCTTAGAACTGTAAGAAATCAGATATTCTTCTGTGGTGTGTTGACCCTGGCTGGACACGGTGCCCACCAAAGCTGCTCTGTCACTCCCCTCCTCATCTGGGCAGGGGTGAGAAAATATAATGAAAAGCTCATGAGTTGAGATAATGACAGCGAGAGTTTTTCTGTATGTTTGGACTTTTTTTTTTTTTTTTTTTCAGTTCCATGGCATACATGAATTCATTTTTTTGAAATGAAGGCATTGATTTCAAGATCTGTTTCCAGAAATAAGACGAAGACCCATCTTCTCTTACAGGGAAAGAGGGAAGGACCTCCCGGGGAGGGACCCCTTGCATCACTGAACACAAACGGCAAGCTATCCGTATGAAAAGCCCAGCCGTGACAAGCCGTGACGAGCCCCCTGTCTCTCAGCCCCGGGGTTTGGGATGTTTGACAGCGCCCCAGCGGTCCCGCGGCGGCGCCGAGCGCCATCTCCCCGCCCGGCTCCCCGTCGCTGTTGCCATGGCAACCGCGCCATCTTGGAGGGCGCTGGGCAGGAGCCCGAGCCCTGCCGGGCGCTCGGCGCGCAGGCGCAGTGCGAGAGGCGGGCGGCGGTGTGGGGGTCGGTGGCGGCGGGAGAGGCTGCACCGGGAACATGGATGAGTTCCAGTCGGGAGAGGAGGTAACGGGATGGGGGGGGGGGGGGGGGGGGGGGGGGGGGGGGGGGGGGGGGGGGGGGGGGGGGGGGGGGGGGGGGGGGGGGGTGTCAGAGGGAGGACATCTTCCCGCCTGGCGCCTCCCTTTAGGTCCGGCGGAGGGTCTCAGGCGGTGCCTGTCCGTCCCGGATCTCACCCGTCCGTGTCCGCCGCCGCCATCGCCCCGATCCCTGCCACCTTTCCCCAGGGTGGAGCCGCGTGTCCCAGACAGCGGTGGGAGACGGGCCTGGCCTTTGTTCTGCCTCCCCCCCGGGAGCCGGCCCCTTGTGCGGGTGTGCGATGGGCTGCTGTCCCCTGGCGGAGCTGCCGCTGCGGGGGCTCGGGGGGAACGCGGCAGGGCATTCCTGGCTTTGTGGCTTCCCCGGCGGGGTGAGGCGGTGTACCATGGCGGCAGGGAAGCCAGTGCGGTGTAGGTCAGGGGGACACTCGAGCAAGGTGTTTCTGTGCGGAAAGAGGAGTTCAGGCTTACGGTGTGCGTGTTACAGGCGCACTGATGAGGCGTCGTACCTCCTTAGCAGGATTCGAGGTGGGATAAATCAAGGGTCTAATTGAGCACCCAGACAAGTACTGCTCTTGCAGGAAGACAGTTTTTCTGTGACACTGTGAAGAGCTGTGACACTGTTGCTGAAGAGCCGCGTTGTGGCTGGGTTAGACAATAGGGAAGCAGGGAGAGGGGCCAAGGCGTGTCAGTCAGGCTTGTGGTGGTCTGAAAGCCTTCTCCTGGTTGCCGGGTTGGGCCAGTGTTAGACATAAATAACATACATAAATTAACATACTCGAACATCACTTTTATAGGTGCTTTCGAAAACGTATTCAATAATTACTAAAGCATAGCACTGCTTTGCAAGTTTGCGTTTGTTGCCTGGGAAGCGCCCCTTTTAAACAAGGCGTTGGAAACATCGTGTCTGCTTTCTTTGTGTCTTAGAGGTACTGCAGGGAAATTGTAACGCTTACACTTTTTTAAATACAAAACAGCGTTTATGCTATCTTATTAAAAGGTGAACTGGCAGTGTTGCATTATTTGGCAGCTCAATTATAGCACATAAATCCCAAAGCTGGATATCAGAAATTTGTTCTCTTTTGTCATCTCAGAAAGGGAAGAAGACTGAAAAGTAACAGCAGCTCTAGAAACATATTCTCAAATCTATTTATTGTTTCAGTACAAATTAGATATTGAAATACCTTCAAGAATTTGGGTTGAATTTAAGTCATTTTACTTTGGTGAACTGTATTTGTGCTCAATAGCGTGTCTGAACAGAGTTCTAGCCTTTGTGAAGAAAAAAGAAAGCTGTATATGGTTTATCATCTTGTCTGACAGCAGCCTTCGTGTCTGCTAGCATGTCTGGCATGCATATTTTTAACTTATGCTCTTTGGGACAGAGTGTTTTGATAATTGTTGCTCTTACTTGACTAAATACACTGGTGCACCTGTAAAATAAACGAGGAAAATAAACGAGGCATATTAAAATTAAAGTTAAGAAGCTGAAAATAAAAGCCAAAATTAAAAAAAAAAAAAATTGCCTCAGCACATAAAAGCTTTTAAAACTGTTGAAGTGTGCAAGCAAATTGGTGCCTACAACGAGTTATAGAAAAGGAATTGCCCGCGTGTCTCTCGGCATGTACTGTTTCTTTTGTCATAGAGAATGATCAGCAGCTCACATCTTTCTGAATGTCACATGTCATTGAAGCCATTTGGCTGTTCACCTTCTGATCAAAGGTTTATGAAAGTAATGCTGAAACTCTCCTGCGCAGGTGTAACTGCATCCTGCCTGCCCATGTGAGTTTTGCTGTTGTTCATGTTTGTCAGCTGGAGGAGCTGACTGACCTCCCAGTGAAGACCCAGTCAACATGTGCTTCATTAAGTTCATTTTTACATCCTTACTCAGTCTTCAGAAATTAATTAGTTTGCTTTTATGTGCACTTCTTTAGCCCTGGTTTGTGAGGTGTGGCTGTGAGGTCCCAGCAGTGACAGTGTGGTGTGTATCTCACCGACACACCTCGTGGGGGTTCCCCATTAGTGCTCCCTGGCCTTGTGAGTGGGTGTCCCAGCAGGAGTGGTGGGTTGTTCAAGCCTCCTGATGTGGGGGGCAAAAAGAGCTGAGAGACTAAAACAAGAAAATCTACCAACCAACCATACATGTAAATGGGTAGCAGTTTTAAGATTAAGAAAATCCTGGGGCCTTTTCTCTCCTTATTCCACCTGCTTAATCTTCTTTCCAGAGCCTGAGAGAAGGTCCAGCGAGCTACATATCCCCCTTGCTTTCCAAGGAGCAGTTTTGTTCTTATCCTCAGCTGAGATTGTCATGACAGTTTTTCCTTCAGCCGAGAATTGATGTTTTGTCGCATGGGTGACCTGGAGATGTAGGTTTCATTTAACTGCAGGCTGTGTCTGCACACTGAGGTTCTCTCTGCGAGCCCACTCTGATGTGCAGACATGGATGCTTATTGTGAAAGGAGAATATATATGTACAGAAGTGCTACATGTTATTTTAAAATCCTTCCAAGTTAAAATTCGAAAACTTTCTTGACTTAAAAGGCCAACTAATATTAGTTTATCTCTTACTTTTCATTACTTTGCTAGGAACGTTAACTTGCCTGGATTCAAGGAGCCAGAGTACGTATGAGCAAATAAAGGAAGACTTAGTATTTTCTGACTTAGCAGAAATCTGACAAGCATAAATTAAACTTTTACTGTATGTTCTTAACAGATCTTGAACTCTCTAAACAGAAGAATGTGCCCACTGATTATTTAAAATTCTGCTTTTTTTGTAGGCTTCCTTTGTTGCTGATGAAGTCAGTAGCATCATTAAAGAGGTAAATTAACATTTTCATTTTGTTGGTGTGAAACTATAGTATGTTGTATGCTGTGTGGTTAAAGGTATTCAGTAAAATCTGATAATAGATATGTAATAGATCTCTAGATAGGTTGCTCTCAAAGTATAGGTGACTTGATATAATCAACGTAGAGACTTTAGGAAGAAATGATACTCAGCTTTACCTGTGATATGTATCACGAATCCAAAAGATAATTAAAATAATTTCATACATGGCTCTCTGGTTGAAGTGCATCCCTATTAGGATTTCTAGGGGGATGTTTTATGTTAAGCCCCATAGAAATAGATTTTATGTTTCAGTAAATTACAGGAGGTTTTTATAGACTGGCTCCATATGCATGTTACTATGTTCTTTCAAGATGCTTTTCTCCAAAGTGAATTCTTGTTTGTTTGTAATGACTGAACTATTCTTGTTGCTAAGAAACATGAATATTCTGTCTAGAAAATTTCCACAGGGATTTGGAATTTCTCTTGTAAACTAGTGCAATCTTTTTCGTGTTGCAAAATAACTCTTTTGGTCAGACTCTGTAAATTGAATACATATGCTTTAATACACGCTCCTGTCTCTTTTGAATTTGAAGTAATTGTGGTTATTTTTTAAACAATTTCTGTGATGAAAAATGTATCAATGAAAAACATGTAGCTGTAATGTACTTTTGTTTCTATCTTGAAGTGGAAACTATTCTCATAAGTAAAATTGATTATTTGGCTGAAGGCTTCTGCTCTGTTAGTAACCAGCAACTACATGGGTCTTTTGTTTTCATTTGGGGATTTGTTTCCCAAAAATGATTCTGCTGAAAAATCTGAATTTCATTTGCACAGAAGAGTATGTGTGAATGAGCCACTGTCACTTGCATTTTTTCATTCTCTTCAGGACTGTTTAAATGCCTTCAGACCCTTTTCATAACTGGCTGCAGGACATTATGATAGAAATTACAAATAGTCTGAATATCACAAAATGAACAGAGGATAGAATCTATGATGCCTGGCTCAGATCCCTGGCTCAGACTCTGACCTGCAAGTTTATAATAATTAAAACTAGTTCCGACAGCCAGTATGGACCAGCAGTATTTAGGATTTTTCTGTGGGTATGGGGTCCATGTTGGAATGGGTTGGTGGGTGCCTTGTAGATGGACCCGGTGTGGCTCCTTTACGTGTGTGTCCCCAACAGGCCATAGAGGGTGCGATAGGTGGCAATGCCTACCAGCACAGCAAGGTGAACCAGTGGACAACAGGAGTGGTGGAACAGACACTGAGCCAACTCACAAAGCTAGGCAAGCCCTTCAAGTACATCGGTGAGCTCCACTTCCCCTTTCCGTGAAAGCTGGTGCAGTCAAGTGCACTAGTGGGTGGGAGAAGATCTTTAGCAAGGGCCATGTCTGTACACTGCTCCTAAGCATGCATATGTGTGTATGTGTATGCTTTGCTGAGCAAAAGGTAGCTGAATGTTAATTAATGTTAGTGATAAATTAATAAAAGCTTCTCTACTGTCTAACAGTGACCTGTGTGATTATGCAAAAGAATGGTGCTGGGCTACATACAGCAAGCTCTTGCTTCTGGGACAACTCCAGTGATGGTAAGGAGCATGACTGTTGGATTTTTCAACTTGCAGCTTTAATGCCAGTCTCTTTAAGACAAGGCAGCATACTTTTTTTCTAAGTGCTGTAGCTTTGGAGGAATAGCATACTGTTTGGTATTTTTTCCATTTGGCTGTGATGCTAACTGGGCTATATATGAAACGCTTAGCTGTTGCAAAAGCTTCGTTTGAAAGATTCTTAAAGTAAACAGTTATAAAGATGCATATGGGGCATGCATTTAATCACTGCAACTTTGTTCTGTTTCTGAAACTCTTCTTTGTGTTTGTAGGAACCTGCACTGTGAGATGGGAGAATAAGACCATGTACTGTATTGTCAGTGCCTTTGGACTTGCAATATAATTGCCTTGAAATCGTTCATCCTCCTCTTTTCTATTCCAGCACTTGATTCCACCTCCACTCAAACTGTGAATACCTGAACAATTTGTTTTTCATGTATTTTTAAAGTAACTTTTCTTCAAACGTAGAAATATGAGAACATGCTGTTACATGGTTTATGTTTGTACCTAGTATCCCAGCAGTGTTTCTATACTTTCTTATCACTTCAAAACTTCTCTTCAAGGTGCTAATAATGAAATCTGCTGCAGTGTAAACACTTTCTCTAGATTTCTTTTCTAAGACCAATATAAATGAGACACTGACTTTCACACTTTGTACTTTTGGTTAGCATTAAATTATTTAAATTCATAACTATTGGTGTGACTCATTTAAACTTTGTTATTGAAAAAAAAGTTCCAGTTCTTTTAATTCTCTTCAAGGTAGTTGAGGTACATACCAGCATACAAAGCACTTTCATAAATTTGCCAAAGTCACTACAGAGTTGCAAGAAAATTAGATTATGTTTATCAGAAAGTAACTTGACTGCATTTTTGGGACTTATTTAATCTGACTGTGTGGTGTTTAGGGCATGGAATGATAACAGAAATAACTATCTTCACTGAATAAAGACAGATAAGAAATTTTTCACATTCTAGAAGTGCTCAGCAAGCTATACCTGGTTCACTTCTGCAGCCAGTTACATGTGTCAAGTAGGTCTTGAACTTACTTGCTACCATCCATGTTGATTTTGCTGAGAGTGAGTGTGATTGAGTTCTGGTATTTGGTGAAACATGATACCTTCTGAAAGGGGAAGAAACTGCCCTGAGGCAACGTGACTAAATAACATGTGAATAAGTCTCCTGCCTTCTAGAGTAAAGTTGGAGAGGAATAACAAGTAAAACAAGTTTTCAGGCTTGGATAAGGTTTTGTCAGCCAATTAAAGAAATGGGAGCATGCTATGAATTTCAGGAAGCCTCTGTGAACTGCTATGCTGCTTCTGTAAGCAGTAGCTCACTGCTAGTGAAGGTAAAAGAATTACAAAGCACAGGGAGGGGGGAGAGTATTCCTGGGCTACATCAGTTTGAGCCACCTGGATTTCCTTCTGCTTTGGAAGCCCTTTCTGTTGTTTTCAGACTCTGGCTCTCACCTAAAGCGGTTTAGAGTGAGATGACTGCTGATACAAAAATGTTTCAACGATCTGGAAAGATGTAATACTGGAAATTCAGATTACAGTGGAGGATGTTTCTGCTAACCTACCAGTTTCAAAACATCTCTGTAAACACATCTCCTTCATGATAAGCCACTTCATTATTCTCACGGATGTCCTAGTGAGTGCAATGGGGTTATACAGAGTGTATGTACCTCAACCTGGGGAGTATGCACCTACATTTCTGTAGCAGAGAGCTCTTAGCATGGGTTTGACTAGAAACAGAACTCTTAAGTATTCAGTGCTAATATTTGCTTCTTGGTGAAGCCATTCAAACATTTGTCCTTTGTTCGTGTTAATAATAGCAAATCCCTGGATTTTTTTTGCTGTTTGTTGGTTCATGCACTTGCTGAGCTGCAGAAAAAAAACCCTTTTGAGATGGTTGTCAGTGTAAAGGCTGTATGGGAGGCAAAACCTGTTGTGTTAAAATAGAAGTTGTGCTATAGAAAGGTAGAAAGTTTTACAGATAGTTTTACATGTTAGCAATAACCAATACTTCCAGTATAACAGTTTTAGGACTACAGAAAGGGGTGTAGGTGTAGAGGTTGTGAGTTTTTTGGGGGATGTTGTCCCTCTCCCATGAATTAAGATAGGGCTTTTCTGTAAAACTGTATAGCCATTGTATATTACAGTTTCAGTGTTCTACAATAATTGATTTTTAAATTTTAAATATCTTCAAACACCTTAGTTTCAGTCACTTTTTTCAGAGACTGCTGGCCAGCTTATCTCCGTGCCAAAGTAAAGCATTTGGTTAATGAGCTTGCAGAGTCCTTGCTCTAGGTAATTAATTGGCCTTAAGAAAAAAAATATTACTTACTGTGGACTGTTCAGGCAGGTACTTATAAAGTTTCTCTCTGGTTCCTGTCTCTCACTGCCATGGCTCTTCATATTCCTACAGCTGTAGAAATTGGGGACATGGCAGCCCTGATCTGGAAGGGAGAAGGAGGAAAGGGGAAGCCATTTACTGTCGCTGCCACAAATGAGTATGACCTGTCTTCCACCACTATGTTAACTAAAACCTAAAGGAAATGGCTTTGGGATCAACTGCTGGTAAATGAGCACTACCATAGCTGATACTAAAGCAGGACTAAGTTGCGTATCTGTTTGTGCAGGGAAGTTTATGGTTGTTTTATTCAGCACACAGAGAGATTTCAGAATATAAAGGAAGGCACCACCCCAAACAGTGATGTGCTGATCACCTGTAGTCTGTCAGCTCTGAGCAGCCTCTTGGAAGATACAGAGCTGTAAGAAGTTGAAGAATGACATTAGCATCTTCACCATCTCTACACCTTTTTTTATCACTGGCACCAACACTCACCAGGGGAGTACTTGTTGCTAGTGTGACCTCAGCAGGCCTTGCAAAGCCACTGCGAAGCCATTTGAAAATGTCGGTCCTCTTTGTAAATCTGGCTAACATATTTAGGGAATTTAGCAACCTGTCCTTCTACCTTCAAGTCCAGGCAGGGTAAAAAAAAACCACAAAAAAACCCCCAACAAACAACACAAAACATCTGTGCTGACACATCCTCTTGGATCCCATCCTTATGCAGTTAACCAAATTTAAATATGCACAAGAAAATGTAAAGTGAAAATATGTGTAAGTCATGAAAATGGTACAGTTCACAAGAGGGAAAGTAAAATTCCCTAGAAGGAAAATAAACCCAAGATA
Source organism: Empidonax traillii (assembly GCF_003031625.1). Lineage (NCBI taxonomy): Eukaryota > Metazoa > Chordata > Aves > Passeriformes > Tyrannidae > Empidonax > Empidonax traillii. Next base: position 835,534 of record NW_020955217.1, read on the forward strand.
CAATATAAAGGTATAAAACTTTATTATGAACATATTTAACAATGATTATGCACATGAATTCTTCCAAGAAACTCAAGCTAAGTAAAATATTAATTTTTCCTTCATTTTCCATATTAGCATGAAGTTTTACAACATAAATGGATATTTGCTGTTACTGGTACAACTTCTGGATACACAGAATATTTAACACATGTCCTCATGCACACTTTCTCAAAACAGCATTTAATTACAGCTTCTCATTAAACAGAGCATTTATCTTACACATTTTTATACCATTTTGGTACACAATTTTTCCATATTATCATTTTACATATTTACAAACTTCTAAAAAAAGTTTTACAGTAATGCAAAAGTTATTACTGGCATAAGCAAAAGGAAATGGGTGGGGAAACTATGGATAAAAAGTTGTCATTTGGCTCAGAGACAATAAATCAAAGTCTTTCCTAGTTGGAACCATTCTCCCCAGTATTGGTACCAGAGGTTCAATGCACTAGCTGTGTCTCACTAGTGTTAAGCCTTAGGCTTCCTCTTCTTTGCCACTCTTGAAAAAGTTTCCAATCAATTCCAACACCAACTGTATTTTTAAAGTAAATACTACAGAAAATAGTTGCTATGAATGGCTCACACTTGACTGATTTCTTAAAAGTCCCTTGTGTTCATTATGTAAGTGAAAGTCTTGCAGTTATTTCATAGATAGCCTCTCCTTAGAGCAGGATCACTGTATGCTGTGGGCCTTTTTGTGTACTTTTCTTGTTTCATACAGTCCGCTAGTGATGGAGATAATTACTTTAGCAATAGTGAAAGGAAAGCATGGCTAGTTTCTTACCCAGATTTCTTCTCTTTCACCCTTAGGTTACAATACTCAGAGGTGAATTTATACCACCTATTTCCAAGCTGTTTTCAATACATATTGTAGCATTCTTCAGATACCATCTCTGCTTTCCAATCGTGGAAATACAATGAGTCAAATTGAGATTTCTTGCTACCAAAACTAGTTCTTCATCTGCTTCACTGCTTTTGTCATCTTACTGTAAATTGAATTTAATGTGACAGTGCTTCAACCAAGCTTACCATAACACTAGCACTTCCAAAATATAAAGCTATTTTGCATGGCAAACATTGCTTAAATAGAATCTCTAAAAATTAACAAGGAAACTATTTTCTCACATAGAGAGAAACTTGCTTTAAGCACAATTTCCCATTCTTCACTTTTCTATTGCCACTTTGAATGTAGTGATGTAGTAAAGTTAATGCAAACAAAACAGCAAGAGAAATGGGCTGAAAATAGCTTAGAAAAAAAACCCTCAAAACTTAGATTATAAATATATTCTTTAGTTAATGAAATCGCAAACCATGACACTATTTCAGAGTTAACTGTAACAACCAGTTCAGACTGTGATAAGAAACATTAGTGTACTTTGCACATTGGTCAAAATTTTCACTCTTTAGAACAATGTGGGAGAGAAATAAATAATATCAGAGAAAAAACATCTGAATATATAAGTATCGTATAATTATCAGTTTTTGAACACCTACTTCCTATACCCACTGTTACTCTAATGGAACTCAAAAGGATTTGGGGTATGCAAACAATCCAAATTGGCTCCCAAGTCTGACTCTGCAAATTCAAATAGCTGTAGGCCTCAGGAAGAGTAAAAATGAGAATAGGCTCTCCAATTTTAGGATACAGAGCATCTCCCTTTACTTGTTAAAAAAAGTCTAAAAGAAAGTGCTGAAGGAAGAGCTTAGTATAGTTCACTGGAACGGAAACCACCCATAATTTGAAATACTTGTGAATGTTTTCCTGTATGTTCTTCTGAAGTAACACCAATTAAGAAATGAAAGGGGAAAACCTCTTCTTCCCCAGCGTTTCCTTGCTTTTGCCATACAACAGTGCTTTGGCTTCTAACAAATAAACGATCCCTGGCACAGAAAGTTTTAAATTTCAGATACTCTCAAAAATTTCATAGCTCTACATAATTGTAGAAAGTTTTCTCTCTCTCTCTCACACACAGTGTCTAAGTACACGTTTTTAGCAGAGCACTGACCTTATCTGAACTATTCTATGATAAAAAGGATGCACCCACATGAAGCAGTTCCTTTGGTCCCCTCTAAGTGAATTGCTGCCCTGTGAAGTCTCCCCTTCGTGATCTTGAACCAAGAGGTTATTGCAATGGGAATGGTCTAGAGTCGTTGTTGCATCAAAGCAGAACAAATCTACTTTTCCCTAATATGATTCAGCAAGTCTAGCAGGACTTCATTGCACTGTTCTGCTTTAAATATTTCAGCGATGAGCACAATTTCCTAGTGCAACCCAGCACCATGTTCTAATACATGAACAGTGCTTTTGAGAGCCTTCGGTAGCAGCAGGGCAGAGAAATTTTACAGGAGTAAATCTCAGTTATGAATCCATGAGAAAAAGAGATACTTTTATACAGGCCAAGTATCTGAGAACAAAAGCAGTTATAAACAAACAGCATCCACTTAAATAAAGAACTGAACAGTAGCGTAGGAGAAAACCAACTTCTAAAAAGAGCAGCAGCATTGTACACGGAATACTTAATTCCCATATAACTTTGTTCCAGCACAGACTGGAATACAGATAATCACAAAATGTGCTAAAAAAGTTCCCCTCAGTACAGGTGGTGACTGTGGTATGACAAAACAGCTGAACTATGCACAGAACATGCTCACAAGCTAACTTAGGCACATTCAATACATGAGCAATGACAATTGTTTCTAGGATGTAGATTAACTATTCCCTAATACAACTTAAGGAAAAATTCTGATGTAGAAAAAAAAAAAAACCTTTGAAAGTGAAATGTTTGGAAATTTGAAATTGCAATTCCCTATGAAACTTTCATACTGTATTCTCGGTAAGTGCAACAATCTCCTCCGGCATACAAAAAGAGCAAGAAGAAAAGTACTGGCTTCCTTCTGAGATTTGCTGTTGTTGAAATATTTCAATTTGAAAACGCTGTTCTAAAAAAACCCATACAGACACTTCTGTTGTGGCAGTAAAGGATGTCATGAAACATACATTACACAAATAATTTTGCACCACTGAGACTATTTTGGCTCACTAGAACTTGACTATCTTGCACCTACAAATCCAGTAAACTTATTAAAAAATGTCTTGAGTCTGTATCACTTACTCAAAGGAAGAAAAGAAAGCTTGTGTTTTCTTGTATTAATTAAAAAAAAAAAAAAAAAGATGAGTTAATTCCCTGCCTCCAGCTCAAAAGACTAAGGTAGAAAACTGAAAGGGAAATGAGGCACTTCATACAGCAGTAGACAATATACAGAGCAGCTAATGCAAATATAACAGATGAATGGCAGTATGCTGTACATCATCCAAAAAAACCCCACCCACAACAAAACCAAAAACAAACAAAAAACACCAAAACCCAGCAGCAAGGAAGCAGTTTGCAACTCGGTATATAATTCGTGAGACTTTGAAATGGAAATAGACTTAAAGATTTTAGTACACAGACATCCTGCTATCAGGCATTTTGTAAGACATGTAAAAATTTTGGTTTTTTAAGTTTTCACCCCAACCATTTCAAGCATTTGTTTTCTCAGTTTTAACTCTGTAAACAGAAACAGAAGCAGGATGTCCTTCCTGGGAGTTGGTGTTAAGATGACAGCAGACTGTAGCGAAGCCAAGGAAGATGTCCATCTAGGAAAACTTCAAAATTGGCTTAATTCCAGCTGAACAAGTCTGTCTGCATTAAAATCAATCACTGTCTGATTCCTCTTTATACTTGGCTCTAATAGCTTGGCCGTTCTGAAGTGGCATTTCTTCATAGTCACTCCTGTGAAACAGATACTTGTTGAAGTTTCTGAATATGGTGTTCAGAGAGGAAGTTGAAAATAAACAGGGAAGTTCTAAACTACACTGAGGCATCAAATTGTTACTTGGGTTAGGAGCTGGTATCTGTTTTTCTTCCTTGAGATATGAACAACATATGAATTTTCTCATGAGGACAATGTGTAATAAAAGTTATTCCAGTAACTAGAAGCCACTTTTCACACGGATTTGCATAGAAGCAAGTTGGCACTACCACTACTCATCTAACTAACCAAAGGCAAGCTAGCCCTGACAATGGATATAGTTAGTCCAGGATGAACTTGTTCAGGTTAGTGCAGCGTTGGTCCCATTCACACTTCCAGCCACTTCAGTGTCTTTGGTAAGAAGCGAAAAATCAAGGGCAGATAAGAAGTGTGTTTCAGTGTCCAGCACAGAGCCACCTGACTGGGATGGATTTCAAGTGCTACTATAATTCTCATGTTACATAAACTCACACTGGAAGTTTTGCCAGACTTGGCTATTCTTAATTCAGAAACTGCTGGACACTTAAGAAGCACCACTCTCCTGCCCTGAAGCATTTACAGGTGAGATGACTCTTTGCTAACTCCACCCGACTCCTGATGTCCTTCCCAGTGTAAGAAGGAAGCCCTTTCCTTTCACAGCTCTTACTGCCTTCACTTCATGACCTACCAGCATCATAATACTTTCTTACCTGTTTGTATCAGTGCCATGGCAATCCCTTTTAGAAACCAAAGAAAAGAGAAAACAACATGCATTCTCACTGCATTTCTGTTTCAGAAAAAGGCTGTATTTCTGTTCTTTAGGCAGAATACTTTCACTATCAAACTATTCACTTATTTAATGAATATGGAGAAGAACATTACCAAAAAAATATACACACCAGAAGTAACTCCCCATAGTATTTTATAATCTTACCCATAAATCACATCATCATCTGAATCATTCAGCATAGAAAAAGCAGGATTGTCTTTCAACTGTGATTCTGGAAGATACAAATAAGGGTTAATTTAGTGTGTTCAGTGTAGAAACGTGACTAGTTCTAACACAGCACTGTAGCAACAGACACAACAACTTCTAAGGCAGTCAGGATTACAATTCAACAAAACTGTATCCAAACAGGAATTCTCTCCTTTAAATTCTCCACCCTTCAGCCACATCATCATGGTATTAAGAGTGAAGGAGATGACATAATTATCTCGGTTTTAGATAGATATTCTCTAAGTTGTATAAGTTGATTTCCTCCCTTGTGCAGCTTCCTATGTCATATTATTTCAATTTGCACATAGATTAATTCAGAGTTCATTATTCTTTATCAAAAGTTCGTACGTATTTAAAAAACACAAACTTGTGGTTTTGGTTATTTCTAAGCTACAAATAGACCGAAATTGGAATCCCTTGACTGTAAGTCAGTGATTATCTAGTTACTTTTCATCCTTGTGAGAGATGAAGGAAGGACTTGTACCTTTATAGTGAAATGAAAAGAAACACATACTTTCCACCAGCTATGACAATTCCCTCTACCTTGTTTTAAGGCCTTCATTTCTTGCACAGTCTGTGTTGCTTAGGTGCAGTTCACAGTTATATGCAAGTAAAATTCAATTTAGCAATTTGCCATAACATCTTTTTCCTGGCAGCCTTTTACTTTCCACTCTCTACAAACAAATATTTCTTGCAACCCAGGAGAAAGTTTTCAATTTTATCCTCATCCAGCCAGTTCTTTCTCCATTCTTAATGGAAAAATAGCATTTTTGGTAACAGTTCCATCCATCTGAAGTCTAAAACTTTATAGAAAGGACCAGCTCCACTATTTAGTGCCTTCCCCCTGCATGCTCTCAGCATGCAAGATATGACTGGCCACTACATAATCTCATCTAGGCTTCCTTTCCCATGAAAGGCTGGACCACATGATCTTTCCAGGTGCCTTTCAGCCTCGGCTCTTCTATAATTCTATATCTTGAACTCAATTCTTAAAGCAGAGAATGGACTCAGTACAAATACTTATTTTTAAAGATCTTTATCTGTTAGAGAGAAATGCTTTATAATCATCCTGTAAGTCAGATTGTATCCTCTACATAGGAATGCCAAGGCAGAAGTGCCACTGGTTCAATCCTTTATCTCTTTTTACATGGGCCCTGTGCAGCCCTCCCCACAGCAAGTTCTCTAAAATTCCTCTCATATTAGAGATCAGCTTCCCTCCTACTTTTCCAACAGCATGTTACTGATTTCAGAGTCCAGTTTGCCAGCATGCCAATATTTAAACTTTCATTAGAACAAAGTCCAAATGAAGTAATGCTGCGCCTTAAGGGCTATCTGTGAGTCAATTCCAAAAGTTGGTGCATTACATGCAAACGTCACACTGACTATTGCTTGATCTAAGTGCATAAGAATGCAAGCCTAGCTCATCAGTTATTACATTTTATGTGTTCCTAATCCGCTCAGGAGCAGTGCAGCTTCTGCTTATGTTAACTCAAAAGAAACTGGAACAGTAACAAGACAACCAAAATATAAAGAGATTGCACATTATCTGCTAATATGGCAGCTCTTGTCATCCAAGTTTGCCAGACAACAGCTTACACTTACCATATAGTGCATTCTTCGAGGGGGAATACACGAAGGCTAAGGTGTAGAGATAGAAGTTCAATAAACCATAAAATGATAAGAATTCTGCTGGTAGTAAGCGTCAAGGAGTGTCAACATAGTTCCACACATATGAACTTTGGAAACAAGACCCAATCCATACACAAGCTGTTTCAATGGAAAGAATGTTTACCTTACTGAAGTTTGAGAGCATGAATGGCTAAACAAAACTGCATGTTTTATATTCAATGACGACTAATGCACTCAAGCTATTACAAGCTAAAGCTCCCACTGAAAACAAAGCTTTAACACAAGTAACAGTTGCTGAGGTATGGTCTACTCGAGCAGTGGTCAGTCAAATGGTTCTGCCTTCAGGGCTGAAAGAAAGCTGAGTAAGAGGGGGTGTTCAGGTGGGTTTTGTTATTTTTATTTTTTAAAAGTTCCTTCTTGGCATAGTAATTAAGAAGGAAGGAGAAAGGACTATCTGTAGATAAAACTCTGAAGATGGTTCCTTGCCATGCTTTTAGGAAAATACCAAAGGCTTTACATATTGTTTTCTACTATTTCTCAACACATATCTAAGCTTATCAGTAAACAGAGCAGCTGCAGTCACACAGGCACTTTCAAAAAGTACAAAGAACTGGGATCTCATGGTTCAGGTCAGAAATACAGGCTGTAATCCTTTGTCAACAGGCATCAGAAATAGTCTTTCTCAAGTCACTTAAATTCTTTGCTATGACCTGTACCACATGTAGACTTGGACCCATATGCAAACAGTGACTTCTAAGCTATTAATTTCTCGTATTTTAGTATGCCCCATGCTGACTGATACACAGGAAACAACTGAGGCAGCAAACACAGCCAAATTTGTCATAATATCTAATTAAAATAACTTCGATATGCACCAGGCATGCCTATCTAAGCTTTCATTCCTTTTGAAGAGTATCAAAAGCAGCTGTGATTCATGTGATGTGAACAAATTAGACTGAGACTGTCTACCTCATAATCTTTACAAAGAGTCATTACAAAGTGCTGACAGAAAACCTTGAACAAAACAGACTTAACTGCAAAAGTCCACCTAAAAGTCAAAGGTCTCAGTCTTAGGTACATCATTCTGAAGTACCTTCTGCAGGAAAACAGCTTAACATTCCTACTTGAGCAGTATCACTACACAAGGATATAATTCTGATAATGAGTCGACAGCTCAGCAACAAAGTTATCCTGTAGAACTTGTGCTCCAAAGCGCAGGTAGAGTATAACAATGCTGTGGGGAAAAAAATAATAAAACACATAGGTGCATTTTGTCTTTAAAACACAAAATTGAAATAGTAGGTTGATAGAAGAGTATATGAGAAAATAATTATGTTAACATGATGACCATTTATTTTAAAATACACTTGCTTTCAAAGTTCTAAATTAAGAAGGACTATTTTGTGATTAAGTCAGCAGTCAGCTGAGTAAAGTGGAAAAACCCCTCAGATTTCATCCACTACATACAATCCAATAATCAACAGTAATTTGAAGTAACAGTTTGGAGTGGGGGAGACAGATATTAACAATAATCTAAGAAACTATTTGTAAACTTCTGCTTTGACTTAGGTTTACAAAACTCCAGAACAGGGGAATGGTGCACTTGCAGACCACTCAGCAGTAAACATCTCTGCTAAGTGAACCTCTAAATCTTGCGGTGCCTTGCCACGCTAATAGCAATAATATAAACTTTGCTCAAAAAGCCTCAAGAAAGGTTAAAAAATTAAAAAATACTTGCCAAAACAGCTATATCAAAGACATTCTTCAGTTTCATTGACAATTTTATTATCGACAAAACGCACTCAAAGCTCGGGAAAAAAGGCTATAAAAGTTACAATTCTGAGAAAGGTACTTTGAAAAGCCTTACCTAATGACAAGCACTACAAATGTTAATGCAGTCAAGAATTTTAACCTGAGATCTGAAAAAGATTGAGAAAATTGTTATTAGTGAATTTACACCTGCATCTAGGAGAAACAAGCCTGTGTGGGGAAGAATAAAAAAAAAAAATATTCCTTACCAACATAAGGCATGTTTCGAAGTTCTGAGCATGCCCTCACTATCAGGAACAAAAGGTAGAGAATGTATGTGGTTGCCACCACAAGGAAGAAGATTTTCATTCCCTATAAGAAAAGTGTTAGGTTTTATTATTTAATGACATTTGGTCTATTCCTCCTTTCCTATATAGAAACCATTATTTCCCAAAGACAACACAGAATGGTCCATTTATGCAGGAAAAGTTGGTTCATGAAATGAGGATGGTGACACATCCAGGTCAAATTTTAAGGAATGTAAAGAAAGGATATTTTATAGAAACAAGCATTTTTCACCAAAATCACAGTCAGCTGAATCACCATGATTTTCTAAAAACACAGCTCCCAAGAACAACACAAGGACCCAAGTACATCAGATCTTCCTTTACAACAAGAAAGTCTGAAATTTACTAGGACAGACGATCTTGGCAGGAGTAAAGATATACAAAGCTGACTTAATAAGAGGCTTAAAAAAACTTTTCTTTCAATCTCAACAGTCTTGTGGTGTTGAGTCTCCAGATTTGCAGGACAAATAGCTCTTCTCAATATGGAGGTCAATATGGTCTATTAATCTATCTAAAGCAAAATTAAAAATACTCTAGTCAGAGTAAGACCATTTGACAAGCATTTTCTATTTTCTAAATTGTGTTGTAGATTTTTATAAAAGAATAAACTCCATCTCCTTGTATTGCCCAACTCTACCTGACAATTTAGTAGCAAGAAAACATTTTTGACTTACCTGGAAATTACCTGTGTCAACCCTGTATTGATATGTAGGATCATGTACTTCATTAACGCTAGAAAAGATTCAAAATTAAAAACTGGTATGTGCACCATTCCAGACAAGGTCAAAAGGACATACTGACCAAGAAATGCACTCAAAAGAAAACATTTAAAGTTACTATAAAGATTTTCGCCATATAAGTCGGTGCCATTATTTTGAAAGGAGCCATGACAATTTACTGTATATAACATTCACATTCCATTTGGAAGAAATATGGAAGATTTAAATTGTAATCGTGTCTAATCTCCCCATTTGTTTTTTAGAAAACGCATTTCTCTACATTTCTTGAACACTCGCAGCTTGTACTTCTGCCCTAAATTTTAAATTACTTACGTTTGCCATATGCCCAGTGTAACAGAGGCCAGCCACAATAGTCCAACTATGAAGAATTTGGGCAGATAGAAAGTTAAGCACTTCCTTTCCCCCTGTTGAGAAAACAATAGTGTGGTGAAGAAGTGAACTACATTTGAGATTTTATTAATTCTTGACAAAATAAAATAACTGCCATCTTTGTTTCACTCAACATGAAATAGATTAAGACACTCATCTTCGGTATTTTTATCCTGCACAGGTGGTTTAGAGAAGACATAAAACTGAATCATCATTTGTGTTAATAAGATCCAGTAAAGTTGGAGCATCCTACTTATAAGGTCCCACATATTTCACTGGCAATACAAATAAAGAAACATGCTCCAGAATTCATACTTCTCTTTAACAGTATTTTAAACTAGTTTAAAAAACCAATCATCTACCACACAGAACAACAAAACCCTTCAAGCAAGAAAAAGCATAATGGCATGATGATTCTGAAGACTGTCCCATCTACCTCATTTAGACTTGGTAGACTCAAGATAATCTACTTCACCATAAATCATTTTAACACTGAAGCTTCATATGTCACATTGTACTTTATGAATAAAATAAATGTCTCTCTTTAAAATATTTGGTTTCATTTTTGTCACCTTTTGAGAACTGAAAAAAACAAGTACTGTCTTCTCAGTTAGTAGTAGATACTGATGCACCCTTACCTGTACTCTTATACCATGGTAGACACAAAGCCAGAACAACAACAAAGCACACAGAAACAGTGACTGGAATAGATCATCCAGCATTCCAGGAAACCAGCTGTTCACCAGAAAAGAAAGGGGGAAAAATGGATCTGTAACAAAATAAGAAAAAAAACAGAAGTTAAACAGAGAGAAAAAACCCTTTTGTTATAAAAAGTAAAGCAGAATGTATCTTGAGAGGAACAGAAAAACCTAGATTTTTCAAATTACACCAGTAAATGAAATTGAAATTTTCTTTATCTTAAATGAATTAATAAAGAAAATGGTGCCTCCAGCAGCAATCCTCTGTTCTGTAGAAATAATCTCAAATGGTTGCCAACATTTCTAAAATATTTCAGGTTATTTTAGACTTTCTACTAAACCACTGTTAATGGTGATGACTTAAAAATTATCACACAATGATTAAAATGCAAATATTCTTTTAGTACTGCTAGAAAGTGCTAGAATTTGATGTGTTTTCCTGCACTAAAAGTAGCCTCCATTTTTAGCTGAAGTGTGTGTACCTGAAAAATGAAGACGTAAGACTTAGCAGATGAACAGAAATTTAAAGGTTCAGTATGGTAGGCACCTATTCCAATCAGAGCTTTAAACAAATAGTTGACATTGATGTGAGTAAAAAGACTGAAATCCACCTACTCATTATGCCCTTGAATTTGCTACACTTGAAAAAGGTGGTTTAGATTTTTTTTATTTATTTTTCTGAAGCCTTACAAACAGTTGCTTATAAGTTCAAGGAGCAATTCCATTTTGCCTCTCTCTTTTGTCTTTTTTTTTCTATTTCTTTTTTAAAAAGGAGCTTTTCAAAAAACTCCAGGATACAAGTACCATTGTAAAGCAGCAACAGAGGAAGTAGGATGGACATCCATTTCTGTTCAATACCCCAGTCTCTCATGGAGAACTTCCGCAGAGAATGTGCAAACAGACACTGTAAAACAACAACAACAACAATTTGTAAGGAAGGAATACAGCCTTAATGCTTTAACCAGAGTTAAGAGCACATTTCAAAGGCTATTTCATGAGGTCTTTGTCGCTGAGAACACAGTAAAACGTGAGCCAGGTCTCTTAGCTTCTTCTTCAAGTTTGCTGTTTGACCCCAATGCAAATTACATAATTTCTCAAGCAAACTGAGAAGTAAACCAGGTAGTACTGTGGAAATCAACAATGTGTGAAAAAAAATGTTGCCTCATTACTGGTCACACACTATCATCAAGTTCCATTTAACCTGACTTTTTAAAAAAGCAACTTGCAGTTTATATTCACAGTTACCTGCTAAGTGACATCACCTATGTGAGAAAAATTATGCAAGTGTACAGTACTTTGGTGTCCCTACTCTGAAAATGTAACATTTTAGATTTTTTTTTTTCCGCCATGCACTTCTTTTCCAGTTGGAAAGAAGAGGTTGGAAGGGAGAGATAATCTAAATCATAGCATACTTTAGGTTGTAAGGCACCTCTGGAGGTCATCTGGCTCATCCTCACACTCAAGGCAGTGATAACTTTAAAGTTAGATCAAGGTCATATTCAATTGAATTTTGCTCATTTTCAGAGACAAACAGCCCACACTCTGGCCATCCTATTCCAAAGTCTGAGCCTACCTGTACTGCAAAAAAATATTTTTTCTAGCATCTAATCACAGTTTCCTTTGTTAAAGCAAAATTCTTTCTGTTTAATCCAAAATCAGAGTCTAGAAAAGTAAGTTTTGCCATTTATCCTATTTTCTTAATGTCCCTTTAATACCACTTGTAAAAACATAAAAGCAGCAACTACATAAGTATTCAGCAACATTTTTTACACCCATCCAGCGATATGTCTACCCAGCTGCCTGGGGTTACACAGCACTTATAGAGCAGTGTTATCAGCTGTCTATATAATATACTCCAGAAAAACTGAAACAAAATCTTACCGTGACCATGAAAGTAAGAACTACAAAGACAAACCGGAACCATATTTCCACTTGTGAAAAAGTTGGATTGTAGGTCTTCCACTACAAAAAAATAAAAGAAAAAGGGTCCTATGAACAATGTTTTGACGCGGTACATATGACATTGACGATTAGCACTTTATGCAGATATTGGAAAGTTCTCAGGCTTTTCAAAATGTAATGGTATAGCCAAATGTCACAAAGATGAATTCATGCCCACAGGACTATCTGATGAAAAGATAAGCAAAGCAGCCTAATAGCCTTGCTTCTCTTTTATCCTGCCACTTTGTAACATAATCAATGCTGTCATATGTTAAAGCAATTCTCAGGGCAAAAAGGACATTTTCTTCATTGATTTCAATTGCACTTTCATTCAAAGTTTGAATACCAATAAATGAGTAAATCCAGTGTGTTCTTCTTTATTCCCAAGGTCAGTTGCATAAATAGACTATGAAGAGATCAATAAGGTGCAGGGGAACTTCCCATAAGGGGTTTGTTTTCTTAAAGCTTGTTCACTTGTATCAGAAGTGGAAAAAAAGAAAATCACAATAGGGAAGAATAAATGAGCTTACTAGAAATATTAAAATCTTTTCACAGGTTAGGGGGAAAAGCTCCTTCTTCTCCTCTAATTACTAGAGGGGCACAAACATTAATCATAACATGTCAGTTTGCATAAACTCTCCTCTGTCAACAATTTATCTCATACCTGGCATGCTTCTGTTTTGAAGCCACTTTTGAAATGTAAACTCCCTGGTACAACATATGCTCTGCTCATGTGAACAAGAAGCTTTACCTTTCATTTTAAATTGTAAATGTAGAATGAAAATTATATGTAGAGAATCCTATTATACAAAAGGCAATCTATGATTTCCACTGAGGTCATCATAAACAATTGTAATAATGAAATAAATTTGATAATTTCAGTTGCTGCAGGAAAGCAGGGCTTTGGGTTTGGGGGTTTTTTGGGGTTGCACAGAGGTCTGACTTAACGCTAGCCTGCAAAGCAAGATAATAAACTATACAACTGTAAATGCCCCAACACTTTGTCCTGTTCGAAATCTGGAACTAAACAAAGGGTTTGTGAGCTTAGGGGTTTTTTCCCCTTAAAGCTTATTTTTAATGATGTGCTCTATGCACTACAAATATTAATATTTAGAAAGTTAATTTAGCATATAAAAAAACCATTTTTGCTTTACAGTAAGATTTTTGCTTGCTACCTGCTCTGACATTCCAAATGCTATATACAGGTAGAATACAGCATAGTAATGTGTATTATAAACTTGGTTTCGTTCCATTTTCTCCCAGTGCAGATTTCTTTCTGGAGCCAATCAACACACAGTGATGATGTGTTTCATAAGCAGTAATGAGGTAATTATTTCACCGGAGATTATTTTAGTGAATTAGTTCAGTAGCCTGATTATTTTAGCTGAAAATAACCACCATTTTTCTCTTTCTCATAAGCACAATCATAAAAAAAAAAAAATCTTCATTTTTCTTTGAATTTGTTAAGTCTTTCTAGCCCATGCTCTTGTGAAGTCTGGAAAATTTTGCTAATTCAGATAAATGTCCTGGAAAAGCTGAAAAAGATACCATGCTTCAGAGAGGCAACACCTCTATAAGCAAATACAGAAAACTGGATGTTCTAGTCTAGCTTGCCTATAGTTAAAAATACCTGCCAGGAATTAAGACTAAATTTATCTGTTACAAAAAAACAGCATCAGCAGTTCTGAAAGAAAAGTCTTTCCCTACAGAGGTGAAAAAAATTGGTGTAGACTCCTATCAATAGTAAATGCTACAATAACTTTGACATTAGTAGTGACAGAAAAAATAATTATAATGTATTTCTATAATTATCTTCAAAAATCAGACACTTTTTTGTTATAGTTAAAGCACACCTCTACAGCATTAAAGAGACTTCTTTTACTAATATAAAACTTTATACTTACTGTGAAAGTAATATTCTGGATGGTGTATGTTAACTTGTTTAGATCTTCAAAGCTAACAAATATGTTGTACTGAGTGTAGTTCAGGTAGCCAAGGTGAGCAACAATGATTTCACTGCATTTCTGTGAATACATACAGTAGAGAATGTAGTTACAATGATGAAAGGCATGTTAAAGGTATGTAAAAGTCTTCAAATTATTCTAGAATATGCACTGTCAGTACAGGATGGAGAATTTGTTTCTAAATGGTTGCATATTGATGATGTTTATTGCATGTCTCACCAATCTCAATCAGTCTGATCAAGAGCTTCTTGAATGACACAAAGGCAAACCAGAAGAAATTAATAAAGACAGTGATAAAGTCAATGGTTGAACAATAAACAAGGCTAGTTTTCACTTTAGCTGGTGAAAGCACCTGCTTGCAGCACCAGGATGGATCTGAATAACTGTCAGTCAAACTCTAGGCCATCGGATTGTGAGATGGGGCTATCTTGTACTAATTCATTTTTAAAAGTTAACAAGAGGAAAGAGAAAACCCAAGCATATTGTTCACTTGGCTGTAGGATATATATATATAAAGAAAACCCTTGATTTACCATATACGCTCATCATAAAAAACTTCAGCTATGTCTTTCCTAAAGGACTTGCAGCTGGAGAAGCTAGTTTGGATGTCTCCAAGCTTAAAAAAATTTCAGGGAAAATTATACTCGAACCTCCAAACCTTAAACATTTCTTCACAGGTGGCAAAAAATTTGGCTTTTTCAGAACACTGCTGCCAGCTGATTTTAACCAGGCTGTGTGAGGTGTTGGAGGAGAACTTTCTCTCCGCTGGAATCCCATATCCAATCTTTGACTACAACATCCCTCTATTCAGTATTGCTAAACCTGTTTAGGTGACTGAACAGGACACGCTGTTTTGCTGACGAAGAGCAATTCTAACAAGAAAGAAGGGTCTTTAATGGGTAATAGACACAAGTCATAGAAGTAAGCAGAAAAACGATGGATAGGAAGATACTTGGTCAGCATCACTAAATATGTTGCCATTATAAATAAAACCACACTACAGAGTCTTTCCCAAGACATGTTTAACAAATACATTCTTCTTATTTGCAATGTAAAGCAACATGCACACAAACAGATTTAAAGAAAGTGCACTGCATCAGAGTTTTGTTTAAGCAAGTACATACTTGTGCACAACTGAGTAATCTCGTTCGATTGTGAACCTGATTATTAACATATGGTGTGCTTCCATCCTTCACCACTCCGAGTACTTTGACTGTCATAGTAACATTCTTTTTGAGGGATACTGTAAGTAAAACAGAAAACATCAACCTATTGCTACATGCAGAAATGAAATCCCAAACAGAGTTCCAAATATAGTTCAAAGTGTGTGTTATCCAAATACTACTCAGAGTTATGCAGTTGTACTTTACTGAAGTAGGAGTACAGTATATTAATACTTACACAGTTAGTCTCAAGCCCTGTAGTGAATCTTGACAGATTAACAATTACTAATACAGTATTTCCCATATATATACAGGGAAGCTTTATTGAAAAATTAATATCATTACAGTTTACACATCTAATTCTCCCAAAAACGAAGGAGGAAAGACACATTAGCTAGATACTATTGTTTTCACAGAAATAACAAACAATATTCCCCAGAGCTGTTGCCTACAATTCAGTGCTCTCCACGTCTTTACTGAAGGAGGGGGGCAGAGGGGAAGAAAAAGTATCAGAGGAAAAATCTACCAGACATAGACAAAAAGCAACAGGATCATCTGTGTGACAGAGGAAATTAAAGATACAATAAACCGGTTGCTATAGCAAGTTTTCTATTCTCAAGTTTCCTGAGAATTATGTAAGATTCTCACCATCGTGCTGATCCAACTCAACTACGCAGGTCAGCCACAGCTGCTGATTGTAAGTTGACAGTGGTGGGGAACTTAAATTAAATGGCTTCAGCTGTAAAAAAACCCCACAAGATTAGCACCAGCCATTACACTTTACATGGCATATCTGTAGTTACAATGATGAAAGACATCTTAATTATGTTTGCGACAGTGTTTTGGGGAAAATATTTAATATGTGCCACTCTGTGGACAGTATGATAAGCAGCTCAAATAGAAGTCGTCCAGAGGATTAGGTTAAACAGCACATGTGTTTTGCACAGCACTGAAGCAAGGACAGGTAGGACTACCTAAAGCCCATAAAAGTAGAGCAGATAAGTTCAGACATGAAAAACAAAATCCTGAACCTAACCTGAACATAAGTAACAATTTTTAGCTCTTTACATCAAAAGTCAGGTTTGCAGCCCTTTATCTGTACAGTTTTAAGCCTGTTCTACTATAATTATGAAAACAAAACTATTTTCTACTATGCTTTCTAAAATT
Source organism: Empidonax traillii (assembly GCF_003031625.1). Classification (NCBI taxonomy): domain Eukaryota; kingdom Metazoa; phylum Chordata; class Aves; order Passeriformes; family Tyrannidae; genus Empidonax; species Empidonax traillii. The sequence goes on from NW_020955217.1 coordinate 852,111, forward strand.
CCTACATTCAGTTCAAAAGAATGGAAGGTATCACTAACAGAGAAAACCTACATGCAGGAAAGACTTCTCTTATTTGAAATCAAAATGTGCTTTAAAAAAAAAATAAAATCCACCCATAATACAGTATCAGTACAAACATATACAGGTGACTAACAGATGAAAAACAAAGAAATGTTCCTGTGCATTTAAAAAAAATTTACTTAGAAAAAAAAAAAAACAAACCAAACCAAAACCTTTTTAGCACTTTCACAAAAAATACTTCAGATATTATGTTAACAGTGAAGAGCTATCTAGAAACAAATTGCAAGAACTAAGAACCAAAATAAGAAAGCTTTTAAGAACATGAATGTGAAGGTTCATATTAGGAAGCCACATCCCATGTCTTGGTCATGTGAGAGTGAACAACTAATAAGAAAAAGAAATATTCCTTCCCAGATGGCACAAAGGAAGAGCACAAGAGGGATATCATTAATTGCCACTGAGTGCATCGTTTTACACTTTATGTTCTCAGTCTCTATTTCTGAACCCCCTAAAAGAATCTCCAACCTTAATTCACCCGGAAAAACTCAAGTGTTACTTTATCAGAAACTGCTGTGTGGAAACATCCTAGAATTCTCTGCCTGGCCTGCTCACAACAGTAACAGACTAGAAATTGCTGCTGGGCCATTCAGGAAATAACACAGTAGTAGGACAATATTGCACGTTCAGTTTCAAACTGGAAAGCACCAGTAAGACATTTTCCAGTAAAAGTTTAAATACTTAAAATAATTGGGGGAAATTAGCGTAATGCTTCATATTACTAACATCAAATTAAGCCATTCATGTAATCCAACTATACTTAACTCTTACCTTTAGGCTGTTATTTAAGTCTGTTCTTGCTACAGAAGTTTCAATTACATTAGGACCTACACAGTATACAAGAAGGAAAAAAGAAAACAATATTGAAGTATACATAATAGTGGTAAGTAATGATGTAGATACAGGTTTTCAAATGACTGTATAAAGTCCCCGCCTGCAAAGCAGGTAGATAGTATCTCACTTTTCAGATGTTTAAGTTGAAGGGTAAATCACTTGGACATTTCAATATAATTTATAAACTTGGCCTGAATGTTCCTTTAAGCAACTCTGACATAGTGTTTCTAGGCATGATTAAATAGGAAGTAAATTATAAATCAAGAACTCCATATCAGAAGCCCTGAAATGTGTACTCTACTACAACAAACAACACAGTAGTTATATAAATATATCCTAAGCTTTTTATGGGAGTGCAGTCATGAAAGTACTCAGCTACAGGAAAAAGCTGGCTAAGTACCAGTGGTGCTTTTGTTACAGAGACTCAAAGCTCAGCAAGGGCTGCAGAAACCACCTGAAAAAACAGCATGTTTAATTGAACTATAAAGTTTGCACGGTCAAAATAGTTTAAGTACAGCACAGCATCCACAACACATTGCTCTCAAGGCTTGGGCACCAGGGCAAACACATCCCATTGTATTTGTATGCATGATGCCAGTGCCCTTTTATGCACATGTAGTGTACTTGCCCACACAATCACAGCAACAGTACTTTCTGGATAAAGATGGATTTTCATTGCATCAGCCTGTTCAAGCCAAGATACCCACATTTTGTTTAGCAACAGTTCTCAGTTTACTCAGACTAAGCTCCTCCTTTTCTACAGAAATCTGGGGCTACGATACACGATGAATGTCATCACATAAATAAAGATAACTGCATAGAAGTTGTACAAACAATTTCTCCTAAAACAGACAATCCATTTAATAGAGCTGCATGTCCAATTGTAGTGGGAGATGTTCAACTCGATACCAGACCTTTTATGCAATCATTCCTCCAATCATTCTGGATATGGACATGCACACACTTAACATGTACTGATCCATCCACTCGCATCCTACCTCTAGTTCTGTATGCAGTAAATGGGAAGCAATCAAATCATAATTTATGTTAGAAGAGAGCTCCAGAGAATATCTAGTCCTTTCTTGTTTAATTAGGTTGCTCAGGGCCATGTCCAAATAAGTCTTTAACATCTCTAAGGACAGAGACTCTCACAGCCTCTCTGGGAAACCTGTTCCAATATTTAATCACCCTTATTGTAAGAAAAAAATTCCTAATATCTAACTGGAACTTCTTATGTCCCAGCTTGCGTCTGCTGCCTATTGTCATGCACCTCTGAGAAAAGTCTAGGCCCATCTTCTGTGTATCCTCTGATAAGGTGGTTGTAGAGAGTGGTATAGTTTCTCCTTAGCCTTCTTAGGTATGGAAGAACACACACTACTGTGAAGAAGAAGAATGCACACGTTTGTACTTACACAAAACATGCAAGGACTAAACCAGAAAAGTCAAAGGGAAGATTAAAAAAAGATCTGTGTTTATACGCTGGGGTGTGAACAAACACAGAGGAGATGTAGAGCAGGTAGGGACAAAAGTGGGACATACAAATGTGTGCATTTGGTCACCAGAGGCTTCCCAGTCACAGTAAGATTTCGCTGTCCAAATGGTCTCTCCCCCTATATATTTGGTCTGGCAATTTAATGTAATTTGTTAATCCTCACAATAGGCTCTTTCAGCCATAAGCTCAGTATTAAAAAAAATTATGCAAGAAAAGCAGTTTTTCACAAAGACCATGGACTTCAGAGTTACCACAGGGAAACAATGGAGAAAAAGGAAGTTTAGAAATGAGCAACATGGCATCACTCTGTGCAAGAAGTATTTTAGGTTACCTGTCATGACAGCTCTAAACATGCAGTACTGTTTGGGCTCCTACAACCACTCTAATAACAGTATTAACTATCTTACAGACTTTAAATGGAAAAATTATTAATTTCACCCATCACAGTCAAAATTTCATATTAGGATTGCAGTTCAATATCACTAACAGACACCCACCATAAAGTCAGTTCTGCATCACTGGATTTTTCAGTTCTCAAGTACATATAAACAGGGCAGATTTTTGAAAGGCATTTTTTGTTTTTAAAAAGCATAACTCAATTTCAGTAAGTGTTCACAGATAATAAGTCATCATGTGTCAGTAATTAGTTCCTCACAAAACTAAAAGAATTAGACCTTTTTATAAGTTTTTTTTTTAATTGGAAGATATGAACCAATATTGGGACAGAGAAATCACAGTCACAATTTTTAAAAGCAGCAACCAAACAAACAATGTTCTAATGCCACTAACTGTTACTTCTGTAGCAAGCAATATATAAAAGCTTTTTTAGGCAACTGACCATAATGATGCTGTGGAGACTAATTTGAATTGTTACTGGTTTTTTTCAGTCTTGCTCAGTTAACAGAATCACAGTTGAAAGCAAAGAACCACGCTGAGGTGGTAAACAGGAAAACTGCACAGGTCCAGAAAAATGAGTTCTGCACCTTGGATTTTTGTTACACTTGTCTCACCCCAAAGATAACATAGACCCATTGGGAAAAGGGAAAGAAAGTGAGTGCAACTTGGGAAAAAGATCAAACAAGTCTGCATCTGTCTTGGGTTACAAGAACTGAGGAGCAACTGCTACCACAGATTAAACTGTCTTATTTTCTCAGATGAAAAGCAAGACTTCTGCTAGGCTTCCCAAACGGCAGGTAGAGATGCCAAGTATGGGCAGTGGCATATTCAAGCAGCACGGAAAATAGTGATGTATCTCCCATGCTTTCATTTACTTAGTGGGTTTGGCGAGTTTTTCTCAGACTGCACCCTTTAGTGACGGAGCATTCTACTGTTACTGCCCCTCCTTCTATTCACAGGAAGCAAGCAGCTGTCAACAAAAGCCACAGAAAACATCACAGTAAGTGTTCAGTGGGTCTCCTCCCAAGGTAAACACCATTCTTTTAAAAATAATTAAGTTATAATAATAAATGGTGTTCGCGCTTTGTCAACAAAACTATCCAGCAAACCAGTCTTACGAGGACAAGAATCCCACAGCCATGGCAGTTCCTGAAGGAGATCACAAGCAAGGCCTGGGACCCCAGCAGGGTATGGATGTTGCTTACAGCAGCAAAGTCCCCTGGGCCAAAGGTGACCATATCATCGGATCACTCTGCACACAGACAATGCAACACACCAACACAGCTCTCTCTAAGGTTCTGCTACCAATTAAGAACGAAGTGCTCAGCTTTCTCTTCCAGGAGCACTGCTTTTTGCCTATCTTATGTAAAACAACTTTCACTTCTTGCAACCTAGCAGTATAAATATACAGCTACAAATATGGTTCAATTTTAAAACCAAATTACAATAAATTAAGTAATTCCATTTTTTTCCCTTTATCATTCATATAAAATGCACTTTTGTAAATGTATTTCTATGGTATTTCAGTGGCCAAATAATGCCCTTCAGCATCCTTAGGCAAGTCCCAGGAATATCAGTGGTTAACTTTATGAACTGAAAGTCTATTTGGACCTTAGGCTGCTACAATAAATCAAACAGCAGGAAAGAAGGTTTTGTTTCACAGACAACTTTTATTATTTAATGCTATTATGAAAAATGTACTGCCTACAAAGCGCAGATGGGCATAAAAAGCCTAGACAGCTGCCTCCAATTAATCCCCTCTTCTTTCCAAGGCAGGCAGGAACAGATGACTCCCAGGCCTGGGCAGCCCTTCTCATTCTGAAGGAAATGAAGGACAGGCCAGAGGTAGAAACAATCCTACAAACAGGTCAAAAAGTGTCAGAGAGGGGCGCAGGAGAACACAGTGGACATGCTGGGTGATGTGGAAATAAGCAGTAAAGCAGGGGAAGATGGTAACAACCTTAAGTAATTCTTATATAAGGATGGGTTGCTTAATAAGTACAAGTCCCTCCCTTCCCCTCAACGTCTGTCACTTCTGTATTGACAAAGCTCTCCTGACAGCAGAGTACCAGTATATTAACACTGCTGTGACAGCACACTGACTTACTTTTCAAGTATGTTTTACACCCAGAAAAGCTCTCTGGCATAAAATAAAGCTCCCATGCTTTTCAACTCCCTAGTGACACTGCATCTTTGTGGATCAAATCTCTCTGACCTTCAGGATAAGTACCCAGACACTAAGCGCTTAGCCTCCCAGATCACATCAAGACTCCAGCAAAGATCTTTGAAACCAGAGACCAAAGCTCATACATGTTTGACAACTGGAGTTCATATTTTTATACTACTAAAATATTTATTCTTTCTGTGGCATTTATTACTGAAACATTTAGAAGGCTTTACAAACGGTCATCAGTTTTCTCACAGGAAATCAAGTATTAGCACCATCACTTTACAGGCAAAAACAAAAAGAAAAACAACTAATGCAGCAGTCTGCTGAAAAAATATGCTAATTAAATTAGGTTTGTTTTATTTTACTGACTCTGCTCTGCAAAGCAGTTGCAAATACCAAGTTGTTGTAGGTAGTACTCCTACGAAAAAATGAAATGGAAGAAACACTTCCTCCTCCCTGTCAGGAGTAATGCTTCCTCAGACATCTCAGGGGCAGTAAGCTCATTAGCATTTAAATACACTGTAAATACCACCAGGTTTAGACAAAGCATACAAGAACTGTAATCTTTTAAAAAGATAATGTCCTTACCTGCTATCCCTATGAAGACTGTCAGACCAAAACAAACAAAGAATACTACAAAGACCAGAACAAAATGCCTTTTGGACAGTGTATATAATCGCATCGGTGCCAGCCTACAGGAAGCAAAAGAAAGCATAGAATTAGTTGTCAGTCACATTTCTAAAGGGGCAGAAAACAGACCCCATTCATTTCTCCACAAAGAAAATGAAACCGAACTCCAAGATAACATGTAACACTAAGGAAAAAATATTAACACTGCTTCATAGAGCAAGGGTAACAACTAGGAATTATTACACATATGTATGTGCACACATATCCATGCCACTAAATGTAAGAATTCTGCAGATTCTTTTTATGCTGGGGCTTTCTATTGTCCTAAGACTTCAGCAAGAGAAAGCATTTCTTAGAGGGATAAAAAGTTGCATTATAGTTCATACTACAATTAATAATTTAAACGTCCAAGGCACCATGTCTCCTGTAATGACAGTTTAATCTAAAGGGACTGACATCACTAACAACTCAGTCATCTGCACAGGATCTTGATGAGTTTTCTACACCCTATATATACACTTCATCCCTTCAGGATCATCCCTAACAAGGAGTAAGGCAGAACTCCAGATCTGCTAGATGTGCATGCTCAGGTTTTGAATTCTTGTCAGAACTCCACCAAAGCTTGGGAAACAGAAAACTGAACTTAGGTTTGTTATTAGGCACTTAAATACAAATACACATACAAGCAACGAAATCTCTTCCACAACTCTTTGGTGTTTGTCGTTAGGTTAAAGACAAAACAGAGGGGGGAAAAGTACTGAAAAGACCAATAGCATTCTCTTAGAAACAGGTAACTTCTAGTTCTGTTGGCTTAAGGGCAGTAAGATCAAATAATTAATCCTACATAATGCATCTTCCTTTTGGTTAAATGCATAATTTCTAAAAAGCACAAATCCAACATTTTCCAAAATAAAGCCAGCATTTTGAGTTATGCCAGATCTGAGCCACCACATAACTGATTTTCTAGTGCTGTTCCAGAAGGTTCAATCATAGAAAGCTGTACAGTTTATACGGGAAAGCTGCTAGGACTGGGGGGGGGTGGGTGATGGAATGGTTCTGGTGTTTTTCAGTAAGGTTATATGAGCATCATCATGGAAAGAAATGAAACCATAAGACTTTAATGGTAGTACTCCCTTTTAGCTTGGAATAAAACTTCTTTTCACCAGCTGAACAGTTTCCTTACTGGTTCATCACATTAATGAAAAATTGCAGAAAAGGGGTTGAAATCCTTTCCATAAGCCCAGCCTGAACTCTAGGACCAGGTACCATGTGCCTTCATGCATAGCAGCCATTATAAGCAAGGCAAACAAATCACCAGTACAAGGATTTAATAACAACAACCATTTCTATTTTCTTTAAAAATCATCCTCTTCAAACAAATCACTATAAAAAAACTACATTATTCCTTTTCTGTAAAGTTTGAGAGATCCAAACCTTAATTTAAGTCACAAAAGAGGTGGGGAAAGGAGGAAAACCTTACAGAAGTAATGAGAACTGCAAGTAAGTAATTGTAAATGTTACAAGTCCTGCACAAATTGGCTGTGCAGGACTCCAGGCACAGCACCTGCAAACACAGTGTAACTTGCCTTGCCACATGCCCTTATGTGCAGCAGAAACTCTGCATTAGTCTAGAAGTCAGAACAGCTGATTGTATAGGCAAAAAAGGCAAATTGTACATAAAATTCCCACAGACATAAACAGGACCAGATCTCTGTCAGAGGTCATCACACAGAAGTCTCACAGATGAAGATGATTCTAAGGCTGACATTTAAAAATGCCAATTAATAGAGGCATTTCAAACCAGAACTTGTCTGCACAACTTTTGCAGGGTATAACTACAGTATTTTTCTTAAATCAGTGTCTTAAAACTTCAGCCTTTATGTACTTAAACCATGTTAAAGCCATTACATCTGTACTAGTACTTGAATAACTAAATAAACAAGGTGCATTTTTCTACCAGTTCCAAATGCTTCTTCAGTTCCACAAATGACCTGGTATTCCCTGTCTACCTAAGTATGCCAAGTATGGGATATTATCTTGAGATACTAAAGTACTAATCTTAACAAGAAAATCCTTGATATATAAAAATGGTACCTAAAATGCCGACATACCTAAATTAACTATAAAGGTTCAACTGGATACTAAGTATTTCACGGCAGAGCGCATACTGAGGATCTCTCAATACACAGAAACCGGGTCTGGATGGGAAAGTCCATGGATCAAGAACAGCTGACAACTGGAAGAGTATCATATGTTTGCAGGAAAGTTCAACATGTGCTTGTGCTGTTCTAAACAGTTTACATCTGGGCATCCACTTAACAGCTACAGCCTGATGCAGGATACCTCTGACTTGCTGTGCGTATTCTCGGTTCTTTCGATAAGTTTCCTAATTTCCAGGTTTTTGAAGACACTTCAAAATGCATAATATGAACATGAAAAGCAGCTCTCTCTCCATAGTCCTCCCTCTCCAGGAAGGTCACCAGAGTTCCCCACTCAGCCAACACAGGGTTACAACTATTGGCAATTATCACCTTTGTTTGCTCATATACCAGAGCACAGATGGGCTTGAGAGCTTTAGAAGAAACATGTTCCAGACACTGGCTCATTCTTTATTCCAGCTCCTCTAAAGCTGGTGCAACACCAATTAGTCAAAATGGGAAGGTTGTGCATCTACCTAAGAACAGTGATGATGGTACCTAACAAAGAGCAGAGACCAGGGAGAGCAGGGACACGCTCTGTGTTTTCCTTTCTTTCATACTGGTACTCCTCAAGTCTCATCTAAGCCACTGACTGAATGTGCTGCTTTACAAGTCAGTAAGGCAACATGGACACTTATTAAGAAGAAGTGTAAGAACTCAGCCAAACCTTAACTACGTTTCTCGTGAGTGCAAACAACAATTTATAGCATTCTTATGAGGTGATGTATGCTTCACTGCCCCTCGCCGCAGTAACAGAACTTCCTTGTGTGGTTCTGAGTGCCTCATTTCACCTATCACCAGCTGACACACAAAGCAGATTAAACGGTCTTCCCATATGTTCACTGTTAAACATCTGCCTTTTGGAAACACATTACATAAAGTTTGTGAATACACAGAAGTGCAAGTTGTTGATCCTCCACTAACAGCTTCTTCCTCACGTCTGGAAGGACCAAAAAAAGAATAAAATGTTTGAAACGCACTCATGAGAAAATCATAAAAAGTTCCTTCCTTACTCTGGAAGCATCTGTTCAAACAAGTAAATAACTGTGCTTTGCTTTACCAGCGGAAGATGCTCCCTAGCTATGGCAGTCAAAAGCTCGGGACTAGACATCCAAGAGTCTGCAGATCTTTCAGGCAGCTCTTACTGCCCACATTGAGCTTTCTCCTAACTCAGGAGTATTTTATAATTAAATTACGTCTGAAACTAACTGCAAAGGAGCAGAAAGCACTGAGATACAGACAAATATTATAATTAGACATCTCAAATAGTAGCAACAACTGAACTGCATTAATACAATCTGTGGTAAGAGTAAACTTTGGAAACACACACTCCTAACACCTGCAATCTTTCAGTGCCCATTTCTATGTGAGATGTAAAGGTGGGTTAAATCTTGCTCTTTGAGTAAAGTTTTGGTTCAAAGTTTCAGCAAAATGTTTCTCAGGCTATTCCTCATCTTCAAATCACCTCTCATGCCTGCACAACGAAGTCTTTGATAAAGGCCATCTTGAAAAACAGAGCCTGTTATACAACAGTGTTCACTGAAGACTTTCACTTTACAGAAGGGAAGGCTGTGGCAAAACTGAGATTAAGCAGTACGTAGGCACACAGTTGATATTAAAATCAGAAATAACTCACTTTCATGCAGTTTTTCTGACATATTAGCCTCAACATCTCTGCCTCCAACTGCTCTTTTCTATTTTAGGCTTACTCCCAAATAAAACCACCAAAACCACTTTGATTTAAATTATTATATATGCTACCTACATTCACAGTACTGGGTCTATCCATACACCCTGCACTTCCTCATGGTTTAAAGACATTGCTCGCTTCGGTGTCCCTCAGAAGACCTTGAATTTCTTCTTGCAGACGTATTCCACAACGTTTAATAGCTAATGAGGCAGCCACATGACTACATAAAAAGAGGCATAAAATTAACATTAACAGTACTTTACAGAACTGCCATATGACAACTGACAGCTAACCATGGCTATGTTAAAAATACTTGTGCATGGGGGAGTTTTGCTTTGTTTTGTTTTTTTTTTTTTTAATTCTTGTTTGCTGTATTCATTTAAGTCTGAATAATTAGTCACGGCTATGGCTCTGTTCGTGCAAAGAGTTATCCAGGAAAACAAGTTTTCCTTTTTCCTTTATCAGACAACCTGAGAGTGAAGATACGGGGGGGTGGGGGTTGTTGTTCCCCACAGCAAAGGAAAAATCAGAGCGTTCCTCTGAAGAGGCGGGCAGTCACTGAGTGACGAACCACAAGCCTCGGAAACATCCATTTATCCCTCGGCGGGATTATTTCCTTGACGAGAGTTAACGTGTATAGCCTGAATTTGATTCAGATTGCCCAGAGAGGCTGTGGAGTCTCCCTCGCTGGAGATACTCAAGGACCGCTTGGACATAATCCTGTGCCATGGGGTCCACCCCAGACCCAGACCCAGACCCGGACCCGGACCCGGACCCGACCCAAGCAACCGGGTGCCTCCTCAGGCTCGAGCTCCCGCCACCCCTCGCGACCCCGCGCGCGCTGCCCCTCCCCGCGCGCCACTCACGGCTCCATCGCGGCCCGCGCGCGCACCGCCGGCACCTCCCCCCGGCGCCGCCGCTGCCGTGGCACCCCCGCCGGCAGCGCCTCGCGCCCGCTTCCGCCTGCGTCACCGCCCGCTCGTCACGGCCCCCGCACGTCACGGCCCCGCCAGGGCCTGGCCCGCGGGCGGCGCTGCCGCCGGCGGGGAGGGGGGGTGGGGGTGGTGGAGAAGCGGGGGACGCTACGGCGAGCCCGAGGGGACATCCCGCCGGGGCCGCGGGAGGGAGGGAAGGAAGGAAGGAAGAAGGAAAGGGTTTAGCCTTGGTGAGCCATCCTGGAGCGCAGTCACGCGGGTGGTCCTTCCCTGCCAAGCGCTGCGGGTTCAAAATCACAGTGTAATAGAATCATGGAATAGACCTGAGATCATCGAGTCCAACCTATGACCCGACATCACCATGTCAGCTAGACCCGTGGCACTCAATGCCGCGTTCAGCTAAACACCGCCGGGGACGGTGACTCCACCACCTCCTTGGGCAGTCCATTCCTTTCTGTGAAGAAATTCCTCCTAATATGCAACTTAAACCTTCCCTGGCACAGCTTAAGACTATGTCACTATGTCCTGTTGTCTTATGGTTGCTTGCCTGGGGGAAGAGACTGACCCCCCACCTGGCTACAAGCTCCCTTCAGGTAGTTGTAGAGAGTGAGGAGGTCTCACATGAGCCCCTCTTCTCCAGGCTGAACACCCCCAGCTTCCTCAGCTGCTCCTCACAGGACTTGCACTCCATTCCCTTCACCAGCTCCATTGTCCTTCTCTGGACCTGCTCCAGCACATCCTTGAAGTGAGAGGCCCAAAAGTGAACACAGGATTTGAGCTGTGGCATCACCAGTGCCAAGTACAGAGGGACAATCACCACCCTGATCCTGCTGGGCCACACTGTTTCTGATACAAGCCAGGATGCCACGGGCCTTCTTGGCCACCTGGGCACACTGCTGGCTCATGTTCAGCCAGCTGCTGACTAGCAACTCCAGGTCCTTTTCCACAAGGCTGCTTTCCAACCACTCTGCCCCTAGCCTGTAGCACTACATGGGGTTGTTGTGGTCAAAGTGCAGGACCTGGCACTTGGCCTCATACCATTAGTTATGAGGTCAAATGTGTCATTGCATCAGGGTAGCAGTAATATTTTCCACATTTCCAGTGCCCTTTTTGAGCTTGAATTAAATCCAATTTTAACCTATCCATTTTAGGTGAAAAGACCAATGTGATGTATCCATGCTGTACACGTGCATGTTTCGTGCCTGTTAGAGACAGCCATCCAGTTTGCAAATGATTTTGTTTACCAGCTCTTTCAGTGGAATTAAAATGCTGTTGCTGTGTTCACCTGCATGCAGTTTTGTGGTATTCAAGGGATGTGATTGATGTATCATGTTTGCAGAGAATTCAGTCAGCCTGCAAGCGCCACAAATTAAATCCTAGTAGTAAGCAACTGCTTTAAACACACTGCTTAATAAAAATCTCTAGATTGCACCTCCAACTATTTTGTTCTTGCACAAATACTAGGATGAAGTTGGATTTTTGTTCTGACAGTCTGTTAAATGTCCTAAGACTGGACAACAAAGATTGTCAACTGATTCACTGGTTAGCAATGTAGGCAGTTTTAGGGATTTAGCCAAGCTGTATTTTGTACTCATTTTTGATAGCTCTAACATTTGCTTATAGAAAGCCAGCACTGCAGTCACTTAAATGGGCAAACCTGGTATGTAGTCTAGAATTTAATTCAGAGTAACTGCCTGGCTTTGGTGTTTGTCATGTAAACAAGGTAGAGCCCTCTTGGGATGACCCCAGAAATGTTTAGATAGACCAGTCAATATATAATTTTATACTTATCTCTGCAACAATCAAATGCTTTTATTAAAAGCTTACTTAGTTGGTAAGATGGTTTTATTGCATTTACTTTGTAAAAGTACTTAACTTTAATAATATTATTAATTTCATTCCATTGCCCTATGGGCAGTTACGTCATCACTCGTGACCTGCGGGACGCAGTCACTGTGCAAATACAGACTAATTGTGGGCAGATGAGGAAGAGAGCAGAAATGTATGACCAGGGAAATGAGAGCTAAGATGGGTTCTTCCAGCCACAGAGCCAGTTTATGAGATCTTAAAGCAATTATGAAGTTAGTGTTAGTCTCATCCTTCTGTTTCAAGCTTTCTGGCCATAGCTCTGTACTTCACATCAGGGTCATTCAGGTTCTTCCCCTGATTGCCAGAACCCAGCAGTGAGCCCTGGAAGAACAAGAGAGGGGTACTAGCTGAGGTTCGAAGCAGCCAGTGAAGATCATGCCTGGGTCTAGGCTGGAAGCAGCACGAATATTCAAGGAATTTGACTACAGTTCTCCAGCAAGGTCTTGATGACCCCATGGCTTCTCACAGACTTGCACTTTGAGCACTTGGGAAAGATTTTAAGAAGGTGAGAAGAAGTGTATACTTATCACAACAGCCCTCTCTGGCAACTTCAAGTTTCTTCTCTGAAGCACACAGGCACTGGTTCCTCTAGGGAAAAATTAACAGCTTCTCTTTATTGCTGAGCCAAATGGACTATTCTCTGGTCTTTTACCAAAGGAGCAGAACCACAGGGAATGAAATTTTCCCACATGTTTTGAAGATGTCTATGTTTTAATGAACTGGAAACACTAATAGCAGAGGTTGAGGAATTAGGAGTATCAGTATCATCTATAATTACCTCTTCTGTTACCTGTATAGCAACACCAAGCATTAGTTAAAGCTGCGAGTTAAATAATATGTTTCATCATGTCCTATATATAGCCTTTTCTTTTTGATGTACGAAATGCTATATTATTGCATGATAGAAGTTTAAAATGTATCCCGTATTTAAAGCAGGGCAGATTGTAGGTCATTTATCTCAATCTCTCAGTGTTATTACTAAATTCAGGATCAACACTGTGCTTCCCTGTGTAAGCTGATTGGCCAGGGGGACATGTTCATTAACCTAGAAATTGATTTTTCAGGAATACCATGTGGTAACTTGCAGTTATGCAACTCTGATGTCAGACCACAATTTGGCCACTCTCCTGCTCTCTCCGCTCTTATCAGGTAGGCACTTCCATTTCTTCCCTTCCTATCCAAATGGTTCCAACAAGCTGAACTCTTCAACATTACATAGAGGATAGAATTATGAAATTCCTATTGAAAAATAAAATAACTGCCAGCTGATTGGGAAGCCTGATATCTTCTGGCAAGCTTTGGTATCTCACTACTAACATGTCGAACAGATGCAAATGTGTTTTAAAAGCATTCGTGCTAAGCTCTTTTCTTACCAACAGTCTACTTAAATAGTCTACTGACGGTCATCTGCCAGCCCTCCCTGCCCTGCTATCCTGGCCAGGAGGCATGCTAAGGGAGGAAGGAACATAATGGAGCGGGAGGGGGAGACACCAAACAAATGAAAGAACTGTTCATTCAAGTGGCTTGTTTGGAGCAATTTTTCAGAGGTGTAAATTAAAACAACCCTAAAGTTGCTGCAGTAAGTCTGATATGCCTTATGGCAGGCCCCATGACTGACAGAAGAGCGTAACACTTCTTCTGTCTTCTCTGAGCTTATCTACATCCCATGGTGTAATACAGGCTAATCTTCAGTGCACTTGAGTCCAGACCAAGCCTGTATTTAGGTTACCAATGAGGTTATTTATTATAACACCCATCAGTCTGTAAGTATACAGTCTCTTTGACAAGCACAACATGCAGCACCATGTCTGCCTAAGGGAACTATTAACCTAGACAGATGGCATTCATCAGTGTGCTGAGCCATGGCTAGCCCTGCTTTCTCCATCTCTCTCAGATGGCTGAGTAAACTAGCACTTGCTCATGGGGAAATACACCAGGAGGCTCAAGGTAAAGAATATTTTGGGCTGTTGGGAAGAACAAACTCACTAACATAGACACCCCTCCCTCTCTGTAGTATGAATGAGACTCCGGGGCTCTGCTGAGTGAGGTTGACGTAGCTTGGGGTGGCTGAGGAGTCTGCCAACCTTAGCTGTCCCCTGCGCCCAATGAACAGGCTGCTCACAGACAGCTGTGGAACCACATGTTCAAGAACACTGTGCTCTAAAGGAAAACATCACCAAAATATGTCACTAAACTGGGACGGCCTCAGAGCTGAATCAGAAATGACTCAGCCATCCATGCAGCAAGAGGACAGTTACTTGGGATAACAGCTTCATCAGCTGTCTCTGAGGTAGATCACCCCCTTGTACTGAGTCCCCTGTCGCTGAGAATGAGCATGAGCAGCACAGCATACAATGAGCACTCCTGAGTCAAGAATCACAAAGGGGACTGACTGCTTGGTGCTTTTCCATTTCTGTATCAGCTCTACTCCAAAGCCTTCCAGTTTTGAGTTTTCCAGCTGGCATTCAGAGAAGGTTGTCCTTAAAGAAATCAGGAATGAGATTGCAGCAGGCAATTTTTTTTTCCTAGGAAATACTGATTACAAGCACCTCGTGGCTCCCAATCCCTTTCCCTAGGGTCAAACAGAGTAGATTGCTCCATTTCTGAAGAAGCAATGAAACCACTAGCTGGATAGCTCAATGGCTTTGTTTTATCAGCTAGAGAGGAGAGTTAAGGTTGACAGTGGTTGAGAGCCTGATGCCTGTGAATACTGTGTGCAAAAAAGAAAAAACACATGCTTTTATATGGTTTTACCATCTTTTCATTTTGTTGGTCTGGTATAAGGTATTATTTGCTTTTAGTAACCCGATTATTTTAGAGAACTTCCTTGGTTTGAGGTAAAAACAAGCCACACAGAATTTCCTTGGTCAAATTTTCAAAATTGCTTCTGCTGTCAGAGCAGTAAGTCTCCCAATTACATCTCTTCAGTGTGCTCATTTATAACCTGACCAAACATACTGAGTAAAATAAAGAGGGAGAAGAGCATCAAGTATCTAATTCTCCTTCCTGAGAGTTGGCTGTAAAAAGAATGCACAGTAGCATCAAGAAACCTTCCTCCTTACCAGAAATCTGAAAAGCAGATGCCATGGTTACATCCATTCATAATGCTGAAGGGAGACACTCAACAGAACAGGAGGTATGCAGTGGCAGTAACAGAAACTTATTTTATGCCAGTCACTTAGGTTAAGATTTTGAGAATGCAAAGAAATACTAGCATGACTTCTAAGTCAGGAAATTTTGTTTCCTTGCCAAGATGCCTCCTGGGGATATTGTCTCTGGATATAGGGTAATCTAGCACTAACTGTACAAGCTTATTTGATTTGGTGAGGTAGCATCTTTTCGATACATAGAGTCCCTCTATACACCCTTAAGTCATAAAAATGTTTCAAGAACAGAATGTTGGAGAGCTCGAGTTTTATCTGGATAAAAAGCTGAACCAGATGCCTCTCTCGAGACCTCTTAATTGTTAATTCAACAGGCTCGTGTCTCCCCTCTTTCTCCATTCTAGTGCCAGTATTCATTAATGTGCTGCCAGCTGCACACAGGTACATTTGCATCACTCCTTATCACATCCCATGGCTTCTTACACCATACTCTGGTACAAGGAGCTGCTGTTTTGCCAGGAAGGACCATGGTTTTGTTAAACTCTGCCAAGCTGTCAGGCAGTGTTTCCAAACTCTGTGACTCTCTGTAGTCTTTGCTGTTGTGAACAATGAGACAAATTCAATCTAATGGACCACCTGCCCCTTCACTGGGAAAAACAGACACAGCATACTGAAGTCAAATGATTTAAGCAGAACAGCTGGGGCACTGTGCATGAACAGACTGCCCAGATGCATAGAAAAATAGAGCTGGAAGAGACCTCACAAGGCACCTCATCTTTCCTTCTGCCCCGGGAGAGCATCTACCAGATATACGACTTTCTTGCCATGCATTTGTCAAAAGTTTTAAAAGGTCTCAAGTGATGGAGATGCTACAGTCTCCCTGAATAATCCTTTCTATAGTGTTTTACCATCCTTCCCTTTCAGAAATTTTTTTGAAATATCTAATATGAACTTTTATTTCTTCAGTTAATATTACTCTGTAATGTTTTGTTGAAGATGAAATGAAGTTTCTCTTTACAGAAATTCCTATTCCTACAACTTCAGAGTTTGTGCTCTTGGGGGACTAACCCCAATTTTTCCTCACAGCTATGTTTTCTAGGCTTTTGATTATCCATTTCTCTGTCCTTATCCTCTCTTCCACTAGCAGACCCTTGAAGTGCGGAGCCTAGAACTGGACATAGCTCCAACTAATGTCTGGAGTGGTGACTACAGTAGATTGTTTAATTCGCACATCTTATGAACTGCGCTTCTGCTGTACACCACAAATTATTACCTTTTTCACATGTATAAGATAATGTCATTTTTGAAAGAGGTTATTTTATAAAAGGTTATAATTTCCATATTTTTTTAACAAAAATATTATATAGCTGTTCATTCCCCAACCTGTATTTTTGTGGCTGAAGAGCATTCATTCTCTGCATAGTTCCTGGCATCTGTTTCTCCTGGTTTTCATTGTACTTTTTCAGAACCTTTCACCAATTCAAAAATTTTTTTTCATTTATAACCCATGCCTCCAACATCTTTGGAGTCCTTCCTATCCTTGTGCCATCACTGGTCAGTCATGGAAACAGCAGACAGGGCAAGGCACAGAAAAACGTGGGTGTAGCCCACGCAGTACATCTGTTCCTTCTGATCTCAACCTTTGCCAACCACTCTGATTTCCTAAGCTGTTCCTATCCTATTCCAGTGTCGTTTCACGTCTGCTCAACAGAACAGAATCACATTCCCCCGCAGAACAAATCCTCCTCGCTTGCTACGATAGTGGAAAAGGCATAGCGCAGAATAACGCAGATGGACATTGCCTGTGTAAGGATGTTAATAGGTGATAGTAGGAAGAGAGGCGTGGGGCTTTCTGCCCGGGAGGCACCGCCAGACCACATCTCCAGGGCGGAGCAGGCCTGAAGCAGCCCCGGGACCGGGGGACCCCTCCCGGACGCTCAGCCGGGGCCTCCTCGCCTGATGCTCGGCACCCAAACCCCCGCCCGCATCCCAGTACGGCCCCTGGTCCCCTCCGGAGCCCCGGCCGGAGCCGCGCCCGGCAGTACCGGTAGTATCGGTCATCCTTGTAGGGGGTGAGGTCCTCCTGGATCTCCCGGTAGGTCTCCCGCACCCGCCTGCAGAAGCGCTTGACCTCGCCGCACAGCGGGCTCCCGAAGGCGGCGAAATCCGCCTCCATGCCGCCGCCTCAGGCCCCGCGCTCCGCCATGGAGCCCCGCCGGAGCCCGCCCGGCGCTGCGCGGCCGCGGGGCGGGGGCAGCGCAGGAGCCGCAGCGGCAGCGGCCCGGCCGGGTGAGGGGGCGGCGGATGCAGAAGTGGGGGATGCAGGAACGGGGGATGCAGGAGCGGGGGATGCAGGAGCGGGGGATGCAGGGGCGGGGGATGCAGGGGCGGAGGATGCAGGGGCGGGGGATGCAGGGGCGGGGGATGCAGGGGCGGTGGTAGCGGGAACGGCGGATGGGGGCCGAGCCCTCAGCGCACGGCCTGAGCCCGCGGGGGCGGTGGGAGCCGCTTCAGCACCACGGAGAGGGGAGGCCGGTGCCGGGAAGTGAGCAAAGAGCTCTCATTACCACTGCTGAAAACATTTTTTTTCTTTTTTTTTTTTTTTTTCGATAAAACTGTTTCGTTCTTAAAAGCATGCCAGCTGTATGTAAAATAAACGTCCTGATTTTTATTGTGTCTTTCCCCCAACCTAGCAGATACGTAAAAGAAATCCTACGTTAAATCCACTTTTCATGGTCATGACGCTGTAAATGGTCCAAAACTAAGAATGATGCTTTTTACATTGTCTAAATCTAGAAAATCTGAACTGAGCTCTAGTCAATTTGCAGATCGCCATGTTAGCTTCATTCACATTAAACTTTTTTTGATAAACCAATTCACATTTAGACTCTTAAATTTTTCTATCAATTGAAGCCTTAATTTCCATTAAATAATGACAATGATGGTATCTATATTAAACACAAAACCCCCTCTACAACTGATGTGCAATAATTTTTTCTAGAGGGTATAAAGATAGGAGTCTCCTCTACTGCTCCTCCCATGTAAATATTTTCCCCACTGACATTCAGGAAACTAGTCTGGGTCATTTCCCAGCCTTGCCCCTAGTCTATATTTTATTATAGCCTAATACTGGAATATGGATTTTTACTTAAATTGATCTTTCGCCAGTATGTGGTGACAAGAGTTTATTCCTGGTGGTGCAGTGGGAGAGGGACAATATGTCTTCACTAGCAGGTGGGAGAGAGATGGAGAGGAAAGTTCACCTCCGACTGAGAATATCTGTGTCCTACTTATGAATATTTCTAAGCCTGAGAACACATAGTAGCAGGATAAAAGCCATGCTCACATTTAGGCTGGACACTAGAAGGTTCCTGAAAACCTCAGGACTGTTGCTCTGGAGCAGTTACCAAAGAGGAGCAAAGAGCTCAAGGGTAGAGCCTGGCCAGCTTCTGAACAGCTGCTATGAAACCCTGGGACAGGCTCAGCAGGTCCCTTGCACTTCTGTGACTGTGTTACAACTTGCCAGCACCCTGCTTATCATAGAACATGTGGCTGATGCAGGCATTTGGGATTTTCCTCAAACTGTTTATTTCAGGGGACATGTTTCATTTGGGATCAACATTTAGCCGTATTTTCCCTCGAAGCATTAAAAAATTCCCTGAAAGAATTAAAATTCTTTGTTATGTGTGATGAATGTCCTCCTTCCAGCTCTCATGCTCAGAGGTAGGCATTATCAATGGGATCTTTAAATATTTACCAAAAGGAAATAATAAAGCATTTAAGCCTTCAGTTGAGTAAAAACGTGTTCACTGTTGGGAAATATGCAGTCAGCATGGCAAAGTAATAAAAAATAGGCTTGAAGGCTAAGAACCAATTACCATTTAATTATTTACAGCTAAGTGACCTCTACTGCATTTATTTCTAACAAAACAAAACAAAACAAAAACAACACAACAACAAAACCAACAAAAAACACCCACAAAAAAGCCAACCAACCAACAACCAACAAAAAAAAAAAAAAAAAAAACGAAACCAAACCAAAAAAAAGCAGCTCTGGGGTTTTTTCTTGTTTGGTTGATTTTGGGGGGGTGGTTTTGAGGGCCCAGAGCAGCACCATTTCACAGGTGCAATCTAGTTTCTTCCTTGTAGTGCTGAACATTATCCAGTCTGGCTTTCAATGGTGTCTCTCTCCCTACAACTTGAATGCCATGGGAGGGCCCCACACCTGCTATGGAAGGCTGTCAGTCAGGCCTACAGCTGACTCCCAGAGAAGGTTTTAGCGTGACCACATATTAACTCACCAACCTCTGATATCAAAAAAAACCCTGGCCTGCTGCTTTTATTAAAAGTTCTTTCCTTGCTACACAGTAGCAATTCCTAAGTAACATTTTTAAGGAGAAAAAAAATTAGCTTCCATCCAAATGTTTTCTTCATAGAAATATCAGGCCTCCTTTTTTTAGTAAATAAGAAAAGTATTAAAGCATACTTTTTATTCTAAACAGGCAGAATAAAACTATTAAAACTACCTATTTTTTTTTTAATCAAAACCTTATGAATGGAACATTTCAACTAGCCGTTTGCTCACCCCTAGCCCTGCAGACACAAACAGATCATGCTTCTACCTTTATCTTTCCTTCTACCTTTACCTACCCCAGTACAGTCACAAAACAGACTGGGCTGGCAAAGAAAAGTGTTTGGTTCCGCTAGAAGCACCACTTAAGTAAAAGGACACTAAGGTTTCACAGACAGCTTTGCAAAGTAACTAACAAATTACATGCACTGGGGTATGACTTGCCCTGGTAATTTCTGGGCACCCTAACTCATTTATCCAAGCACAACACCTTCTATGCCAACCTTGTTTTGCTGATTTTTATAGTACATATTAAAAGAGAGACAGCATCATACCACATCTAAGAAAAAACTAATCTAATTACTCCTGAGAGTCCTACAAATCTCATTTAGAATTTAAGCATCTGGAACTCAATTCATCTCTTGCGTGCTTTTGGACTTCATGAGGGAAAGAAAAGGCCCAAGAATCTAAGACTAAAATGTGATCAAACTCAACATCTGGTGAATGCACTATATCATATCACATAACATGGACCGAGTTTATTTTGAGAGTGGAGCTCAACAGAAGTCCCTGCCATCATTTTTCTTCCTAGTTCTCCCCCTGTGTATAGTTAGCCTTTTGCAGCATCCACCACACGTACTAAATTGTGGTAACAGCTAAACACAAAGCTTAGCAATCCATGTAAAATCACCAGGATTATTACTCTGCGCTCTTTCAGAAGCAATAGCAGCTGATGCTGAGAAGTTAAGAGAGTAAATGCTACCAATACAAGTACCCCCTTGTTTTTTTTCAGCAAAAGAACAAACCCCACAAACAAACAGAAGTCTAGCTGCTTAGTAAACACTTTTTCCTTCCAAACTGTTTTGAGACAGAGAAAGGCAGCAGTGGCAGCTGCTGGCTGAAAAGAGCAACTGTCTTTTTGCTTCCAAGTGGAATTAAGGACTGGCACATCAGATGACACAGAAACAAGCACATGTCCATACTGACTCTCCCAAGATAAGAGAGCCTGCGCTGTTGTTATACAGCTGTATGTGTGCTCCTGAGCCTCACCACATACAGGAATTGCCACTGAGTATCCCCAAACTGCATGAGTAGAAGCTGTGCTGAGCTCCACATAAACCTCATGGCTTTGGTCCACCTGCCCTGATCTTCAGTGCTGCCTTAACTCTGGAAGCAAATAACTCTTGCCTTCCCTCAGGCCATCATGGCTTGACTGCCTCTTCCTGTCAGAAAACCCTTTGTCACAGTTAAACAGTGGTGTGACAACAAATGTTGTAATGCAGCCCTTGCTGTGCACGTAGAGGATCACAGCAGTGTGCTGGGGACAGAAAGGTGGGCGTGCTCGGTAGGAGTGCAGTGCTCGCCACAAAGAAAACTTCTCATTTATTTGAAGAGGTGGCACAGAGATATCAGCTGGGACAACCCCTGACAGATCATCCATAACAAATCATCTCTGAGCTGACAGGGGCTTTGGAGTCACAGCTGCTCTTGTCACCACTGAGAGGAATAAAGCTCTACACAGTTGGCTGCAGCTGGCGGTTCTGACCCTCACAGCAGCAGCGAGAAAGACTCATCACTCTATCTTTGGAGATGAGTCTTCCCTGAGTCTATCCTGCTTTGAAGAGATGTGAGGACAAGAAAATAAAATAAGATTAAAAATCTCTTTTGATCAAAATTTAAGAAGAATCTCTTGTGAGGTGATTTCAAGGATGACAAAGAGGAAATGCTAATCACACCTGATTCACGCTCTGTGTACCTCTCAGTGTGGCTGGGTTGCTCTTCTCTCAACTGTCATGTTGAAAGCAATGGGTATATTGAAATGGCATAATTGGGAGGATGACTAGGTTACCTGTCCTATATATAAATTAACATTTTATATGGTGTTTCACTGTGATTACTGGCTTTCAAATGTCAACTACACTTGGAATAATAACTACCAGTGGCATATATTAAATATCTCACTGGTATTAAAAGGAATACTTGTAAGGGAAATAAAAACTCAACAACTTGTGGTATCTAGATAAAAACTAGTGAAGACTTTAGACGCTGCAATTTTTTAACTGCTGCTTACTTGTGTTTTGGTTACCTTAGTCAATTAAATAGATCACCATCTTTACTTTTCAGTTCTCACACAACTTGCATATTGTTGCAAGTGTACTTCAGAGAAAATTTTAATACTATGTTCAAACCACATAGACGTATTTTTCTAAAAAGTTTCATTATGTTCGAGAATATACATGTAATGACATATCCTGCCAGTTTTACTGTGTCTATTTTAAACAAAACACCTTCCTTTTGATTTCAAGATGGGTATTACTCTTCCTTTGAAATTCATGTCTTTTGTGAGACACAGTTTTATTTCTCGAGAGTATTTAGGATTAATTGACTAATACTCATGCAAATTATACCACCTCAGGCTAAAAATGTGTAGTGGGTTGACCCTGGGTGGGCAGCCAAACTCCCATCCAATTGCTCGCTCACTCCCACTCTCTGCCCTGCAACCAGCTGGATAGAGGAGAAAATAAAAAGAACAGAAGTTTAAAAACTCATGAGTGGAGAAAAAGACAGGAAGATCAATTCCTAATTACTGCTGGGGGAAAACAGACTTTCTTCAAAGAAATTACCTTAATTCATTGTAAATTGAGATAAATATTTGGGTACTGATTTGGATAACAACAAACAGACTTTGATGGTGGTAGGTTGCCTGCCCCACCACGGAGCACCTCCTCCTCTGACCTCGGTGTTCTCCTGTTGTTTCTCCCTCTTTTTGTTCCCCCCTCCTGCCTCTGCCCTTTCTTAAATATGTTTCCACAGAGGCGCCACCAGCTTTGTTCATGGGTTCAGCTGTGTCAAGTGCTGGTCCCTTTTGGAGCTGTCTGGAACCATCTTGTGTCCAATGCAGGGCAGCCCTGGCCTCTTCTCACAGAAACCACCCCTGCAGCTCCCCCTTGCCAGCACATACACCACATAAAACGTGTAATTATTCAGATAGAATAATACTTTTCCATTATTTAAAATATTTCAGTTTCTGAACTGCTGTCTGTACATCTCAAGGGAAGCAATTAAAACAAACTTGGAAATAGTGAAAAGTGACAGTCTGGAAAACTTCTCTTGTTTTAGAAGCAGCTTATTGTCTACACACACCGTCACATATTAATTAATGGTAAGACCCTCCAGGTACTGTTAGATCTAACTAGACATTTGCAGTATTGCCAGAGGAGGGTCTCATTCTGTGCTTGGGAATCTCTTTTCTCCAGTCAGTCAGTTCTGGTATGAACCACAAAGTTCAATACCTAGTTATAAATAGCCCATGACATTTTTACAAAGTAAGAAAAAAATGTGAAAAATACAGGGTTTGCATCATGTGTTCACATCCCCCTAGAATGTATTTGCTTTTTTCTTGTGCAAATCGCCAAATATGTCTCAGTCAGCCTTTCAAGACTACAGGTAATATGCAGGACTTGGGCTTATTTCTAAGCTCCTGGGCCTGGGCATCATGTGTGCCCACAAAAGACAGAGACTGCTCATCCTCAGGCCCTCACTTCTCCTCCTCTTGTATGAAAGACACCCGTGCATGCAGGTGGTGAAGGAGAGGAATGTCCTGCAGCCAGACCTTGCCTATGCCTCTGGACACAATTCACCTTTGGTCATTTCATGTTTCGCACATTTACCTCTAAATCTAACCAAGTGCATTTAACTGAAGCAGCCTTGTTTGGAACACTTCACAGGATGGAGAATCCACATCTTCTTTGAGCTTGTTCCACTGTTAATAATTTTCATCATTAAGTGTGTTTTGCTTCCTTTAGTACTTGGCTTTAGTTCCCAGTCATTACTGCTTGTTGTGCCTTTTCCTGCTAAATTAAGTGCCTTTTGATACCAGTATTTTGATTCAGTTAAGTTTTTTTAAGACAGTGAGAGTTATGTAATTATGCTTTCCTCTGAAATAAGTTAAGCAGACAAATCTCTTGCTGCGAGGTGTTTTCTTCAGTTTTTGAACTTCATAGTTTTTCAACACTCTCCCTTCTTCCAAGACAGCTTAAAAGCCTGGCCAGCAAAAGCAGACCCAGTATTTTATCATGTGAAATCAATTCCCTCCTCCCACTGCCCTACTTACCAGTCTAAGGGTTGTGCCAGCTCTTTTTGCAGAAAAATCTCAGGATTGCTAACATACTCCACTGAGATGCCTACCTGCTTTAACCTGTGCCTCCAAATTAATCCTGCAGCTTTTAGAGATAAATTACTGATTTTGAAGATAAGTCCACATTCCTTGTTCCTAAATGTATAACTTTGCATTTGGCTGTATTAAAATTGCATTTTGTCTATAGTATGCCTTATGCTTAGTGCTATTTGCCTTCAAGGCAGTTTCATGCTATGTCCAGATTCGATCAATCACAGACCTGTATTTGCTTTTGAGTCCTGTTTACTGTCAGATCTAGTACCCGTCTCTCAAAAAAAAAAAACAAAACAAAACAAAATATTCTACATTGCAGGCTACTTTGTAAGATTTCTTGCTTCATTCATAATCCATCTAAAGCCCACCTTGTTCACACTAGCTATTGCTATTTCTTTATTGAAACCCCAGGCAGTATTTCATCAAAGACCCTATGAATGAAATTTTATCTACAAATTGAGGTATTAGCCTCAAATAATAGTGTCAAAAGACACAGTGGGATAAGAACTCTTTTTTTTTAACTCTCCATAATACCTTATCACCTAAAACAACTTTTCCATGGTTTACATCTTTATATTTCAGTTTTTAACTGACTCCAGTACCATCCTTTTTATAATTTTGCCTGCATGGCTGACCTACTTCCTGCTGCCTATTTCCTTTTTTCAAATACCCTTAGATAAGCATTTTCTCAGGCTCCTAGGATATCTCAGACTGTATAAAATGTGTTAAAAGTGCTCACCAGTTGACTGGAATTCTCTTCAGCCTGCTCTGTGCCACTCTTGACAACAAACTACTCCAGTTTCAACCTTCTGAAAAAAGAGTAAAACAGGATAAACTGACACAGGTCAATTTTGGTTATTACTGCAAGACATTAATTATACTGAGGAACAAGTGTGGTGGGACACTTAATTCTGTACTTAATTTACCCATATATTTGAGCAGAAAAGGAAGGAATGTGTTAACTGTACTCAAGTCTAGCAATATGTTCTCCAACAGTATGTAGTGTGTGATACCATCTTGCATTGCTCAGGGTGACAAAATATAGCTAGTAGACTCCCACATTTTTTCTTAAAGTTAGCTCATGCACCTTGTACCTCACGTACTTTGGAGAGAGATGTTTTTCTTTAGAGCTAAAGCTGCAGAACTGGCTCTGGATCTTGGAATCTCTTGACCCACTGCCTAATGCCTCAGTGTACTTTTTGCCACTTCACATGAGAAAGGAATTTCTTCAGCAGCTTTTTATATGGGGGGCCTGTACAGTATGCTTCAAGCTATAGTAGGATTCCACTCAGTTATTGCTGTCCACAAGAGAGCACTGAGAATTATTAAAATTACAGTTCTTGGGATCACAGTTTGTACTAAATCCACATCCTGGCTACTCCTCTTTGCATCTGTATTATGAGCAATTCAACACAACGCAGTTTACTTTTTCACATCTTGGCATTGCTCTCAAGACTTAAATTCTTTGCTGATCCAAGCTGTCTCTCCTGGCTGCCTGTGGGTGTACTGCCTGGCCCCTCAGGGAAGTACAATGAATCTTCATTGTGCCAGTTTTCATAAATCTACTGCTTTGCAGTCCCATGTGACTTCTCTTGCAGCAAGGATCTGTGTTACTTTATTTTTGTGACATACTGTAAGATGCTGCTGCAGTCTGCAGTTCTCTGATCTCCCTTGGCTTTCCAAAGATTATACTTGGTCTCTACAGCTGCAGTTTGTATATTCATTCATCACCTGCCCCATAGGAAAGTCCCCCTCTCAGAAAATTCACACAGCAATGATGAATTAGGGTGAGCTGTCCTCCCTTCCTATTCCTACCACTAGTGCATCCCAGGAAATGGTGTTTTTGCTGCAGATGTTCCCTCTTCATTCTTGATGTGGTGTCAGCAAAAGCCCCTGCCCACCCTCCCTGCCCCCCCACTTACCATCACCACCGGACCAAATTCCTTTGAGGCTTGCTGGTAGCTGTGTGTACAGCTACCAGTCACAGCCGAAGTGTTGTGATGAAGTTGGTTTTATGTTGATTTTTTTTTCCTTTTTAATTGTCTTGATGAATAAATACATCAAAGAAAATAAAGAATGGGGCCATAAAAGGGAAGCTTTTAGAATGCAACACTCAGGAGCTGAAAAGATGGCTTAGTCAGTCACTCTGAGTCGAGCACAGATAACTATAGTTATAGGGCTTCTCTATAGGGCTTTTCTCACTGCATGAGAAAAGTCGTTGTGAGGAAGCACCTAGAAGGAAAATCCAGTTAACTTAGTGAGCTTGCTGTGTGCAAAACTCTTGGGAGGAGCATTCTGCTCACAGAGTTAATGAACCAAGGTCAAAAAATTCAGCTGCTGATGTCATTTGAAGAAGCAAACTTAATAATGATTTTTGGAGATATCAGTGTTGCCAGATTTTTTTTTTTTCCCAGCTCTTACAGCTTCTGGTAACGTCAAAGTAATGATTAAGATTTTGAAAATGGTTCCCTGTCTGTTGGTAATATATGTTTGGCACAGTAACATTTAAGCTTCATAAATTTATCAGTAAAAATTCATTATTTATACAATAAGAATTATATACATTTATTGTTTAAAAGTATCATAAGCAGACAACACAGTGTTTTACCTTAACATGTTTATAAACTATAAAACATTTGTAAGGTTCTATTTCAGACAAAATAATTCACCTCTGTTGTTTACAAATCTCCATTGAAACTGTGTTACTTGGTATTTCTTTTAATCCTTAATGTTCTGCTAGGCAGATTTGCAGCTTGCACCTGCAGGGACTTGCAGTTGACACCTCTTTGTTCAAACACAGGCATTACTGATCTGGACATGTACAGTGACTACAGAGGACACACTTGACAATAAATGTGACAGGCAGCCATGGTGAAGATGATCCAAACATCCACTCTCTGTCCAGATTCTCTGCCTCCAAATTCCTGTGTAATTGTACAGAGTGCAAACTGACACAGCCCATGCCCAAAGACAGCTGGAACCTACTTTATCTTTTATGGAAGAAAGGCTAATACAGGAAACAAAGTGGCACCAAGTATTGCCCATCATAGAATTTCATGTCACATATGTTTCAAAGACATCTAATGAACTCACCAGTTCTTGGTGCCACACACCTGCATGATTTTTGTGCCTCCCAGCTTGCCTTCACCTAATAGTGTTAACATCCCAAACAAGACACATGGGCTTGTTTCAGCTCCACAAACATCAGCCTTAGGGGAGCATTTGACTTCATGGATGTCTGTAAATCTTGTCCAGGGTGGTGTTCAAATCATCTGACATTCTGGCCAAGATACAAATTTTCTGCATCCAAGGCCAAGCTCAAGAACAGGTATGTATGTCTTCAGGGGTAATTGTGGGTGATTTGTATCCATCACTTGAGGCACCCAATGAAGTCCACCAGATTTTCAGAAGAGAATTTAGGAAGTCTGACTTCTTTTCAAGTCACTGATTGGCTCAGGGACTCACAACATGGGGAATTTATCACATAAATATACTTTCTTCTGCCACAAATTTGATGAGGACTGAGTTGCTCATGGAATTAAAAACCTTTTTCCATTGTTATACAGTTATATTTTTGTAATAAATACATGCTTTGCAGCCTTTGTTGCATCCCTCTGGACCTCTTCTTTTGCCACCTTTTGGAAATATCAAACATCTAACAAATTTTGCAGCTTCTACATCATTTAGTTAGTGCTAATGGCCTGGTGATGTCAACACTTAGCTAATACTGGTCATTCTTTAGATTAAATTCATTTTGTAGTAACAATGATGATTATTAGCAGGAATCACACTTGTAATCCATCCAATGTCAGTGCCCAGGGAATACACAAGGACTCAGTCTCTCTGTGTTGTACAGCAATTAATATTTTTCCTAAGACATTCCTTCAGTGTCTTTTCCTGAGCACTTTCCAACTCCATTCTTTCTGCTGGTATTTGAAAACATCTTTAATTTGTATGTGTAGTTATAATGATTCCTTGAAGGTGAATCATGTCTAACAACTCCTTCTGATATCATTATATGCTTCTTCCCTAACTCTACAGAATTTGTTATCAACATGAGAGAGGAAATTGGCCAAGCACTAAACAAACTGACAGCGTCTGCCTCATTAACACCGATGGGCCTTCAAACTTTTCTAAAAGAACTTAAACACCCACCTGATATTTTGAAGTCATATGTAATTAACTCTTCATGAGTTATCTTTAAGTTAATCAGCTAAATCATGACTGTCAGTTGTTTTATATTATTACTAACTCATTCATATAATTAACACCTAACTTAAATTTTTTGAGAGCACATTTCATTGTATATCTT
Source organism: Empidonax traillii (assembly GCF_003031625.1). NCBI lineage: Eukaryota > Metazoa > Chordata > Aves > Passeriformes > Tyrannidae > Empidonax > Empidonax traillii. The sequence goes on from NW_020955217.1 coordinate 880,560, forward strand.
GTTCTTTGAATCTCTTCAGTTGATTACTTCTCAATTGCATGCTACACTAAGATTCTTCCAAAAGAACACAGAGATCCCATTTAAAGACATTTGACATCATCAGCTGTCAAAACCATTTTAGACATCTGTTCTTTTGCTGAAATTGTTTTCAACTTTGTCTCTTACACTCAGGAATCTACATATAGGAGATTGATGCAACAGCTTTGGGCACATGATAAATATTGCCTTATCCTCATGAATTCCATGTTTTGGTCTTTCAGACCTGTCCAGACGCACATGCAGGATTGCTTCTTAACTGGCTTGCTTATAACTTCACAGATGCAAGCAATCTTGCTGTGAGGTTGTTCATTCCTGTAGCGCTGGATTCTGCTCACGGAATGGGGCAGCCCCGGATGTACATACAGACTGGGGAATGAGATGGGGGAAAGCAGTGCCATGGAAAGGGACCTGGGGGTCCTGGTTGATGGCAAGTTGAATATGAGTCAGCAGTGCCCTGGCAGCCAGGAGGGCCAACCATGTCCTGGGGGCCATCAGGGAAAGCATCACCAGCTGGTAGAGGGGGGGGATTGTCCCACTCTGCTCTGCACTGGTTTGGCCTCACCTTGAATATTGTGTGCAGTTTTGGGCACCTCAATATAAGAAAGACTTCAAGCTGTTAGAGAGTGTCCAAAGGAAGGCAACAAAGATGGTTCTGAAGGGCCTTGAGGGGAAGCCGTATGAGGAGCAGCTGAGGTCACTTGGTGTGTTCAGCCTGGAGGAGACTGAAGGGAGACCTCACTGCAGTTACAACTTCTTGTGAGGGGAAGGGCAGGGCAGGTACCAATCACTTCACTCTCGTGACCAGTGACAGGACTGGAGGAAAAGACATGAAGCTGAGTCAGGGGAGATTTAGGTTGGATATCAGGAAAAGCATTTTCACCAAGAAGGTGGTTGGAAACTAGAACAGGCTCCCCAGGGAAGTGGTCACAGCACCAAGTCTGACAGAAGCATTTGGATGATACTGTCAAGTACATGGTGTGATTCTTGGGGTGTACTGCAGAGGGCCAGGAGCTGGACTTGATGATCATGATGGATCCCTTTAACTCAGGATATTCTATGATTCTGTGAAATATTTTCCTACTGGATGTGAATTGCTCTTAGTATGCAACATTTTCTATCTTAGAACATTTAGTCTGCTCACCACCTACCATTTTATTTTGATTCTTTTCACATTTGATATTCACACAGTAAAAATTTCAACAAAAAAAGCTTCCATGGTCACTATATTTCTGGTGAAGATGGCACGGATAACCCTCATTGTAGACTTCGCACTGATATATCTGAATACACGTGATTTATGCTTATGCATCCCCTCATGAGTTTTTTTGTCTTTACTTAACATTCTGTCTCATATCTTAGTGGTCCCTCACTTTGCAACAGCTTCCCTGACTTCCCAGATGCCTCTACTTTCTCAGTGACTACTACCTTGCTCTTTGGAGAACTTTTTTATCATTAACATACTGCAGTACTTCTGATGATACTCAGTCTGTGTCATTTTACTGTTGCTTGAGTCTTCCACAATCTCCAAAAGTGGAATCTAATTGTGGATTCTGGCAGTTCTCCAAATGATGCTCTCTCAGTTTATGGCCTGAGGGGACCCTCTATCAGCATCTGGGACTTCTGATGTTCATAGCAGAACTTCACAGTGTGAATTATATATATGCTATGGGTTTTGGAAAGATGTCTTCTCTCTTTTCACACTTGCTGATATGTTCTCTTGACACAATCTACTCAAACCTGTTTATTTTTTAAACTGCAGATAAAATTATTAGTATCACCTAAATAGGAATACTAGCAGTGGATTTATGAACAGAACTGGAATCTTGGGTTTAGCGACTCTCTAAGCCATACAAATAAAGCCTGTCAAAATGAATGTTTGCCACCTCAAATTACACTAGCTACCACATCAGCTCAAGGACAAAAATCTTATGGTATGTTCATAGATCTGATGAAAACAAGGTTGCTTCCGTCATTAGAAAACATCATAAATGAGATGGAGAAGCCACTTAAAAGTCAAATTGCAGTTATGGGGCTTCTGCAGATGAAACTCTCCATTTGGCTGTCTCTGCATGAGGCAATTAGAACACTCCCTGATGTTTAAATCATCTTTAGTATCTTCCCTTTGCTATAACTGCCTCATATAAACTCTTCTCTAAAATAAACATCTTTCAGATTACAAAAAATTTTAAAATACTTAAATGGTTTTGAAAGGAAAAGGAAGAAATTAATCTCACCTAAACCATGCAATAAAGGGATCAAATAAACTCTTGTTTTAAGAGAGAGGACTATCGATTACCACAGAGTGCTATCAGAAAGGAGAACAAAGAAATGTTACCTCTGCAGTTCAGAAGTAACATGCACTTTCTTCCTTATCCATGGGGAAGTGATAAGCGGAAGAAAATGTGGAACAGCTGGAAAAGATAAAACTGTCAGGAGATGCAACAAAGCAAAACATTCCCCCAGAGGAATAGGTTTCCCTTTGATCACACAAAGATTTGATTTTTTTTTCTGTTTTAAACGGAACAGAAAATGAGGATACACAATAGACAGCTAAAATGGATAGGAGCGAGATGAAAGGTCTGAGATGAATTGTGATTGGTGCAAGGTGCTCCAGGTTCGGGTTTTTTTCTGCTCTTGTACAACTCCCTCACAATTAGGTAATTACTTAACTCCCTAAACCATTAAGATTGCATTATGAAAGCTGGGATGCTTTTGAAAAAATTAGCAGTAAGCAGAGATCGCTATTTTATTATTGATAGCTTTTTTTGGTAGGAATGCCAATAAAAAAATGGAATATGTAATTGATGAGAGAACACTGACAGCAATAACCTGTCTTGATGAAAAAGGTCATGATCTAGCCAGCAGTTATTAAATCATATATGGAAACTTAAATATATGTATAGTTGCTGCATCCCCACCTTCTTTTTTAAAAGCCCCTGCTTAAATATTGTACCCTCAGTGTCTGCACATGTCTACATCAGGCAACACTGGGCACAAACAGCTCTTGCGTTCATCCAAATCATAAAAATAAGACTGTACTATCATCAACGAGACCACAATCATATATAAAAAAGAATAAGTAAATGCTATTAGTGCCTTGACAAAGCAAGAAAACAATCACAGAAACCTTTCTAGGATATTTTCCTAAAGATCTACATTTTTATATGTTTACTGCAGCCCCCGCTAATTGATAAATTTCGCATTTGCATCACCTGCCATCTCCAGGCAGGCATGTTTTAGTAATCATCTCCGCCAAACAAGCCACCTCCCCATATCTGTTTGCTTCCTTTTATGCCTCCTCTCTCTCAAGAACCAGTTGGAGCTCCAGTGTTCTTATTTACTCACAATTCTTTTCTGACATGTAGAGAAGGTGTTGCAACAGGCTTGAAGTTTATTTACAAACCACGAGTGACAACGTGTCAAACTTAACTGGTTGCACCCAACAGAGAGGGGCCTTCCAAAACCGATCTTCCAGAACAACAAACCAAACTGCATTTGCTCAGTTCCCTTGAGCAGTGCAGACAGATTGTTACTGTGACTGAATCAATTACCAGTGCTGTAGCTGGCAGACCCCCAGCACTCATTCCCTGAGTTAGAAGAGAACTTTTCACAGTCACATTGCAAAGCATTCAGACATCAGGTTCGGAGTCCTTCCTCTTCTCCTCATTCCCAGAGGTTGACACTCCAGGTCTAAGCTTGGTTTAGAAATGCTGGTGTACAAATGGTGACAACTATTCACAGTGAGATTCCAGATAAGCCCAGTGTTTAGTCTCCTGCAATAGCCATTTGCAGATTCCTCGGGAAGAATGAGAACAGAGCAAATTCATATGGTATTACCCCTAATAGTCCCCTAGCCTCTGACTATTTTCAGCTCAGGGAAATTTCTGCTCCTGTTGTAGTTTGCTTAATGCCCCAACAGATACCTCTTTCATATACTTTTCCAGTCTTGCTTGAATTCTTGTTAACTCCTTGTATCAGAGCATCCTTTGGCAAAGTGGCTTTGGCTAGTCACCTTGTTAAGAGCTACCCCCTTTTGTTTGATTTCCTGTCCCTCTAGTATTTCACTTTATTTTTATTTTATAGTTCCTAGTTTTTCTGTAGGAAGAGACAACAGCAATCCCTATCCACCTTTCAACACCACTCCTATTCTGGTGGCTCTCTAACCATCTCTTTTCCAGGATAAAGATTCCCATTACTTCCTCATGTTGAAGTTGATTTGTGTCTTCAGTTGTACTTCTGTGAATCTTTTCTAGATCTCTATCTTTTCAAAGACAAGGGGATCAGTACTGCACAGTACATGAAGAGTAGTGAATTGAAATTTTATACTGTGATCCTGCATTTTTTGCTTTGCTGTCAGTTTTTTTCATTACCAATATTTTATTTTCCTTTTTTGACTGCTGCTGAGCACCAACTTGGTGTTTTCAGACAGCTATCTATCAATCGATCAAAAGGTCTCCCTGGAGTAGTGGAGATCACTACAGAGACCATTACTGCAAATGTGAAGTAAGGATTGCTTTTTTTTCCCCATGTATCACTTCACATTTACCTACACTGAGTTTCATCTGCCGTTTTATTGTCAAGTTTCACAAAGACTTTCTGAGATTCTTCATGTTGCTTCAGTATTTTGAATAACTTCATATCATCAGCAAACCTTGTAGCTCAGTGTTCAAACTCACTTCAAGGACATCCATGAAAATGGTGAAGAGATGAGGATCCAGCACAGACTCCTGCACAACTCCAACGGCAACTTTGGAAGTCCATTATGGGGATCCATGCCAGGATTCTCTCATTTGTGCCATAGATGGGGTATTTATTAAGCAAGTTAAGCTACTTTAGCACAGGTTTTGTTTGTTTGTTTCCTCAGCTCCCAGAATACTTTTTGTTAAAAACCAGAGAATGAACACTGGCCATCATAGCATTTTATTCTTTTGTAAAAGATGATAGGACAGAGGAATCCCTTGTGGTAATGGCAAGGCTTCCAGTATATCAATGACAAGATGAGAAGTACCACAAACCCCAAAGGCGATTTCCTTAAAAAGGAAAGCAAGCAAAGGAGAAATATTGTAAGAATCAGCTGATATCCAGGTGGATAGGAACATCATCACCACAAAATCCTTGTGACCTATCCTCCCATATGAATGATTCAAAGTATGGTGGGCTGGTACCCACAAAGGGTTCAGTGGAACCTGGGGATACAGTTATTGAAAAGAGAAGGTGTAACAGCATCTGGCTAATTATTATTCAGGTTGTTTCAGTATAGATTTGTCATCTGCTTTAAAAATATTTAAGGTGCTTGACAAGATGCAGAATGCAACAAAAACAAATCAGAAATTTTCTAGTCTGCAAAATTTTATTAAGCAACAGCTGGACAACTCTTACAACTCCAAATCATCAAGGAAAAATAGGGCAATCAGTCCATCTCTCAATCATGTAGACAGTAAAGAATCTGGACAAACCACATTTTTATAGGGAAACCAACAATACTTTCTAGGCACCTCCTGCAAAATCTATTATACAAGACACAAAAAGGAGAGGCAGATCAGGGTAGTTTTTAAGTACAATGGAAACCAAGTATACCATGGTATATGGAGGAGAAAAAAAAAGAAAACTTGAGGTTCAAATAATTAAAAAATTGTCTGGGTAAGTAAAGTAGACATATGGTGTACCAAATTTTCAAAAGTCTTAAGAAAAACATGCTGGGCTTGCTTGCTTAAGAAGGCATGCACTCTCATGACCCCGTGCTCATTAAATTAAAAAAAAAAAAATCCCAATTCACGTTCAAAGTTACAGTACCAAAATAATGCATTTATAAACAAATGCAACTCCCCTTCTTTTCCAGGAAACACTACAGTGCCTTTTCAATCAAATGCACCCTCATGCTATTCCACAACACCATATATTTTATCTACAATAAACAACGAGATCTTGAACAGACAAACTCTTCCGCAAACACACAACACACAAACAGAAAAAGAAGCAGTGAATGCAGAAATAGTAAAATGGATGTGAAAAGCAACCTAAGGCAACACATGTATCAAGCAAACAAAAGAAACAAAGGGAAAATTGGAAAATTTCCGAACAAATAGCTTGAAACAACACGGACAGGAATTACAGGATGTTATTCCAATGAAATACTTGAAACTCAGGTGTCTGCACACTGTTCAAAAATGTTTCTCTTTTGTTATTACTTTAATCTTAATCTGTATCTTAAACTATCTTCTTGGCCAGTAAGATAAACATTTCAAAAACAGACAACATTTATCAGGATTCAGAATTGCTGAATCAGACCATATTTTTAAATTGTAAACTGGAGGGCAAGGATTAAGAACAGACTGGGAGGCTTTAGCATCACACCATCTAATTGTTTCATTGAACACACTGGATAGGCAAGTATTTGATGTTTTCGTTTATTTAATTTTGTCTCACAAAATCATGTTGTTTTGAACCTGCACTCCGCAAACCTGTGCACTTGCTTAGTGCTCCCAATCAATCAGTTTGCCTTAAAGCACAAATTTCTTATTAAAGATTCATTTGCAAAAGCAAAAGTTGAAGGGTTCACTGTTTTTGTCTTAAAAATTTTCCAGATGCAGCAGCAATCAAACTGCCTGAACAAACTCCTGATACATCTTCAGAGATTATCAGGCAACAGGGAAAGCGGAGCCTTTTCACCTTAAAACATCTCGGTGGGATTTTTTAAGAAGAAAGTTAAATCACAGATAAATACAAAGACAAAATAATTCACATAGCCCATTGTTCACTAGTAATAGTTGACCTCATTCCTCTGAGAACGGTGCATGTGAATTCCAATCCTGCGAACAGGACCCGTGGTGCCTACCTGTGGACTACTCCTGAGGGCAGCAGGACTATGAATTGGTATTTGCTAATGAAGGATTATGCCTTGAAGGTGAAGGGACTTAAAACATGAAAACTTTGTCTACTAGAATTTTTCGATTTTTGTAAGCAGTACAGCTGATTTGCTCTCTTCTGGGAAAACCATTATGTCAGTCTCTAAGTAACATTAACAGCTTGCTCTCCTGTCCTGTGATGGAATCCTAGAAATAGGAATGAGTCAAAAATCCAAACTACTATGCTGCAATCCCTTTGCAACTCCATCAAAACAGATTCTGACTTTAAATGGTCACCGTGGCCACTGACTGGCATCAGGGCTTTCCCTGCCCAAAGCTGCTGCAGCCAAACTCCACAGCAGCTTCCTGCTGCTCTAGGAGCAAATCTAGAAGGGTGAGTGGAGGAACACCTGCTCCAACAGGTCTCCTACGGAGCATCTTGAGGAGGTAAAGCTGCTGCAGGCAACACCAGGTCTCAGCTCCATCAGCTCTGTGCAGAATTAGCTCACCTGTCAGAAGCACTATGGCTGCGCTGGAACCAGCTGAACTCAGCTTAAAAAGGAGTGTTATTAGTCTGAGCAGAGGAAAATGCTTCTACTGCTGTGCATTTGTGCCTCAGCTTATTCCAAGCTTGTTTGCTTGTATCTCCACATAGCACTGAATTACACCACTGCCAAACCCTACTGAACTATGCAATGAACTCCTTACAAACTGAGCCTACATCATTATACTCTCTTTTAACACGTAACCCACCTTCTTTTATAGATCAAGACAAAGCACTGTACTAAGAAGAGGGAAAGCAAACCAAGACTTCTATTTTTTAAACCACTCCCAACTGAAGTATAGTTAGGAACAAAAATGAACAGATTTCTGTAAGTCCCAAAGAAGTCACCTAGACTCTTTGTAGTCTACACAGTTCTCCATAGCAAACTCACTGTGTCTAGCTGCCAAAAAAAAATATATTTTCCTGCCCGCATTATGAAATTTTTGCAAATTATCCAGCAAAACCAGGTCTTCCTATATGCATTTTTAATTTCTTGCAGCAAAACATACCTGCTAGCAAACAATTACTTACAAAGATGCTCTTTAAATATAAATGTGTGTAACTCACTGATACATAGTAATAAAATAATCCATATATCACTTATTACATTATGCAAGAAAAATAATTTGTCTTTTGGACATTAGCAGGAAACCTACATTAAATTATCTTTAAAAAAACCCACTCAAAACTCCCTAAAGAAAAATCAAACCCAAACTAAAACAAACAAAAAAACCCATCAGAAACAAAATAACCCCCCTAGACTGTTACAATTATTGCACAACTGGAAAAAAAAGCTTTGGAAAAACATCCTTTACTACCAAAAATTACTGCATGTAGAAAAGAACTATGTATTTTTGAACACTTTGCTACATTCTTCCTAGAAAAATTTAGTTATCTACAGGAAAATTCTGTTTTACTAACGAAATAGAAAATGTAATATCTACCTTTTGGCTGAATGCAATAGCAATCTTAAGGATTTAAGTGATTATTTGAGGATGTTTTTAAATTTGTTTCCTATATTGTATCTTGGTGGAAAATAAAACAGCTTTCACTTGTTCTTGGTATAATTTAGAATCCTGTTGTACACTCAGACTTTTATGTATTTCCCATTCCTTTCATTAAAATTCTATATATTTCAGAATATTTTCTCTCTCTAATACTGGGTATTCTTTATGCATTAAAATCCTCAATTAAAGGGATTCCATTAAATTATTTTCCAAAAGATAAAAGATTATCTTATCTCATAGAATTTCCTGACAAGTAAATGGAAAGAATGATGGAAACAGCATTTATTTTCCAAATTTTTTTATAATTATTCCTTCTGCTTTGCTGGGGCAGAAACCAGGGCTCTTTCTACGCCAAGGCTCTTTGTGAGTGCCAGCAGGAGGATGCAATCATGACCTGGACCACTGAAGCCAAATTACTAACTTTGCTACTTGTTTTATCGGTTTTCATTTCTTGCTTCTCCATTAGCATAAATCTTCCGACAATCAGAAAAATTTGGCAATGAACCTAGAGAAAAGGAATACTGTTCCCTGGAAGGGTAAAGAAACTGCATGCAGAAATCCTTCTATTTAGATTAGATTTTCTTAAGAAAAGAACATTCCTGTTGTTTCCATTTACTAATAATTTTGGTTTAAAATTACAGGAGATGTTTCTTCCAGCTGAATATTTCTGACATGTGACTAAGTAGCTCTTCCCTCAGCATGCAAGCCAGCCAGCCTGGTATGTTTCTCCTCTTATGGTGTTCAGTGTGTGCCTGTTAAACTCTAATTACTGCATGACTGCTTAGCACAGACCTTAGGGCAGGTGAGGACTCTCATCAGCCAACTTTCCTACTTGTGTTTTGGAATCAGTGGACTAACAATTCAACCTACTGTTTTTACAGTATATAACTCAATATAGACAAGGGGCTTAACAGTGTTTCCTCCACATAAAAAACCCCAAGCGAAAAATTTCCATTGATTTTTAAGAGACCAGAACCAAACCAAATTTGGCTCCTCTCTTACATACACATTATACATACAGGCACTCAAACTGCTGAATAAATCATGCACACGAAAAAGAACACAAATAGGCCCGGACAATTAGTGGAAAAAATGCTAAATAATTAAAGCAAACAAGATGCCAAGGGGAATGTTGTGCCTGATCACTCCCATATACAAGCCTAAGCTGCTGAGCTTTGGGATAATGCAGGCACGGTACCATCTACTGCCCTACTCCTTCCTTCCTACATCTGCTTCCTCTCTCCAATGAAACCATCTTGAAGGTGGTTTTTCCTGGACTTAACCCATGGGGCACTACACAATCTGCTTCATTGTCTCCCTTGGAAACTCCTTGAAACTCCTCTCTGACTGGCAGTGCTCCTCTGTGCTGTGCAGCTCAAGCAGCTGCAGAAGACCAGAAGTTAGAAGCTCACTGCATATTGTTAATATCTACTACAGCAGGGTATGATGTGGTATGTTGCTCTAGAACAAATCAAATGCCAACACACATCTGCCTTACTACTAGGATTCAAGAAAAAGAGAGGAAATCATACCTGTTCATCTAAAGTTATACCAACTTTTTCAAGTAAAGAAGTTAAACAGTGGATGAAAGACAAAGCATCCACTGACATTTTAAATAGCACATCTTTCCCAGCATGCCTTTAACTTCAAAAGATTGATTTCTGAAGAAAATCTGTAGTGATGTTTTGTAATCTAACGTCCAAATAATTATATGAATAGTTTTGGGGTTTGTATATTACCAGGTGAACTACTTCCATATCAAAACATATTCTATAGCAAAATGTTGACAAGGAGGAAGGAGAGAAAGCAAATAAATATGTGCACAATACAAGGACAACACAGAAACTCTTCAATGCAAGCAACCCTTCTGAAACGCTTAACAGGTCTGCACATCCACCAGAAAGAACTGCAGTCATGCTACTGTTAAAAGCCTTCCTCTGTAACACTCCATGTAAACTTTGGCTTCCCGCTCTTATCTGGAGTATTATATTCTCAAAATACAGTCACAAAGACTGATCAAGTAGCAAGGTGATAAAAGGTGATCATTCTGCCCAATTTTTCCTTCCTCTTTCAACTAATTTGTTCTCCAGCCAGCCACGATGTCGTTTCCAGTAATGAATATGCTTTCCTGATGAAACTGCTTCTTGTCATGACTTGCTACACTTCTGTCTCCTTTCTAATTCAAACACTGATACCCTGTTGTAGAACTTGATTCACTCTGATTGCTAAGAAGACTGGGCCTTCTCATACACTGGAAAGACTTTGTTTACAAGGTGTAAACACATTGAAACACAAAGAGCATGCACAGGCATGGCCTCAGAGGTGTATCTGATCACACTGTACCTCTTCCAACTACATGTCAAATCAGAGAATACTGCTGACCGATGAGAATAAAAAAGCCATGCTCATAATTTATTTGCCCCTCTATCTTTTGTCACTTTCTGCGAGATGTTTACCCCCAATAACTGCATACAAAACAAGCAGATATCCAACTTCTTTGATATAGTGGGTTTTTAAACCGCTCTCCTGGTTTGGGCCAGGATGAGGTTAAATTTTGCAGTAGCCAGGAGTGAGCATGGCTAGGCCCTGGAGGTTATTCCATACTACCTCAGAATAACCTCCTATACCACCTCATACCATTTTCCGATGGGGAAGGGGCCCTACCAGGTCAGGTAGCGTGGTGGTGTGGTGGGGTATTGTCAGGGGTTTCCATGTGGTGAGCAATCACCTGTGAATAGTTTGCCTCTTGTACATTCTGTTATTAATATTGTTGCTGTTATGGTTTGCTTTATTTCACTGCTGTTTCCAGTAAATTTTTCTTATCTCACCCCTCAATCTTTACCTTTTGTGCCTCCAGTTCTCCTCTCCAGCCTGCCGCATGGGAGGGGGAAGTGAGCGAGTGGCGAGGGGTTTGGAATGTTTCAGTGGGAGCACTAAAACTGGGGAATATCATCCCTAAACCATGACAACCACCCATTGGCAACACTTTTTTCTCTTTTGGATGATACATTATTATTTATAAATTAAACACTGACCTACATATGCCTTCTTGGAACCTGTGGTGCTCAGTTATTAGCAGATATCAGAGAAGAAACATATGTATTCAAGTATTATAGCTTCTTTTTTTCTTTTTTTTTTCTTCTTTTTTTTTTTTTTGCTGCTATCATTGATGTTTTAGAAGTAGAGTAGTAGTAATAGTACAAACTGGACCAGAAGAAAGTTATGTTCCCTGTTTTAAAAAGAACAGCATGATATAAGGCAGTCTATCAAAAAGAGCAGTCTGTTTTAATCCCCCCATGAGCTTACATCAGCTACTGTAGCACACATGGCAGAACCACCACAACAAGCCAAAAGCCACACTTCTCCACGTAACATCGAATGGTTCTCAACCCTTCGCTCTTTCTGAGACCCAGCACAACGCTTAAAAAGAAAAAAAAAAAACAAAAACAGAAAACAAAACACGCTAACAAACAAACAAAACAGAAAACAGCCCCCCCACCCTCCACCCCATGACTGATTAGAGTTAATGCCCTTCTGGTGGGCACCAAAAGACTTTTCCAGTTTTACTGCCTTCCTCACTCCCAGGCACCTCTGCACACCTAAAGCAGGCTGCCCTGACATTTTCGGGTTTGGACTTTATTGAGAAGGTTAACATTTTCCTCTCTCCAGTCTCTGCTTGTTCACTTGAGGCGTTGAGTCACGTTAGCCAGAGCAACAGCAAAGGCTTGCACTGCAGAAAATGGATACTGAAAGTCCAAAATGTAAGCATTGCCATCAATTCTTCCAAACTGCATCACCTGGGAAGCAGGGGGAGAGGAGAGGGGAAGGAAAAAGAGATAAAGGTCAAAAAAAGTGAACCACAGAAAAGGAACCAGAGAAGAGCAAAATCTTTTTGGTCCTTTGTATGAACACCTCACCTCCTGAGGTAATGTGAATGGAACTACTCATAGAATGGGGTTTGGTGCTGAAGAAGAGTAAGAGCACCGTGCTATGTCTGCATAGAGTATTTGACTGCAATATATGACTCTATAGAGCAAACTCAACTTTAAAAAATGTTAGAGTGCATACAGCATTGGTGTAAGTAGATTGTCACCAGTTACTTCAGAAGATGTGAGGTATACCAGCATCATGTTTCCTGCAGGAAAATACCATTCTTGCCCTCATAAAAATCCTATCATCAACCCATCAGGAAAATAGATTCTGTTTCCAAAGAAAAGAGCTTCCAGGGAAGGGGAATTTTATCACTGTAGCATTTCACAGGCCGTAAGCTGTGCATTCTTTGCAGTTCTGTTTCCTTTTGCATAAACTTCACTAGCGCATAATTACACTGAGAAAGAATTAGCAAAGCAGTAGTGAGAGCTGTTTGAATGCAGGGCTAGTCAGGTTGTTTGTTGTTCTTCTGCAGGGAATATCTGAAGTTTGGCCTATTCTTACTGCTTTTTCATTCACTTCACCAGAAGACCAGATTGTACTTGCTCAACAGTGAAGCTCCTTGAGCTAGTTCGCACAGCTGCCCATGGGCATGTATCCACAGCCTTTTAGCTGAGGAAGAAAGTGGTATAAATTGCTCTGATCACTGCCTTTGAGCTGTTGTTAGAGACAAGCAAAACCAAAAGACTACCACTGGTCATGAATGTTGGATATTTAAGACATCTAACTCCCAAGTTAAATCAGAGGAAACTGAGAACCTTGATCTCTTTAATAAACTTAAAGTGACTTACAGCTGGACAAAGAAATAAATATGAATCTCCTAAATCTCAGTCCAGAGTCCTGCTGATTGGCACCACTTAACAGGCTGGGTTTGGTGTAATAGTAGTAACATCCCACTTGGGCCACGTTAAATGTTTTGATTTTTTGAACTACCCATCGACCCTTCTACCCATGGATGGTTCAGAAGTGGCTCACAAGCACTTTGTTCTGGAGAGGGTCAGTGTCTCCCTCCTCTAGCATTAAGAACCAGCCCCAGGGGCCTGGTAACCCACAAGGGGAAATTCTGGCATGGAGACAACCAAACTCACTGTCCATTGTCTCTTCCTTAGCTATCTCCTGACTGGCTAACCTTTGTGAGCAGGGCAAGAAGGGAGCAGTATTCACTAACTAGCTGCCATCCATAACCAGCACTGATGGCAAATGCAGCTACCTGTCTGTTGTGATTATTACAAAACTTTCATTAGTGAAAGCCAGTGGTACTAAAGTTGGCCCTTATTTCCATGTCTGACTGCAGTAGGACTCAAAATATTTTGTATATTTACTTTACAATTGAACTTCACCCACCATGCTGAATCTAGATCTCTGATGGCTGTTTTTTATCAACCACATGGCAAAGCTTTTTCTCACAGAGCAGCTCAATCAAGCAGGAGGCATTTGGCAGCATGAGAGACAGAGCTTATTCCTGGCATGGCTTTCCCACACCCTGGACCCCATTCCAACACATCTATGTCACTGATTCCTACCTGTCGTCCTTCCAGCTCAATCTGAAAGTTTTTTGCCGATTCCTGGGTCACCCGCCCTCCAAAGTCCAGCTGGTAGACTTGCGTCGCCTCGTTCCACAGTGGCTGCTTGTTGGCCATCACGTACACAAAGCCCTGGCTTCCCAGTCTCCCATCCTCCTTCTCGCTGGCCTTCCGGCACTTGAATTCATCCAGTTCAGTGGCTGTCCTCAAACTCCTTTTGGTTTTCCAACCCTTTTTGCTGCCCTGGCTCTGGTTCATCAGTTCATCTCCACTGATAAAAAGCTCTGGTTCACTCTCTGAACTGTCCTGAAACTCATTTGTCTTGTTTAGTTTCTTGGACTTCAGCTGATCTTTCTGGCTCTTGACCTTCTTCTTCTCCCTCCCCAGCCGAGGGCTGGATATTAGCGAATTGAAGTCAGTCAGTGTCCTTGCCTCCTTTTTGACTTTGCCCTCAGTGATAGCCTGCATGTTTCCTTCCTCGGCTCGACTATCCAGGCGTTTCCGGCTCTTCTTGCCAAATTTGTCTGTCCTTTGAGGAACAGGGCTTTCTGTCAAGGAGAGCACCTCCTGGAAAGTGTCTGCCGTCTCCACCATCACCTCTGTGCCCACGTGGCCCTGCAGCTCTGCTGGTGGGGGAGACATCACCGGCTTCTCCACCACAAGGAGCGGTTTGGGGGGCAGGGTGCCCTGGGGGTTCTGTACGGGTGGGCAGGTGCTGTAGGAGCTCCACGGGTGCAAGGCGATCGGTGGCAGCTGTAAACTAGAGCAAGTGCTACTTCCCGGGTACATGGGTGGCAAAGGGCAATAGGAGAGGTTGGATGGATAACCTGGCTGAAGCACAACCGTGGGCTCCTGCTGTGCAAACTGTGTTGGGGCCAGAGCTTCTTTGGGGGAGCAGGGGGCCTGCATTCCCTGAAGGGGAGGGGCACTGTAGCTTCCTGGGTAAGGTACTCCAACCCCGTAACTTGTCTGGAAGGTGGCAGTGGGACTGGTTGGAGATTTGGGGGAAACGAATGGCACTCGAGACATATCCAGATGTTGAGTTTGACCAATGATGAGTGGAGCAGGTTTTAGAGGATTGGGCACTGAGCTCTGAGATGTCCTTTCCTGAGGAACCCATATCTCTTCAGTCACCATAGGGTCCCACTGGTATGGTGGTGGCCGTTTTACAGCAAGGGTAGCCTCTGTCAAGGACATAGGCGGGTGCCGTATTGATTTCTCCACTGGGCAGTGCTGAGAAAGGGCCTCATCCTCCGTGAAGGCGGAGTTGATATAATCTGCTCGGTCACGGGAATTGTCAGGTGGGCTCAGCAAGCTGTAGGAGGACTGGGAGGCCAGAGGCGAAGTACTGACAGAGTGAGCAATGACAGAGCTGTGCTGGGAGCCACTCCCTGTGCTCAGATCAGGTCTCATGCCACCGATATTGGAAGTGCTGCTACTAGCACTGGCACTAGGGATGTTGCCCGCACCACCAGCGCTCGCATTGCTGCTGCTGCCAGTACCACCACTGCTGCACTGGCTGCAGGTGTACAAGGCAGTGGGTACTCTCTGCTGGTACTGTGCCGTCACAATGTTGCTCTTGGGTTTCGGGGGAAGTTGCAAGGTGGCTCTCTGACCATCCATCAGCTGAGCCATTTTCAGGGCTGCCTCTCTGCTGTTCCTTCGCAGAGTAGCATGAATGATAGTGCTGTCCAGCCTCTGTGCCATGCTTCTGCCCTGGGACAGCTGGCTGGCAATGTCAGGGTAGGGCGGTGGGTCCCCGGTTGGGATGGAGTAACGGGGGACCGTGAGCCGGTTCAGGGTGGCGCTGGCACAGGGCTGCTGCATCTTCTTCTCAGCAGCTGTGATACGCAAGGTGGCAGAGCTGCCAGGACCCGGCAGGGTGTAGGTGCTCTGGGCACAGAGCATCCTGGTGCGAGGCCGGCACACCTCCTCCACGTTCCCGCTGCTGTCAAACGTTGTTATCCGCTCGTACCCCAGGGGCGTCTGGTAGTGCCCCGCCGGGTAGAGTGAGAACTCCCCCTTTTTGAGGCAGAGATCGAGGGGCGGCTGCGGGGGGCCAGGTGGGGGTGGCAGGGTCGGTGGGGCAGGGATGGTGCCGGGGTAGGGTGGCGGCGGGTTCATCTTGTTCAGCTGCAGCTCCTGAGCGGCCCCAAAGATGACGGCATCCCCTTCTACCAGCTGTGGCCCCGGCCGTGGGGCCTTGGTCTTGGGTGGGGGCTCGTGCTCCCGGTCGCTGTGGTCCCGCAGGTCAGCCAGGGCGATGGCGGGGGGCGCGGGGGGCGGCGGGGCGAGCGGAGGCGGTGGTGGGGCTGGGCGGCCCAGCTCCCCCACGGCCAGTGCCCCTGCCCCAGGGCCGGGAAAGCGGCCTGGCGCCCCCGGGAAGGGTCCCGTCCCCTCACTCCCCGCTTCCGCCGGCGGGTTTGCCAGCACATCCAGCTGCACGTTCTGGTTGGCCAGCAGCGACTGGACCAGGCCTATGCTCTGTGTAGGCGACATGGCCTGTGCGGAGCTGTGGATGGGGGCGATGGGGATGTTGACGGTGCACGGCGGGCTGCTGGCGGGGGCGCCGGGGGCACCGGGCACTGCAAAGAACAACAAAGCGTGTCACCGTCTGTCTCGGCCGGCCTCCTCTCCCCACCCCTGGGATCCCTCCCATGTGATGGCAAGGCCCAGTCATGAAGGGACTTTTTAAACTACTTGTTACCTTTGTGTACTTGCTTAAGCAGTCTGCTGTATCTGGATGGACTGCTACTGGTTCCCAAAACCAATGGATCAGACCTCAGTTTGAATGTGTAAGCCAGCCCATCTCCCCTGACTCCCACTGCAAAAGAGCTACTTGCAACAGCTGGTGACCAACTTTAAAGCCACATTTTGGGAGTGACACTTCAGAAGTAAAGTTCCGACCTTGCTTTCAGCCTACTCTACAATCCCCATGGACTTTCACAGTCTGAATTACCACCCACTCATCTACTTCTACTCAAATCAATAAAAGTTTTGCTAAATCAGGACTCACTAGTTTTTTTCAGGGAGGGTTTTTTGATGGTAAATACATCAACAAACAATTAAGAAAAACAAGCAAACAAAAAAAAGAAGTGGAGGATAAGAAAAAAAAGTTGAAGATCTGCACTGCAGGCCCTGTATAGTATCTTGTATAATGCTCCTAGGCTCAATGAGCTTAGGAAAACTGGAGAATACAGGCAACAGTTGGGAAAAGGGAAGTACTATAATCTCTTGAGTACAGTGGGTGACAAACCAACCAGTAACATAAAAACAAGGAAGCTGAAACCAAGACAGAAAGAAGTATGATTGAATGAAATGCAGACAAAACTTATAAAAGTTTTAAAAGAAGATTGGTAAGGAAAAGATGTGAAGAAATACGTGGGAAGCCACACGGAAAATGTAAGGGGAAGATGTGAGGAAATAGATGGGAAGCCAAAAAATTCAAGAGGTGGGCACTGTAGTCAGGGTGACTTCAGCCTCAATGCTTGGGCACACTGCAATCAGAAATGTGAAAAGAAGAAAATGCACATAGGAAAAATCTCCTATATGTAGTGGTGGTGAACAAGGGACAGTGCAGCAAGAAGCAATTCCCCTGATTTTAAGCAGAAGCATTGACCATCCTCAGTTCTTTGCAATCCTTTTGAAAAAAGTGGTGAGAGTGTTTCCAACAGGAACTACCGCTGAAAAGCTGAAGCAGGGAAATGAGAACACTGGACCCAAGTACAGGTGCAGAAGTCAAGATAAAAGGGAACAAAATAGAATAATGAGGGGAAACTGTTAAAACTATATTAGAACTCCCAGGAATATTGCAAGTTCTTTATCTTTCATTAATCTTCCTGTAAAAAAAACCACACAGAAAATAATAAGTGGTGTGTATCAGCAAATTTGTGGAAGGAAAAGAGATAAAGGATCCTAGAATCATATTCAGAATCCTTTAAGTGTGCCAAATTCTGCTGGGACTGAGATTTGCAAGACCAGATCAGGCAAGAGATCCATTAGTCAGGACTCCTCCAGATGCTGCCAAGTTCCTAATTAAATTATAATTAAAATTCTAGTAATTTACCTATGCCCCATAATACATTTTCAATAGCATTATGCTTTTATCAGCATCAGAGATGAACGTGGTAGGTGAATAGAGAGGATTGTGGCTATACTGGCAAATATTTATGGTAGCTCTGTTCGTTCCTTCAGAAGAAGACGGACAGCTCAACTTATCTGGCCCTAAGGCAGTGGGGTTGTGCTTGGCTGGCAGGCCATGCTTTCATCCTGAAATTGCAGGTTAGCAATTTAGCTGCCAGCTAAATTTAGAGCTTGAGGTTTAATTGTTAGGTTGGCTTAAGCAATCATGATTGTTGCTGTCATGGGTATTAAGTGCCTTATCAAACAAAATTTCATTTGTTGTGGTGTTGCTTAATATTCCAAAGTGCTTAAATGTGTTTTTCATTTCTCCAATGGTTTTTAATTGATTTGTTTGCTTGCTTTGTAAGTTAAATCAATTCACTGTGCATTTGTCTTTCCAAATCTTTACTGACTACATTTAGAAACACATGTCCCAAGGGTACTATGAACATTTGACTGCCCAAGAGCAGCTTTCTACTATGCTTTTTTTTAATCTGCCATGTAATCATTATTTACACTGCAATATTTTTTCCATTAGTACATGGCACTTTTTTCCTTTATATGCAGACTTTATGAAAGGATATCCCCAAAATCATTTCTGATTTTTTAAATAGCCACCATTTGCTAAGTCAGAAATGAATTTTCAGAAGAAACTAGAAAGGAAAAAGTGGACAAGAAGAGGAGGGCTATTATGAAGGACAGGGTAGTATGATTCTTTTACTAGACTTCTTGAAGAATCATAACAAAACTCTCAAACAATTTTCTCTCTGTACGTGGTGTACCTGCAATTCTGAGTATCATTTCAACTCTTTAATAAGATAAAAGAAATATATATTGCAGATCCAATCCAATCTTCAGGAAGAGCTGCAAAAACTTTATATTAAATTTTTTCTTTTCTATTTATTTTTATATTACTTTCTGTCAGCTTGGACCATGTTTCGTAATAGAGAATGTTGAGTGCTTCCTATTAGTAAAATGTATACAATCATCAATGTCTCTATTATTTCTTCAGAACCTACAGGTGAATATCATGTTGACAGAAATGAGGCAAGCCAAGTCCCCCAAACTGTGAAAAAATGAGCTTCATTTTAAATATAGAAGTATTTCTTTAGTAGTCTAGAAGACTACTCTGATGCTTTGGTCAGACACAAGTTTAGGTGCTTTCAGTAGTTGAAACCCTCGTCTGATGGGAGCATTACCATTTATTTCAGTAGACTAGCAAAGTAAGGACAACTTTAATTGCTTTGCAGTGCTCACACTCCTTCCTTCTTAAAGGGTACTGGCATGATGGCCACTTCTGTAGTTCCAAACACCTGTGACCTGGCAAAAGGAATCTCTCTCTGATATGAAAATTCTGAAAATGTATTAATTTATCTTCTTGTCTATTAATTTTGAATTTTACCAGCACGATGGTTTTTTGATTGGAGGAGGTCCTGAATTCTTCCAGTCATTTTTACCTGCCACATCACATCAACTACACGGCTTGAATCTACTGCTAACTTTACACCTCAGTGAAACGAAAAATTCTTCCTGATCCCACTTGTTGATAAACTACTTGCCTATTTTGGCCTCTTAATATTGATAAAAGTCCAAATGAGCATTTATCACTTCTTAAAGGGTGGCTAAGTATTATGGGAACCTGTCCCCCAACCCAAGCTCCCATCAGCAGGCTGTGCTTTGATGCCATAAGGTCTCAAGAACCATCTGTTTGGGCTTCCAACACATTACAGTTCTGTCCTGTCAAGATGCAGAATGCAAGGCTTCAGTTTATGGAGAATTCTTAGCAAACTAAGGTGAATTAGCAGATGGCTACTTTCCCAGTGAACCTGAAACTTAGCAGCTCTACATGGATTATATTTTCCACATATATCAGAAAACAATGCCCATAATATATATGAGCCTTATGCTAATTTGGTTTTACAGGATCCCATCAGACTAAGGGACTTTGATATGTGTTTACCACAGGGGACCATAACACAAATGATCTGTCCTTCATCTAGCTTGACCCATAACATGGCAGACCTCCAGCTCTTCCTTACCTGGTAAATCATCTTCGTCTTCGCTGAAAACATTTGGATTAAAGACAGGCATGTTAATGTAGTCCATTGAAATCTTCCGCACCTCTGGGAGATATATTGTCATTTGTCTGGGCTGTAGATGCAGCAAACTGGTTTTATATATTACTAGAGAAAGAGTATAACAAGAGATAAAAATCTGTTACACAAAGAGCATCTAAACCTAAGAAAGAATCAATTCAAAGCAGACAGAAAGGGCTATGAATATTATTAACTATACACATGTGCATGGTTGAACCATTATTTGTCCAATTACTACGTAACACTTTGCATAAATGGATTAAAGGGATTGTAACTTTCAGCTATTTCTCTTTAAATGGAAGCAGCATTTCTGTAGTTAAATAATAAGTAGAAATAATTAATTACTTCATCTTTTATTCACATCTATTTCTAAAGAAGTAAAATACTTTTTCCATTCTACTTTTGGAACTCTTCACCACAGGATGCTACTGACTCACGTGACTTTAGGGGAAGACTGGAAAGTTTTCAGGAATGAAATCTGTTAAAGCTTACTACATACAAAGAAATCCCTTCTGGCTCAGCAAGTCCCTTGGACCCAAACACTGGAGACTAGGAGAACATTTGAAGGAAGTATCACTATACACTTACACTACACTTACATCCTTCCCTACCTATCTGTCACTGACAATGAGAAAATCAGAATGACCTCTGGTCATTCTACTACTGATAGCAGTCAATATAGCCACAGAAAGCATCTATCTAATTCTGCTTCCAGGGAATCTTTATATACTCCTGATCTAACTATATAATGATACACAGGAAAACGTAATTTTTCCAAGGAGTTCATTAAACTGCTATACTTGCATTAATGTTTCAATTCAGAGCTCAGTTCTACCAGGTGGTACCCTGCTCTTTACTCAGACTTCTTCCTTCCAACAGAACTATCTGGGTAGGACTGGCCTACCCAAAATAAGGTTGATAGACTAGAAAACTGCTACTTTTAATGAAGGCTAACAGGTTACTGATGCTCCAGTAAGTAAACCTACTCATGCTCCAGCAGGAGAACCCCAGGATAAGGCTATATACTGACTTGAAGAATCTTGAGCATGATGCTGTAAGAGCTTTTTTAACATTATTTTTGTTTGATTTCTAGCTAAATGACTATAAAAATCTGACTTTTAAAAATATTTCTGTTGCAGTAACTTAATAGCCATGATTTTTAGAATCCTCTTGAAAAAACTTTTTTCATTTCATGTGGGTTTTGTTCATAAAAACTGTAAAAATAAAGGTCCGGGCTTGAATGTTAATTTATCAGTTTATTACAAGTGAGACTTTTAGCATTTTATTGATAATGTCATTATTGTATTTATAGATTTTGATTTCCTTTAGTTACAGTGAATTTCATAAAATCTAATTCCTACTGTCCACAGAAAATAAGTGCTTTGTTAAAGAAGTCTTTTGACCACTTAAAAAGAACCTCATGGCATAAATTTGTTGTTTGTTAGAAAGAATTTGACATGCAAAAAAATCAAGAGAGTTTACTTTTACCTGCACCAAGGTTAGTTGGTAGGAAAGCAGCCAAACCCACAATTTTAAATTTGGTTCCCCAGATATTAGATGTGACCTGAGCAAGGTAGTTGTGCTGCAAAGCAAAAACAAGATCATTTTTACCTGATAAAATCTGTATCAAACTCTAATAAAAAAAACTGCAGAGCAATCAAGCTATTGCACAGGATAATGCAATTTCAGCTTCTCTTGTTTTTATTCTATTGAAACAGCCTAATGTGCCCTTGTAGCAACCGAACGATGCCTGCTTAGTGAGGACAGGTCTGTTGTCAAATGCTTGCTCTTCTGCACAGCAAGAACACGGCTGTTCTGTATTTCAGAAAGTAACAAACCCTGCCTGTTGGTTCTATGCTTGAGTCACTTTATAAAACATTAAGATACAAATTAATTACTCATAACAGCAAACATATTTTTCCCTGGAGCTCCTAAAGCAACTTCCCGAACCACTGCTGCCTTGGTGAATATATTATGGGTCAGAAAGGCCAAGAGATTTTCTCCAAGGCCAGGAGTTATGCTGTCAATATTAAGAGCAGGATCTAAGCCTCAGGTCTCCTGCCCTATTCAAGGGACTTTTGGTCCTATCTCTGTGTAACTGATCTAGAATTTTTCATGAAAAGGAAAAGGTGAAACAAGAGAGCAGAAAAAAACCAAAGCAAACCAAACCAAATTAAAAGAATGCAGGCTGTTATTAATCAAATATGTAACCCAGATAGTTCTACAGCCTTATAAGTTTTATTTACCCCGAGGACATGAACACCACAAAGAGTACAAAGTGCTAATTCCTTTCCTTCCTACCAGTTAAGACTGTTCCATGTAATTATGAAACAGAGAACATGTGGTCCTCTGAAGCAAACATTGCCTTATCTCAGCAATCCTTAGCAAAGCAGAGAATTAGGGTGGCATTAAGACAGCCCTGAGAAACCAATGAAGCATTTTCACATATACTTTTACAAAGCCAACAATATCACTTGGAATAAAACTTCTCACATGGATTCACACTGACAAAATTTAGTGGTGATGTGATTTATCAAACGACACCTCCACTGGCACTTTTGAACATTAACATTTAACTGGAATATGCAATTCTCTTCTAGTAACTGTAATTAGATGAATTTTTTTTATTGGTGAACATTGGATCTCTATCACAACTTGCTGCCTCTTGAAGAAAATCCATTTGAATCAGGTTTGGTAACAATATGTACAATACCTGGGTAATATCTTCTAAAGGAAACTCCCTTCGGGTCAGGCTTGGTGAACCAATAGAGGGTTTCCTTATTGGTAACCTTGGCGATCTTGATATCTCCTGCGCAGCTCGGGACATCTTTGGAGATTTGCGAGCTTCTATATTGATTCTGCAGATAAAGCAATAATTAAGAGTCATCAGTGGGCACGAAAAAATGTACAAAATTCATGTCTTTGAAAGTAAAGATGTAATGAAGACAACTGGCGTGCTGTCCTCTAAGTGGCTAATAGTCTACAGGATGGAGAATTATGGGTCAAGCTGTCAGGAAAACAACTGGACAAATTAATAGCTTGGAAGCTTGCTTTGCATATTGTTACAGAACCTCGTCACCACAGTATTTAGGAGGGTCTGTTTGTTAAGGCTGCCTTGCAAGTTCACCACAGCATCAGTGCCACCTGTCAGGATCCATGCCACCTATGCATGGACGTAAGACTTTGAAAATATCCCTGAGGAAATAAAGGTTTTAACTAGATCAGGGACTCTAAGCACTGAGGGGGTAAAAACACAGTCTGTTTGACAGACAAATAGATTCCATGGTGGCAAGAGTTCATATGTGGCAAAGGCAGAGGTGGGAGAGTTTATAAACTCTTTTTTTGAGGCCTAGGGAGAAGTGGTGCCCTATTGTTTCCCATTACATTTTGCCCCAGAATCTTCCACAAAGTCCAACTCTACACTAATCTCTGAGATCAACCCATAACTGAACACTGAAGACGACCCCAATCCTATGATTCCTATCTGCCCAAAGCAGTTTGCTTTTAAGTTTACAGGGGGTCAGGACAGTAAGAGATGGGGAGAAAGGGTGAAAGAGAGAAACAGAGAACGAATACATGGGGAAGAAGAAGAAGAAATATCCAAAAAATTATTACCTGGGGAGTTTAGGTGATTTGCTAGCTCGACTGATTTTTGGAGATTTCTTTGCTGCCCAGTCATCACTGAGTTCAATATCACTGGAGTCAGAGCAGTTGCAGCTGTCAATCACAGTGGAAATCAAGCTGTTTCCATAGATTTCATCTATCAAGACAGGCCCCAGAAAATTTAAGTGATACTTCAGAAAACTGGTAGAAATTACAGCTCTCAGTCACCAGAAGCATAAACCCAATCTACAGGCAGTAATTGAAATAAAACTATGCAGAGAAAAAGTAAACATTTCTCACCTTGCCTAGTATAAAATCAAAATTTCCAATAGTATGAACTCAAGTGAACGTGATTCAGAGGAGCGAATCAATTGACTTCAAAATTGAGACTAAGGAATATTTTCCTCTAATTAGCAGTCTATTTTCTATTACAAGAAGTTCTCTTTTGTAAAACAAAAGGCAGGATGGTACAATTTCAGAGGTGTGAGTCTAGGTCATGCTAAAGATTTTTTCCCATAAGAACAAACATCAGACGTCACCATTTATGTTGCATACATATATATTTTTAAACTCTTGAGGATTTAATATCAAAAGCATTTCAAAATAGTTTTTTATACAAAACAACAATTCAGTTTTACCTGCTTTTCCATCTGTTTTAGGATCCATGATGACAAACTCTGGTCGCAACTTGCTGATACGACGTCCTTTCAGGATAGGCACCAGTCCCCCAAGGTATTCCAAGTACAAAGTATAACACGGACCACCAACCTCTGGGTCATCTTCTGTCCGCTTCATCGTGCAGTGAAGCCGTTCATTACCAGATGTTGGGTAGCTGACAAAGTCTCTCATATTGTTTGGGTCTGGGATGGGAGGCTTAATTAAACGGAGAAAGGAAAGAGACAGTTTCCCATAGGTTATTGGTTGCTTTTTTTTCTATGGTGACTTAATCCCAGAAAAACTAACTGAATTTGAACCCAGCTCTAATTTGGTAGGTGAAGATTAGTACGGGTTACTCCGTGAGTTATGCAGGACCCACATACGAGAGAGTGTCTGTGTATTATTTGGTTGGGTCAAAAGCAGTTGTACACAGAAATCTACAACTAGTTATATCAAAAAAGATGGTTGAACCTGTGGTCAGAGCACTGAATTAGAAAACAGTTTGGCTCATATCACAGACGTCTTTTTGAACTTGGGTAATGTGGTCAAGTCAAATATCAGAGTATCTCGTCTCTTGTAGGCCCTCCAAGTGAACCTGACCACTCAGATTCCCATTGCTGGTTAGTATTGGTACATGTTAACGCCACTACCCTACAACGCTGTTAGGTCTGAAAGAAGCTTGTACTTCTTATACCACTTCCAAGCGTATCTTTGCTGAGGGCCTATTTGTGTGCAATGTGGAGAAATATGAGCACATAGGTCAGTCAGGGTGGGTTACTTTGCCCTGCTTGCCAGCCACACTGTGTTAATCCATGAGAAACTTGGTTCTAAAGCAGCAGGACTGCTTTTGTCTAGGACAATATAGCCTGTACGACACAAATACTACTAATATGTCTAAGTCAACACAGTCTCTTTCAAAATGAAAGCATGAGGGGAAAAAAGGGTAGGAAAAAAATAGCTTTCTTAATCTTGTAAGATGGATATGGGCTGAGGAGTGACCTATAATGTAGTCTGAGAACTGGAGGGGGGAGAGGAATGTGTGCATGGAAGGGGGTGCCTGTGCAAGCACTGAAGGCACGGCTGGCAACGTAGGTTGAGTGTGTGGCTGGGTGAGAGCCCAGGGCAAAGTATAAATAAGTGCTGAGGAAGCTCCAGAAACACTCACAAAAGACCACAGGCATGTGGCTTCTGGAAACCCTGCTTCAGCCTCTCAGCTTCAGCCTCACAGCCCCACAACTGTGACCCATCCAGCATCCCCTCTCAGAGGTGACAGAAGGGTTGTTGGCAACAATGTGCTCCTGTACTGCCTCTGCCCCTCTGAGCCCTGCCATGGATTCCAGCCTTGCTACAGCCAACTGCTGTCTTCATCCCATCTGTTCCCCTTCCTTCTCTAACAGCCAAGCAATTATCATTGATGCTCTAGAGAGCTGCAGGGCTGGCTCTGGAATAACATGGAAAGAAGCATCCTGGAGAGAAGGAGGAATTCTAGAAAGAAGTGAAGACAACTGGTTTATTAGATGCTCTGCATCTTTGGAGATGGAGGTCTCATGGTTACAACAAGGCATTTATTCTTCTCTGACAAGCGAAATGTTTTACAGTTGCACAAACTGCCCTGATTAATAGTACCCAAACTGTGTTAAATTGGTTTTTAGGCATAATTTGTTCTCACTTAAGCTGAGCCAGTCCCACTGATTTCAAATTACTTGTTCTAGCTTTGCATTGTTTTGACAAAGACCTGAAGTTGGTTCAAAAGAATGATGCAGCACGTACACAAAAAAAAAAATCACAAAAAAGTGCGTTTCAATGTTGAGCATTTATCAGCTAATGCTCTGGTTTATAGGTTGTGATAAAGAGTCTAGAAAATCTCAAGATGTTACTGAGGGCAAAACCATGAAACAAACACGTTGTGCAGATGGTTCTGCTCGCGGTACAGGAAAAGGTGTAATATCTGGCTCATTTTTCCACAGCACTGTTGGAGCAGTAAGGTAAGCAGAACCCTTTGTAGGAATACTTGGGCAGCCCCAGGTCTTAAGTCTAACTTTCCTGGTAATATAAGCACTCATGTGACATGCAGGGAGGCAACAGCTTTACCACTGCAAATCCCTCCTATAACCATGACACAGTATTATCATCAGCATGAGCTTCTTCACAAGTCTTTGTGAGTCACCAGCATATTTTACCCTTGCAATGTACTTGGAAAGGCCATCTCTATGGAACAATGCAGACCAGCACGTGTGAGCCTTCTTTTCAGATTTTTCATAGGCACCAAATGCATCAGAGGGCTCTTGAAGAGGACAGGAATGACCCTTAATCAAGCCTCTAAAATGATAATTATAATAATATCTTATAATTTAGCCATTGTCACTTAGGGGCACCATGGGGGAGCAATCTAGTAACCCTTTGTTCCTCCGCCTAAGACACACATTTCTGTCCTTTTACCTTGATGGTTGGTATAAAGGCAGTGGTGAGGTACGAGCAGAGCCGAGGGGGCAGGGTGAGTTTGCTGATGTCCTTGTCATCCCGCAGACAGCTAGCGATGGTCTGCTGGCACAGCAGCTGCAGACTGGAGACCCTGTGCTCGACTCTGACTACATACAACGCAGGTCCGGAAGCCATCAGCAGTCTTGAATCCCTGTGACCCCAACAGATGGAGATGATGGGACGCTGCATGAAAAGCAAAAGGATACAACTTTAAAAGAATTTCTTAAAAGATCTTTTGCCAAGATAGCTGCACAGCAAGTGATCAGATGAATTCAGCACCGATCACGTTACCCTAAGTCTTGCAGAAACTTACAAGTGCCTGCTACTGCCCACAAAAAGGGAGAAGAATGGGAACATCTGAAATCATCAATAACAGCAGTTGATGTTTATACAGTGCTTTTTGCTCAGAAGGCTTCATCACACAAGGAATCATCTACAAAATTCAGTACCTAGATAAGTGGCTCTAAAGTCATACAGTGTTAAAAAGCAGGATCTTTTGATGCCCTACTCAAATTACTTTTTCAGTCATCTAATCAGTCCTAATCCACTGGTAACATCTCACATTTTACAACCGAAAAGTTAAATTATATGCCCAGAAGAAAATGAGTGGAGAAAATTAAATCAACTTTCTTGTCTTGCACTGAGTCTTCCATTGCACGATGTCTCTTTTGAACTACTCCCTGAGGAACCGGACTGCGAAAGAGAACTAGGAATAAAACAGAGAATGGCCTTTTGTCTTCTGCTTTTCTACACTCAGAAATGTCTAAATCATGACACTATAATTAGAAGGAGTGAGGGGCAACTGGTACGAGGTGTTACAATGTGGAATAAACAACTACTGCTTTGGACATTATTCCTTGCTTGCAAGGAGCCCTCTAAACTTTCCTCCTAAATCCCACTTTTTCATTGTAAAGTACCAGTCTGTTGGGACCTCTTAAGCTCTATCATCATTACTTTTGCCCTTCATAAGTGTTAGTTGCATCCACCTGTCATCTCTTGCTTTCTGAGTAATAAAGCACCTGTATTTGCATATATGCACCAACCCTTTGGTATTTCAATTTTCTATCTGCTATCTCTATACAAATAAACAACATGGAGTAAAGAAGAAACTCTCAATCCATGAAGAATACTATACAAGAGACTGTGATCAATGAACTACAAAAGATTTACTCCTTCCTGTGAAGGGCTTCCTTATTTTCACGATCTATGACACTCAGAAGTTTAAGCAAACATGTTTTTCATCTAAATAATGAACTGTATTTGCTAAAAAGTCAGGGTATCTTCAGAATATCTTTTGACAAGATGCACCAAACAAGAAGATAGGGTCAAGGCACTACCAATAACAGCTTTCATCCACTCCTCTATTAGCAATATGGTACCCAGACAGCAGGGTTACATTAGCCCAGAAGTTACTAATCTACTCTAAGGGAAAAGCTTTCCTTTCACTTACAAATTCAAGATGCTTAAAGGTGAGAAACTGGGAAAATACGTTTTGATATGAATGATATGAAGCAGAATGCAGCTGCACAGCACTACCATCAAGATAAAGCATTTGATGAAAAACTTCACAGAGAAGAAGTCATCTTATCCTAGACTCAGATTTCAAGGAAAATGTTGGTTTTAAAGGGGGAGAAATGAAGAAGCTTCATTTTAATTACGTCTAGGCAACACCACACACATACTTCCATGAAGGTACAAATCTTCAGGTTGGCTGATATGCAAATAGAAAGCAGCAACATGTGAACCTTGCAATTTTCACAATAATTGCTAAAGGCATTTTATAGTGGAAAACTTCAAAAGCATTGAGAAACCCTTTTTGTACCACCAATAATTACTACGTAGCTTGTCATAACCATAGTCTGTGGGATACAGCCTTAAATTTGAGGAAAGATCACACAGAGCATTCCCTACTGATTGGTATTTTCATAATTTGTAAGTTTGGCTCAGCTCTCACACTGTCTGGCAGTAATGAGACAGTTCAAGCTGCTTGCAAAATAAATGCAGTTGAAAAGGCATTGGCACAAGTTAGACCTGCCATGTCTACTATATGACAGTTTAAGAATGGCAGTAGTAGAAGTGACCCTGATTTTCCCCAAGGGCTGAATTCCAGCATGGGCAGAACTATCCACCTGACTGTTACAATGGGATCCAAACTGCATTCTTCTGTTCACCTTGCATCAACTACTTCCCTAGCCTACCTATAAATATATTGAGGGAACAAACAAGTATGTGACTTGGCACACAAATGTTTATTTATTGTGTAGCCTTTGATGCCAAAAGAGAAGTCTGATATTCCAGCTCTCATAATCCAATACAGCACACCCAGACAGCCCTACCACAGTGTTGACTATTGCAGCTGTTATAACCCAATATATCACACCCAGAGAGGAAACTTCATCCAAATAGAGTCAAATGAAACCACTTCTTTTCTCAGGTTACTCTGCATGCAGAGAACAGCAGAGATGCAGATAATACCAGCACAAGAACATTTGCAATCTTAAACACAGTCTCAAGGAAAAGGCTTTTCAGAAGCTTTGAAGCACTGGGTGGGACCTCCAGCAACACAGCACTGTGGAGCTCAGGAAGAGCAGAAAGCCAGAAGTTGAAAGACATTGCCTTCCTGTCTGACTTGACCACAGTTTTCCAGTGGGCAACCATAGTTCAGTCACATTCTAAACTTCTGAATGTATGATGCCCTTACATTCTGTTTATGTACTTTCATGCAAACACTATGTTGAGTGGGTGCACATTTAAGTAAACAGAGAAACATACAACACCTAAAAGTGTTGTACTGTTTGTAAATAAAGACATTTCTACTCTTCCCTTTGTACAGTTCATATCCCCAGACCCCTCCTATGTTTTAATATTTTCAATATCATCAAAGAGCACTTGTACCACACTGGTTTGTCTTTGCTTACTGATTTGCAAGGGACACCTTGCCTTCCTTTTCTATTAAATGCTCAGACCCTTTGTACTCCTCAAGCCTAGTATTCAGCAACACTTCCTTTATGGTTAAAGGCTAAGATTTAAGAGGAGATTCAGGGAAAATTAGCCTGTTGTTACAGTCGTGGAGAAAGAAAAGATCACCCAAATGCCAGAGCTGACCTGACCTTTAAGTGTATTGCTCCAATAATATTTTTCAATAACTACACTTCCCACTCTTCCCCTTGACAGACAAGGGATATGAATCAATTACTATAGCAAGTCAGTTATGAGCTGGCCACAGCTTTCCTTTCAAACTTTACTGAGAGAAAACAATTGAACTCCAACATCCAACACAAAAGTATTGCTCCTCATAAAGTGTCCACTTATTTGCACTATTTTAGCTGAAGAAAGGACAAAAGTTGTTGTGCCCAAATTTCACCTGTTAGAAAGTGAACAAGCAGATTCTAGCACAGAAGAATTTTATTTTCTGTGTTTGTATAGTTGGGTTTTTTTTCTGCTAGGAACAAAGAAATGCAGTTACAAATATAACATGAGAATTTTTAATCTCACTTTGCATATCAAAATCCCGTCAGGTTTTGAAAAATCTCGGCACAAACCAGAAATACCTGAATGAATTCCATGGTTTAAATACAAAAATGTAGAAAAAATAATCATGGAAAACCCCTTGAACTTGAACACATAGGTAGGATTCCGCTCTACCACAATTAAGTATTAGAAATAATTGGCTAAAGGACAAAAAAAAATAAAAATATATGCTTTATCAGGAGAAATAATGACTGAAAACACATCTCGGCAAGTGGCCAACAAGGAGCTCTTTTGCCATTTCTTTCAGAGTCAGCTTGAAACTCAGAAACATCTACTCAGATCTGTACCCCAGCTGGGATGTTGGCTCCCCTTAGAAAAACACGCAGGAATAGATATTCCTGCTCAAAGCTCTGTGGTTGCTTCTTGTAAGTCACTCATCTGTCTCAGAGGAGAGAACATAATTTATATACCTTCCATCACTTGTATGCAGTTCAGTCAATGAAAACACTGTTCAAGCTGATTCTTGCTGCCTGCCTTGAGCTCAGAATCCTAAGCCATGGGGCCTGCCTGCTGCTTGAACAAATCCCTTCTTTGCTGGCACTCAGACTCCCACTGGCAATGAAACAAAAATGGTATTCTAGGGCAGAAAGCCCAGGAACTAGCAGGAGTTTTCTCAGGAGAAAGAACGCAACTGCAAAACAGTATCTAGTGAATGGCACATGTAAGTACATTGCTAGCTTGCTCTCACTTGAGACTGCTGATGTGGAGATGCACAATTTTCCCTCTGTTTTTCTCAGAGACAAGCTGAAAGGTGCAATGGCTGCAACGCCCACCTGGCTTTTGTGAATTGTGTGTGCATATCTCTGTACTGCCACAGCATTCAGGGATGGTTGCTGGGAAGGAACGTAACTCCTTGATTCTTCTGTTTGTTGTATTTACAGTGGGAAAAATATTAACTGTTAAGAACTGAGGGTGATAAAAGCAATAAAGACTACGATGTGGTCAGAAATTACACTGCTGTAGTCTTACATGATTTTTTCATATAATAAACTCTTATTTGACTTGCAAATGTTCCTTACATATTCTCTATTTCTACAGCAATTTTTTTAAAGAAGTCACTACAACAAGATTCAATTTTAGCAGAAGGAGTCTTTGCTTAGACAAGTGTCTCCATTTTCCACTCCTGATCACAATCCATTTCTGCAGCAGTCAGAGATGATCTTATGGCCTACATGAAAAATACTAGGGTCCTTGTTGATATCCTCAAGCACGTTTCACCAGTTAGTTCTAAACTGTTGCTTTTGCTTCTGTAAGAAAATAAATTCTTCTTGAACCTTTGTTGTCAACCAATAACAACTAAATAGGATTGATTTCACGCAATATAAATGGAAGTCAACATTAATTCAGAAGCAACAAACCTGAACACTCTCTGTGTAAGCTCAGCTCAGCAGCTTCATCTCTCATAGCCTTTTGATCTGAATTTAACCTAAAACTGCACCTTCCTTCTCAGGCCTTACTAAAATAGCTTTTACAGAACTACAAGGTTTCTGGGGGATCATATAATCTTAAATCTATTCATTTAGATGCTGGGACATTTCCAGCAGATAAACAGCCTGTAAAATGCTGACAGCAGCAGGTCTATAGCAAGTGGGTCTTCTTCTCAAACACTTCTGAAAACCTCTCCTATAAAGATTCAGTATTTACTATACCACTTTGAACTAGGGTTTAAAAATATTACACTGACAAATACAATTTTTCTGCATTTAATCTTGCTGTCTATACAACATGTGAGGCTTAGGTCACTCTCATCCTCCGTGTTCACTGCACTTGAGGTTTAATCTGTCCTTACACCAGTTACACAGTGATATAAAATCATAAATTAATGTAAATTTAGTGTAAAAGTAAAGGTGTATAGATGAGATCTGCATTCTAAATCTGTGTTCTTGTTCTCCCTCCTCTCTGGGACATATAAAAAATCATACAAAGTGAAAAAGGAACCAAAATATACGGTACAACTTTAACAAACTTGTGATTTTTTTCCATCTGATGGTTCAAAGTTGGAAGTTAGATAATTTTGTAGTGTAGGAAACTCCTGTTTAAAGTTCAAGATACAGGAAGATATGAAGCAGCTGTATCCACTCAGAAGTGACAGCAGGTATAGTTAGTTGATATAAGAAAGACCTGTCTGCACATTAGATGAGAAATTCTGAAGTGACAGAACTGGCTTGCAGCATTTCCTCCAAACAATTTCAGCAAGACTATAAAACAGTCTTGAATGAGCTGATCATTCTCATCCCTGCTTGATGCCAGTGAAAGGTTTCCGGGACTTAATAAACAATGTAAGAAATTAACATTCTTTCAATAATAAAATTATGATCAGAAGGGCAGCCTGCTGTTGTAATTACATTTTCAAATTTTGAAAAAGCAGTACCATGAAAAAACTGCCAGCTAAAACAATTGGGCATATTTTTGGTACATCAGGTTAGTGTTCGTATGTACAAGGACAAGTGCAGTACATGAAAAATTTTACAGAAATTGATAGTACATTTTTTAATAGTCATCAGTTGATCAACAGCTCTTAAGATATACTTTTAGTATAAAACAAATAACCAGTGTCAACTCTGGAGTCACAGTATGGACACAGTTTGGTCCGGTGTGATATTCTGAAGTTTCTTCCAAAATTTTTTTCATCATTTTTTCAAAGTTCAAACCAGTTTTATTCTGTGTAGCAAAAATTCAATATTGGACCAATCCTTACCAATGTTTTTTCAGTTCTTTCCACTATATTCTGCAAATATATCCTTGCAGTATGCCAGAGTGGCAGCCTGAAGCCCCAGAGCAGGGAACAGGAGACAGTGTTACACTGTGTTTATACCACTCTGTTTATGAATGCTGTTTTTCATGCAAAGCTCCTGCTTTCACTTCAATACTTCTATACAAGTGTGATTTCTCTCTCTGGGGGTTTTACAGTCAGCAAACTAAGTCTGTGAACTATAAATTCCTACACTGAAGGTAAAAGCTTAAGAGAGTTAATCAAATGAGGCAGAGGATGCCAAAACCATACTAAAGCTGGAGGAGAAGAGAGCAAATAAAACATCTTGAAGGGATCCACGACAAGAGTCATCATCAAGATGAGTTACCTGCAGTTCCCAAATCTATTCTACCTTTGGGGTTTGCAGTGATTTTATGTTCAGTAACATTCCAGTCAAGTTGCATATTTTAGACTGAGTTCTGTTATAAACAATAAAATCTCCTGTTTCCTGAATATCCTACTGAAGACAGGACAGACAAACAGCAGAAACAAAAACAATTCAGCACATTTTACGGACAAAATTAATCTTCAGATAAAATTCATTTTCAGACATCTGCTTTATCAAAGAACTGGGAGAGAGGACCACATGGAAAATCAGTTTTACACCTGTAATCCACCATCTTCTCCGTTCATCACTGTTTTACTTTTTCTGGCCCTTATGTTCAGAGCAACAGTCATTTAGAATAAATGTGCCTTCTTCAGAAGAATAAGTCTTAGCAGGAGAGTTCAAGATGAGGAAATTCTCTTATTTTCTTCTTTTTTTCCCTTCAGTAACCAGTGATGAATTTTATAAAATCACATTAAAAGGCTGAATGTCATGGTACAGAAAACTAACTAATCTACTCTGATGAATCTGTCATGAGACAAATCACTGGGACCACTGACTCATTCTGTCATTGTTGCATATATGTCTCTGGAGCAGAGGCATGGCATAACAAAAGCTATTAGCAATTTTCTTTTGCAACTCTGTTTTTTATCTGGCCCTGTTAGTACACTGATTACTTAACAATGTTCTAGCATACCTGTCACTTAGCTGGTAATGCTGCTAGATCAGCATTCAAATACATAGAAGAATAAAGTCCACATGAGCAGATACAGGTGTCCTTCTGAAAAATCCCTCACTTCCTCCTGCAGCTGAGTAAATATGAATTTAAATGCACCAAATAAAGAGAATAAACACTGACTAATAAGAGAAGAGGAGTGGCTCTAATTTTAGGCAGGTTTATACACGCAGTTTTTTATTAAACATAAATATATCAGTTTGAATGTTATTTTCATCCTGGTTTCCAAAGGAAATGAGACTCTATGATTCTGCTATTAAGCGGCGGTTGCCACCCCCCGACCCTCCCCATCCTTCATTTCCAACCTGGCTTACAACTTCTGAAGCTGTTGGCTTTTCATCTGCAGTTGACAATGTGGGAAGAAGTCTCCATTACATTAAAATACTGCCACTTCCATGAAAACTAGCAGCTGGAAAGAGCTGAGAGACTTACATTACTACTTTCACAATGAGAAATATTGCAATATAAGCTTGGTGGTAACATGTTCTGTGTGGCCTGTCAGTTGCCCTAGAAATACTCACATAATGGCAGAACGATTAGCCCTCATGTCAGCCACAATATGTGCTTTCTTCCAGCTGATTAAGTAGAGTAGAAAGGACAAGAGCTGAAAACATGAAGCTATATTTGGAGAACCAGAGGAGATGAAGGTATTTAAATAAAGGAGAATTTGAGATCACTAGGAACAAAACCGTAAGAGAAGAGCCTGCACACACTCATACTTTAAGGCAACCTGGCCTGATCTGATCACATGCTCAAACCACACTGTGATTTCACAGCTTAACACCAGTGTTACACTGGTTCAACAGCTAATGTGGGCATGCTGTATTCTGGTACCGAAGTAACAGAACAGGTTTGGTTTTCACCTGGTCTGGGAAAAAGCAACACTGATATAAATATGTTTTCTTCAGAACTGATCCAGAGAGGAAAGGGCTGTACTACTTTGCTGAAGGGGCTATGTTTAAGACAATAAAGCTGTTTATGGGTAAGACTTTAGGTACCTAAATCAGCATTAGATGTCACTGTATGTATTTAAGTTGGCTTTAAGAGATGATTATTTTACACATTACACAACTAAATATTTCTATCTACGTTAGAGTGATAAAGTTAATAAGCACAGGTTAATAAGCTACATATAAGCAAACACAAAGGCTTTAGCAGCTGGTTTACTATGTCATCCTTTTGTATCCATCCCAGATCAGGGTATACTGAAAAAAAAAATAATACATGTACCATCATTAAACATAATTAAGTTAATTTATCTATAGCACTTTCCTTCACTTTTAGGTTTTAAAGCTATTATAAAGTTTCACTTCTAACAGCCAGAAATCAGAACGAAGTCATCACTATTCTGCAGAAAATGAAACAGAGATAAATTCAGCTGGGCTCTGGAATATCAGTGAAGATCTATCAAGAATGTTGTGCTCCTGAACAGCACACAGACCATGTGTTGACATTTACTTGGCAAGTTACATGACCGAGGTTACAGCGAAAGTCTGTACAGAAGGTGGGAACAGAAACAAGACTTTCTGATTCATCCTTTTCCATCTGATGCCATGAAAAGTAAAATACTGCATCAGACCAACTGATTGTACATTAGAAAATTACAGCAATAACAAAGACTAAATAATCTTGTAGTTATGATACCGGACTTGGAATATTTTTGTCCAGCTCTTGGCTCTGCTACAATATTAACCAACTTATTGGGGTTTTTTTTCTCCCCAGTCACTTATCCATTAAAAAACAGTTTTCTTTTTCTATCTGTCTGTTCATGGCCCAATGATTTTGGGAAACAATACCTAGCACAGTGGACCTTAGGATCAGAAGCAATCTTGCATGTCTACCTTAATGCAAACAATCATTATTTATACTGCATTTTTATCTATACTGCGTTTTTGAATGAATTCAGGACATTTTGCTACCTTTTCCACATTGCAGTTCTAAACCAATGAGCTAACGTGGGAAAGACATGTCAGCAAAGCATTGAGAACAGACTTAAAAAGTACCTCCTACCTGCA
This sequence comes from Empidonax traillii, assembly GCF_003031625.1. NCBI lineage: Eukaryota > Metazoa > Chordata > Aves > Passeriformes > Tyrannidae > Empidonax > Empidonax traillii. The sequence continues at coordinate 916,766 of NW_020955217.1, forward strand.
CAGGTGTCTCCAGAGTGTAGATATGTTCCCCACGCACATTGTAGAACTTGACAAGTGCGCTTTTCAACAGGGAACCATTGCTGAGGTCAACCAGCTGGTTTTGCTTTTCCATGCCTGCTACTGCAAGTAGGTCTCCTTGTGTGCACCACTGTACCACCACATCTGAAATCACAAGGATGGTGTGTAATCGTCAGAATTGATCAGAATCAATAGGAACAGCATTTCCAGATTACACAAAGTAACTTGAACAGATAAAACATGCTCTCAAAAGTTACTGAAGTACTTAGAAACCTAAATCTTTTCATTGAAACAGCAGAAAATACATCACAGATGCACTTCGGAGAATGACTCTCCCTACTCTTTACATTGCAAAAGAACATGTAAAAAACATTCATTCTTCTCTCTCTGCGGTGAGTCTGTAATGTAATCAGTGGTTGCTCCTTAAACACCTAAGGACAAGAATTTACTAGAGACGTTAAAACTGATGGGGAAGATTCTATGTACAGATTTGGGGTAAAAAAGTGGAATCAAGTTAATATGCAGATAAATACTCTCACTAAGACAGCAGCAAAGAGTATTTGTCTGGAAAGGCCTACAGTGAAAAAAGTAGAATATCTGGCAGTCCCTCATGTTCTCACTGGCTGTGAATATTAACTTCTAGCATAACTCAAACTAGAGTTATAACTTAGTGTAATGTGAAATTAAAAAGACTTGGACTTTTGTCGATAAATACATATGGCCTCCATGTCATATGTTTTCTTTTGCCACCATCATATAAAGATGACTAGGGGACTGGAACATCTCTGTTACAAGGAGAGGCTGAGGGAGCTGGGCCTGTTTAGTCTAGAGAAGAGAAGACTGAGATGGGATCTCATTAATGTGCATAAATATCTCAAAGGTGCATGGCCAAGAGGATGGTGCGAGACTCTTTTCAGTGGTATCCCGTGATAGGACAAGGAGTAGTGGCTAGAAACTAAAACACAAGAAGTTTCACCTTAACATGAGGAAGAACTTCTTTATGTTGAGGGTGGCAAAGCACTGGAACAGGCTGCCTAGGAAGGTCCTGTAGTCTCCCTCTCTGGAGACACTCAAAACTCACCTGGACATGTTCCCGTGTTGCCTGCTCTAGGGAACCCTGCCTTGGCAGGGGGGTTGGACTAGATGATCTTCAGAGGTCCCTTCCAACCCTAATAATTCTGTAATTCTGTGATTCTGACTTGTGAAAATCTACTCACCTGCTTAGCAGGGGTTTGCCAGAATCACACAGGAACGGCTTAGTCTCTCATATACACAGATATGAATATACGTATCAGTTACTTCTCTTACAGGCACCTCATGATAAGGAACACCCACGACTTAATTTGGGGATGTTAATTTCAAACTCTTATATCCTCTAGCTCTTTGTCATACTTCAAGAGCAGCTCTAAAACAGTATTTTGCATTTCTGCTTGTGTTTCAGAGGCAGATTTGCATGTGCAGAGAATACTGAGCTAGTCTTTAAAACTTTTTACTCTTTAAACCAAAGGTGAAAGGTAGCCCTTTTGTGCTGAGACAAAGTGAAGGTAAAGACAAAATTTCTGTGCTCTGGGATGCTCAATCTGCCAAGAACCTTTTGAAGACGCTTGTGGGCGAGAAGCTGTCTTCAAATGAAGAAGCAGTAGAGAAATGAGAGTTGGCAGGAAGGATCTCAAAATTGTTTCAAGTTGTCAACTTGTCATTTTCAGGGACTTTTATGTGCAATTTAAAATGGTTTTGTATTATTTCAACTTTCTGATATTTCTCATGGGAATTATGCTTCTGTATACATCAGAGGCAAGATGCAAGTTCCTCAAGATAATTTTCCCACAGCTGGCATAGTATGCTTCTTGTTTTCTCTTAGTTTTCAGCCCTCTAAGTAACCTACGATGGGATTTAATTCATCTTTCTCAGAGAGTAAAATGATAGGCAGGCTAGAAATAAATGAGGCAAGCTGATCAACTCCACTTTTGGTAACTGGATTAACTACAATACTACCAAAATGAAAAAACAGTCTCCTTTGGATACATGTCTTCAGGTAAAACTTCCAGCTGATCCCCATACCAAGAGGAAGATGAGTGATTACTTTGTCCAGCAGTTTTCTCTGTCACAAGCTCCTATAATTAGGCTGTTGCAAAGGCAGTGAAGGGTTGGATGTGGCTCTACTGCATGCCTGCACCGCCAACAGGGTCTTCAACAACTATTGAACCCTTATATAAAATAGTTCAACTGATAACTAGGTTCTCAGCATAAGCACAGAGATTAAAAATCAGATGGAGGTTTTGCCCAGGGTAATGGTCTGCAAGTAAATCAGTGGATCAGTCATCCCTAAAAACTACTTGCCAGCCACTACAGGTATGTGTATCAGCAAACACTGAACAGGGAGCATTGCAAATTTGCAATACCTCAGCAGGCAATAGCTCTAACTAACTAGTGCAACCAGTAGATGTAGTTCAGCAGTTCTGCAGGTACCAGTGGGCTGAGAATCACTGAGTTAAAAAGCATAAAAAAAGAAAGGATACATCTGAACAGTTCAGGACCTCCACTAGGACTGACAAAACCACCAGTACTGGAAGAAAAGAAGAACTTTTATTTGGGTAATCAAATTATCAACGTTTTTCTCTATCAATTTCACTGAAATATTCCCAGTAAAATGACAGCTCTGCAAAGCCAGTTGAATGGCAAAAATATATTGTTACTGCTTGAAATAGTTTTATAGTTGACTGCTTTAAAAACACATTGAGTAGCCTTATAACAGCCCATAAAGGCAGGGATATCTGCTGCAGAGACCACAAAGCAATACTTTGAAATTTCAAACACAAGCAGAGGAATAAGAACTTGCAGCCAATACTGAACACCATCCACTCTCAGCAGAATACCAAGTGCCTGGACAGGACGGAGATCCTGAACTGGGTGGTTTTGCACATTCTTGACATAATTAAGGGATCTTTTTTCTACTAGTGAGAGTCAATGGGGAAAGAGAAACAGGACAGACACACTCAGCAAGAAAGAGCCCTGCAACTCTAAACAGAGAACAACCTGTGGTTTGTTTCTCTTACTGTTTCCAGTGGAAAGATGGACTAGGTGACAACTCAAGACTACTAAGTTTTCCATACTTTAGGCATCCTTTTGGTTGACAAAGTTTTCTGGATCAAAGGGTTGCCTCATGATGCCATATTTTGCCACTCATGCACTTCTTGTGATGGCACAGATGGAGGGAGGAGTGAAAAAGAAACCTCAAAGGTGATTTTTTTTTTTTTTTTTTTTTTTTTTTTTTTTTTTTTTTTTTTTTTTTTTTTTTTTTTTTTTTTTTTTTTTTTTTTTTTTTTTTTTTTTTTTTTTACATCCAAAGACTACTTTATATAATCGATCACCAAAAAACTATGGGGCTGGTGTTAGTGAAACTTTTCACCAAAACATCCCCCTGCCCCAGAACAGCTAAGAGTCTGCTCCAACAGCCTCATTTTCTTTTCATCTAACTTAAAACTAATTTACCCGTGGAGGTGCTAAAGCATATGTGCCTATGTGCGGCAGTGAATCAAAATGTCTCTGCAGGCAAAACACAGTAAATTGTACTGAGAGTGCCGGCAAAGTAAGGGACTTTTTTAATAGGCAAAACCAGTAAAAATTTCAATGTGAGTTAAAGATTTTACATGGAATGCCGATTGAACAAACATTCATGCACATCACTTAGCAAGATGCATAGTAATTAATCAATGCCATTGTCCTTCTCTCAGAATAACTTGCTTCTTGATAGTTAATAATTCTAGCAAGTTTTCAATATTTGTGAGAATCAAAGCGGCGCTGCAATTCACATTGGGTTACCAAAAGCACGAAAAACTTTGTCAATTAAACATGCAAGGGCAGTGTTATGTAGCAGAGGCATTCACACAAAAAAGCATAAACACACCAGTACATTCAGCTGAACAACAGCAAACAGATCGATTGCTCTACAAAACTGCCAAAAAACACTATATCAAAAACATTTTGAAACATTATTCAAACATAAAAACTCCATCAGCCAAGCGCTGTTCTTCCTCCAGCAGGTGTCACTGCTCCAAACAGCAATAACAGCAGCCGAATGCTTCAGGGTTGAGGAGACACAATCACAAAAACATAACCTATGCACACATTATTAAAACCACAAGAAAAACAGAGCATAGGAAGGAGTGAAATGGCTTCTTTTTGTACCTTTCAACCCTGAGCGGATGATAGTAGGAGACAAGTCATCATAATTGTTCATTAAACTGATGTCTCCTGACGTGAAGCTGACAGTAAGCAGTGGCTTGGTGTTCTGCACCGGGACGGGATACGCAGCTGGTCCATCTGCAAAACAAGGCTCTGGAGTGAGCAAAAGGTAAACAACCAAAAGTAACTACACCTAGGCTGAAACACACAGTATGTCAGCCTACCATCATCAGGAGTGGTTTCCAGCCTCAAATTCCACCTGTTTATTTCTGCAACATTTATAGGCAAAAGCAAAGCAGATTTCCCTACTTAAGCTTGTCTGTTTCTGTGACACTCCTGTGTTTTTACTTTGTGAATTTTTACTGCAGCATATCCAAAGTGATTTATTGCATATCCTATTATATTATATAGCGGTGTTTTTCAATCTTTCTCCATTGTCAACTCCCTGAAGTGCCAAAAAATTGAAAACCAATGCCTCGGAAGACTTCCTTGGAACCCAAGTTGAAAACCAGTGTGATGAACAATATAATCACATTAAAAATTATTTGTTCAACATACATTCTTCTTGGACAAGTGCTCGGGACTCCTCCTTAAGTCACATAGAGACATTATAAGAACTTTAAGAGAACAATTTGACCTGTCACAAATTACTTCATTCTAAACATTAAGAGCTAGGCAGCAGCATGAAGTTACCTTCCATTCTGTGTAACAGGATCCAATGCACCCAAAGGTCTGAGTGAGCCTAAATGGAACATGTGGCTTAAAAATCATTTCTGCAAAGTCTCTGCTCTGGGTTTGTTTTTCAGTATTCACTGAAACTCCTTTGTTTAAATACTTCATGACCAATATCACCATCTGTAGCATTTGCTGTTTAACTCTTCCTGTTTACAGTTTCTGAGAGAAGATGTCACTGGTCCCTGATTAAGTGTCTCTCAAGGCCCAGCCAATATCTTTTCAGTCAACAAAAATGGCAGAGCCAGTTAAGAGTAATATTGCTTTCTGAACTTGTAAAAAAGTTGATCAGAAAGCATTTTGGAGAAAGATGTCTACTTATTACCAACTCTGTGTGTATATAATCTAAAAACAAAAACCCAACAAACTTCTAGTCCTTCTTACACATCTGTGTGAGTCAAAGGCTCATCACCTTTGAGCGATTTATGCTGCATCTGCTCTCAAGAAAACACATCATGTTTGGGTAATCATTAAAATAGGCTTGTAGGCTTGTAATGAGTCCACCCACCCCCTGACTGACTCAGAAAAAAGCTAACACATTCAGATCATTTAAGTTCTCATCTGTGTATTCTGCAGCTTCATCATCCTCCAACTGGAACCTCAGTATTTAAAAACAAAAACAGCAAAAAACCAATTCAATGCTGTTGTCTTGTCTTGTTTTAGAAGCTTGCTAGGTTGAAGTTAATTTCTTTTCTTTTAAGATAAGAAATCTCACCCAGTACCAAAAGTGAGGAACGAAAGCCAAAATGAAACTCAGTTTTAAAATATGCGATCATTTTACCAGATGATCAGACTATCTTCTTTCATTATCTGTTAAATACATAAGCTTGTTATACAGACAAGCTTATGTATACACACATGGTACTGGAAAAGGTAGATTTTTTAACTGAATCCAAATTAGAGTTAAAACTGCAGAAGTCCTCAATTCAGAGGTTCGGATCTGAGATGCAAATTCAGAATTATTTCTAGATACTTTGTATTTAAAATTTTCATTGTACAATCACCACTGTATAAACTTAATTCTTTATTTAGTTCAACCATTATACACTAGAACACAGAAATTACATATCTACAGCTTATAAACTAATCAACCACATCACCGGGAAGTATTAGTGTTACTTAAATGAGAGGGATGGGACTGACTGCGCATGGACACCTAGGCCTCATATGTCTTTGCTACTGATGATTTTGAGAGTTTAAAACCAAAGCATTTCACCAAATGAGTTGTACTGAGACTTAAGGAGAGGGAAGGATTTCTTCCTGACCCTCAAACTGGCAATCTCCTCTGAAGCATGTGAATTAGTAACTCCAGACATCTTTATTCACCCTGCTTATACCCCACATAATTGCAGATAATACCTTAATTTTCGAGTCTTTTATGGTATTTATTGAACTCTTTACATCAGGACTATCAGAGATGGGACTGAAATGATAAGCATTACAGAAATCCTAAGAGACAGAGATAAAATTACATATACAGTACTTCACACTATGTCTAGTACTTGCGTCTTTTCACATGGATGTATATAATAATGCATTAACTTCCATGACTGCACTTTGACTACCTGCACACATACGAACCATTGCAATACCTCAAACCTGCTTATCAGTGAAACCTGACATGCCTCTATCTAGTGCTTTTTAGTCACCCTCACTGAAAACTTTGAGCTTTGTGCTGTTATCTCATTTGTGCAGAGGCAGAGCAGCACAGATGAGGTATGACCTGCAGCAAGGCTGGTGGCAGAGCTGGGAACAAACCCATTCTCCCATACCAGCTCTCTAGTCTACCAGAGCTTGAAACTGTGGCCATCCTGTTGTTTTGGAACAGCATGACAACTCCCTGTATTTGAGATGTCTTCACGAGCACTTGGCAAAACTGAAACAGAAGGACATGCACACAACACTACCTTGTGGTGGGGAATAGTCATCGGAGTCCGTGTCGCTCTCGCTGCTGTCCTCCACCAGGAAGCTCGGGTAGTTCCAGGACATGTTGAGGATGCCGTCTGACTCGTGAAGGAGCACATGGGCCAGCATTCGGCCGTGACAGTCCATGACGATAACTTGTCCATCAGCAGTGCCAAACAGTACCTGGAAATAACAGAACAGGCCTTAGTCTCTCCAAATGTCAGCCACTGGACCCTCCTTCAAATGCATCTTGTAGTTAACTAGCTATGCTGGAAATTAAGTGAAAGCAAAGCAGTCAGGGATGTGAAATGGTGCCAGAATAGGACATTGCAACCAAAGATCTATGTAAAGAATGAAGTTAAAGCAGTAGAGTCTAGAGCTAAGTTCATAAAAATCTGCAAGCAAGTAATGTCTTGTGGTGCATTTTGTTCACTTTCACATGAAACATTACACTTTATTTGAACTTGGCCATTACTACAACTGAAGTGAGCTGGCAGAAGGGCTACCACAGATTCTGCAGTATTTTTGGATTATACAGAAACTTCTAAAATTGGTGGCAGAAACTGAAGTGTGCATCAGTCATAACAGTATCAAAAGAAAAGGCACTGCTGACAAAAGTGAGGTCTTCGCAGAGATTTCAAACAGCTTGTAAGAAAGAGAAAGCTGAATAGAGAAAGACAGGCTATTCAGTTGACAAGCTGAGAGCAGGTGGCAAAACAGAGGCAAAAGCAGTATGATCAGTCCAAGAGGAAGGCAACGTGCTACACATTCAGGAAGAGATGAAGAAGAGCTTCCACCCACCATTTCAAATACCAAATGGATAACCCGAGTTTTTTTCTTGCCTCTACGCAACTCCATAGCCATTATGCAGAGATTGAAGTCAGACTGACTGGAACCTGCAATTTTACTTTCTTATAAGCATTTTCTGTTTCAAGGCTTTAAGCAAGTTAAGACCTTGCATATTTGATGAATTTTAGAAAAGCATCAGGAAATAAGGATGAATAAATCTTAAAACTATAAATGCATTAGCCAAGGCTGTTGCTGCTATCACGTAATTCCATAAGAGGCAAATACATTTTAAAGCAAGTTTAAAGGCACTCATCAATTTGAAATCTGGCCAGCATTAAAAATGAAGCTAAAAGGAAGGCCAATCTTATACTTGCTCTTCAGTCTGCCACCTATTTCCAGTACTTGTAAATTTAAGTTACTAACAATTATATGCTCAGATCAAAAATTCACCTAGCCTTGTATCTTACCTTTAAGAGTGGTCAAGTGTTTGGGGAAGAGTAAAAGAACATGATGCACTGAGCAGGCATCTCCCCTACACACTCATGTAGCTTCCAGCAAAAAATATTCCTTCTTCTTTGGTAATTGATAATTTCACTTGGTAACCTTTAGCTCTTAATACTAAAAGAAATACAGAATGATTGCTCCCTAGTTACATTCTCAACATCAGTCACAATTTTTATAGACCTCTATTATCTAATCCCCATGTCATCTCTTTTCCAAGCTGAAGAATCATAGCCTACTTAGGATCTCCCAGTACAGTTGTTGTTCAAAGACTGCAATCACCCCTGCTGGCCTCTGCTGTCAGAGGTCTTCTTTTCCATCTTCCTTCTGAGATGTAGTGTCAGACTTGCAGCATTAAAAGCGTGTTTCGTATCAGACTTATACAACAGCGCTCTCCTAGGAAGCAATTGTCATGGTTGCACTTTTGGACGTTTCAGAAAGGAAGCGTGGCTTCTTAAGTCTTAGTCAGTAAAAAAAAGGCACTAAAATTTCTTCAATGATCAGTGTAATGATCAATGAAGGTTGTAAACTAGAATGGCAATTTAACAAAAGAACTCCAGTGAAGTCATTAAAATCTTAAGAAAAAAATGGAGTAGTTCCACATTATCAAAAGTATTGAAAAAAGTCAGTATCTGGCCGCCTTAACTATAATCATTACATGTTATGAGTATTTTTGTGTTAAAGAGTTGCTGGATTAAAGCAGCAACTAAAGTTTGCTACAAGCCTCAGATTACTACTCTTAGATACAAAAGCAAGAACTCCAGCTTTGTTCATCTCATGTCACTTTCTCTCATGATCCTTTATTCTATTCTTCTTCCACTTGTATCATCTCCTTTCACACTGTTCATTATTTCAACTGTTTTTATGTGCATAATCAGCACACAGTCGCTTTCATTATTTACTTTCAAAACACTGCCACTCTCCCTCAAATCTCTACAAAATAAACTTCTACAAAGGCAAAATCCTACTAGTTTCTCACACCACTTTCAATCTACTCTATAGGTTAGTTTGTTACCAGTTTCCTAGAAGCTTTATAACTGCAAATACCTAGACAGAGGAGGTGAAACTCTCTATTGTTTCTGACAATTGTAGTAGAAGATTCTGCCTCCTAAAATCCTGTAGAAACATTTTATAATCGGGTAGGAATGCTTGCACTCATCACCCAAAGCCCAGTCTCATCTCAGTCTAAAGGTAATTCTTTTGAGTAGCATTGCCCCGATATCATTCAAAATTATGAAGTCCTCAGTAATTTCCAATTCAGATCAGAACAGGTGCATGTCAGCATCTTAATACTTGGACTGGAACCTGAGAGCTCTTTAGCAACCTAGAAATGTCAGAGGGCGTTCTTCATCTCTTTAGCCAGGTTGTAGGTTGCAAGGAGCAGCTTTACGCTTTGGGGTTATTGTAGCAATACAACCTTTAAGATGAAAGCATTTATCAGGCTGATAGCCCTGCTGGCTGAACTCCTGCTGAAGCTGTAAAAATATCTAATGGTGTTATCATCCATAACATTACTCAAGTTATAAATGCTACACTTAAGTTACTTATGTCAGATGAATAAAACTCTCTTGACCTTCAGACAAAAGGTTGAGCCACAGGGTATGCCTGAAGGATCTACCAGGGAAATTTAAAAAGTTGCATTTTAGCTACCTAAATTAATAATTTTTTTGGATATTTGCAGATCTAGGAGGTCAGAGGGAATGCTGGAAAAAGGTAATGAACAAGCTCTAGCGTTTTGTTACAAAAGCTAAATGATAATAGTAATTAAAAAAAAACAAACCCAAGTACTTATTTTGAAGTGCTTCTTTGGCCTCTTGTTCTGTTCTTCTCTTGACTCATTTCCCTTTCCTTCATACTGTTCAACTGATTTTACATGCACTACCACTTGTAGAACAGCATTTGTAGAATATGCATAATCTAATAACCAAATACCTAAAATCACCCAAAGTGTGAGTCAGTACCACAACAAAAATACAGTATGTCTTCACAAAACATATCAAACATAACGAAGCCTGCACTACAGTGAAGCTGTAGCTGATGAAAAGGTCACACAAATGCAGGGCTCAGGTCGTGCCTAGATGTTGTATGCTTTGAAGGGAAAATTGTGGTAAACACCATTGCGACAGTTTTCCAAGTCCACTAAGAGCTGAAAGTTCTGTTCAGTTCTGAAATACAAATGTCCCAGTTCTCCATGAAATCCAAGCTTAGGGTGATTCCTATTTATTATAACAAATCTGAATACCCAAAAAAACCACCCTTCTCTGAAGTCTGTTGACTTCTTAAGTCTGTGACAAAATGGGATAAATTTCATAACCTAGGTCTGGTAAAAGAAAAGGTTTTTCACTCAAAGATTTTTAAACTATCATCCATGAAACTTATCATTCAAGACTGCAATCCCCTTAAATGCCAAAGATATCAAAAACTCTTCAATCAACAGTCTGAAATACACCAACTTCTGAAAGACATATGGTAAGAAAAAGTGAGGTATTCTGCTCTGAAGTATTCATCTCATGAGGAGATGGCTATCAGAATAGTCAAGAAGCTACAAAATTGATTTTAAGAGGAACAACTCGAATCTGTTTGGTGACTTTGCCACATACGGATCTGTTGTGCTGAACTGTCACTGTTCCTGTAAGATCTGTCGTGATGCTGTAATGCATCTGGACCAGACAGAGCACTAGCAGAAAATGGTTTGGCAGCACAGAGATCAACAAAGCTACAATGGATTGACCAAAGACCTAGTGCTTTGGAGGTTCAGCTCAGGAGGCCCACCACTTCGTAAGAGAAGTATCATTTTCTAACAGTGATGTTCTTTTTGCATTTTGTTGCTATTTAATTGGGTTTTATGTAAGTAAACTGAACTCATCAACAGTAAGAATACTCAAGTTTTAATTTGAATACACCAGCATTAGGAAAGGGGGAGGTCCTGCCATCTCACTGCATCTGATTATATGCAGTACCTGAGAAAATTAAGTTGTTATGATTTGTTAATGACAAATCATTTGTAATAATTTGTTAACCAATGAAACTGTTCTGACTTAAATCTGCAGGGAACCTAGTCATGGTCCATTCCTGCATCTTTGCCTGTCCTCATCGTCAAAGAAGCTTTCCAGAACTGCAGTCACTTTGACTTTTATAATAAGCCAGGATAATCCAATCTCAGCAATAAGGTGTAAAATGACTTGATGTATGTATGTAGGGTAAAAGACAAAATTGTTTCCAGTCTCAGGTTTTGGTTATTCAAACTGAACAGTCAATACTGTTACAGAAAGATATTGATAAAACAGATGCCTCTCTTCATGACATTTAGTATTAACACTAAAGGTTTCTAATGTTGCTGGTTAAACAAAACTCCCAGGAAATCTGATCAATACATTTTCAGAACTTGGGCTGTCATTCTGCATCAGGGAAACAACTGAGCCTTTGACTGAAGCTGAAGTATTAGAAGCTGGATTTGCTATTGCTACTGGAAGAAATACAAAGCCACTGGAGGCTACTTTAGGGCAGCACTTCTAAAGTGAGAGATTACAGTATCGTGATGCTAGAACACTGTAAAAGGAACATGTATCTGCTTTATTCCTGTTGGCCCAGGATTTTTGAAAGATACTCTCTGACTTTTTACAACAAACATACATCTGACAACTCACAACAAAAAAACCTTGCAGACTTCACTAAATAAAACAGAATCTAGTAAACTCCATCATAGTACAATTCCATTGTTCAAAACCCCAAATTTCCACATAAAGACAGAACTTGCCTTGTAGGACTACGCAAAGTACACGAACAGATTGCCTTTAAATTACTAGATACAATGAAATGTTCTGAAAATTAAAGTAATCTGTCATGAAATTTCATGAAAATTTAGTTTTTGCCATTAGAAAAGCAAATACTTAGATCATAATATATGGATGTACCAGTCAGACAGAGGGACTTGCTGCATTTCAAATTACCCTGTTTTAGGACCCTCTTTTAATTTCCGCAGCCTCAGTTAGGAGTCTCTTTAACAGTGAAATAGTAGCTCAGGGCAGAAACCTCATCAGCATCTTGTGACCAAGTAAACCACAAATGATCTCACAAAAAACTTTAGATTTTTGGTTTTTAACATTCTCCATCGTTAATTTCTAAAGTTTGAAGAACTCCTCTTGCATCTACCCCATTTGCAAACCTTGCACTTGCAGCATTTTGTCTTACTCCCTGCCTTTGTGTGTCTGTGTCTGTTTGGCACACACATCTGCTGAAACCTTAGTGCCATCATACCAGGTAGTGTGAATGCTGCCATTAACAACTTATGCTGCACCGCTCTGCATTTGCAGCTGCCTTGTTCAGTGTTCTGCTTCATTGACACTCCCTTTTTCAAAAATTAGACCTGCCTTAATGTTTTTTTTTCCACCAGCCTCCTCCCTTACTTTCCCCCATAGGAAAAGTAGGCACTGTACCTCAGAAATTACATTCTGCAGAAATGCTAATAAGACCAACCGCATTTTCACTGTCAGGAGATCCTGAGCAGTTCAGGGAAGCTGAATTAGTTCTGTTTATCCTGATTTAGTCATCTGGACAAACATTAGTATTTATGATAGGAACAGCCTTCACAGTTATCACCATAATGGCATCATACTAATAGAGATAAATCTATTTTGCTGATTCAAAATTAACTGAACTATAAAGTGATTACTATACAAAATGATGGATCAGCCTTCTATTTATGCAGGTAGGCTTAGTAACATAGGCAATACTTGGAAAATTATTGCCTTTAATTATTTTCATTCATTAGCCTAACGAAAGAGTGCTGGTCTTGCAAAGGCTCACTTACTGCATTTTGCAATCATAGTATTAGCATTTTGCATTCCTTGGGCTCTTCTTGTTTACTGTTTCTCTATCATGAAGGCATGAGACAGTGCAGTAGTCGCTTCTTAGAATACATTACAAAGTGAAAGTTTGTTTTTCCTCAGTGTGATATTTCTGGCTTTCCTTTTTTTACCTCAAAATGCAGAGAGAAAGAAAGCGAAGCAGAGTGAGGGAGACAGCTGGTCTCCTGCTGCATACTTTTTATTTCCATTAAAAATTCAGTTGCTGTAAAGCAGTTTCTTGAACTGACACAAAAAGAGACATCACCACAATTCACACACAAGCTCAGAGGGAAAGCACTAGGTTTTCTTTGACTCCCTTAATGTACAAAAAAAACTGAGAAGAGTTTTGTTTCCTTTGGACATGGGGAACTACCAGCCCTGCACATAGATGGCACACCCAGGATCATTCAGCTAACTGCATATATACACATATACATAGCAGTGAAATTCTCATTTGAGGTCATTAATGCTTTCAAAAGCAGCACTGGTTTAGTTACCTACTTTCAGGCTTATTCATTCTCTCTCTTATAGAGTCCATAGGCTTTCCTGGACAGAAACGGATCTTCCAAAGACATTATTATCCTCTGCACTGGGGTTTTGCTGGCAAAACCAGGATGTAAATCATCCCACGCTTCTTGATCATTCCCTTCTGTCTCTTTTGCCCCCAACAGATCTGAATTGGGTGTTCTCTGGTCTCTGTGTTTCAGGCTGGAGCTCCCTGCCAGCCCCTGGGCACTGAGATAGCAGGCCTTGGTGCCTGGCTCTGGCTTTGCAGTGGCTTGTCCCTCCTTCTCCCTCTCATTCCCTACTTCCCCCTGTTTTGCAGATTCCGCCAGTGAAAGCCCAGCATGGTTGACACCCAGGGAGGGTGAGACCCCAGCGTGGGTGATAACAGGCGTGGCGCCACATGCCCCAGGCTCGGCCTCCAACCCTCCTGTGCTGCCACCGAGGGGGATCGAGCCGCCCACGTGCCCCCCATGGTGGGCCAGAGCCCCCTGAGCCCCGGCAAGGGCAGGGCCGTGCTCCTGGAGCCCTTCGTGCACCAGGTGGGCGGCCACACGAGCATGCTGCACTACTACGAGCACACCGTCTGCAAGCCGCTGGTTCTAGATAACTATTACAAAGCCCTATTATAAAATGAGAAGACAAAGTAAATCCACTGGATATCTTGGTGACAAATCCATTTTAAAAATATGAAACACTAAAACCTGGGGATTCAAATTGCACTGGTTTTATTTCTCTCTAAAATAGTATAACATTGCTGAATGACTGTAAATGAGATACAGCCTTGAATGCCACTTCAGGAGTCACAAATTTAAGTATTCTTAAAACCAGGATCTCAAGTTATACAACTACTCTGGATGTGTGGGGATGGCAATTGTACAGGCAGAGATTATGTTATTTGTAAGAATTCTGGCAAATCACAGAAAAACTGATTATTATATGCCTCTGTAATTATATCTGGACCAATTCTGACCTGTGCACTCCAGGAACACACATCTCTATATTCTGTATTGACTCTTGAGATATTTTTCAAGGAAGTATCCTATCGCAATTACATTTTTAACTGATAAGAGTTGTCCTTTATGGTGTTTACTGTATTAACAATATGCTTTAGTTTACTTAAGATGTGGACAAGAGTTGTACTTTTTTCAAAGATGTGTCGGGTTTCAAATCACATTTGAAGTAGCATGCAAAACGAACAAAAAACCAACAGCTGAACACCTTCTACAGAATATCTTCTGTGGCAATTTACTCAGACAGGACTCTGAGCCTGGACCACTGAGCTCCCACAGCAGAAGTACTCTGGAATGTTCTTTAAGCAGGACTGTTTTCTAAAAAAAGTGCGCACAAGTCTATGAAAACACACATTCTTCATATATATACATGGCATATAAATATATGGCAACAAAAACAAAATTTGGTGGGAAAATGCATTTAGTTTTACCAACAACTACTCAATCAGGCAAAGAAGTAAACTGACAATCTTGGCAGTCTCCTGCATTATTTCTAAGCCAGGTTTTAGCTATTTCCTGAAAGATATGTTGACTGTTGAAGCCAAAATCTCCTTCAGAGCTTTAGAAGTCTGAGAGTTTCTGCTGAGGTGTTGTGGTTTTTTTGTCCCAACTGAAAATGGTATTACTTAGAAAAAAGGATGGCACTCTTGACCAGTGAAAATGCAATACAAAGCAGTTTAGAAGCAATATCCTTCCTGTTTTGAATTTCATAATATAAAATCAAGAAGCCCCTGGGTTAAGATATATGCTAATGGAAGTTAGTCCCTTAACTTCTGCACTCTCCTTCTGGATATTAGGTGCTGGCAGAGAGCAGTAACTCCGCATGGTCAGAAAATACATAGAATGGCTGAGGTCAAGTATAACTGAGTCAACAGGGAATCAGGCTGAGTAATAAACTGTTACTGAATGAGGCAGGGAAGAAGAATGACTATTCTTCTAAACCCAAGGAAAGCAGGGAAGGATTAATCTCTTTTCAGCTGATGCAGTCACCAACAACCCCTCAGTGTCTGAACACTGACAAGAAACTGGCTCCTGGACAAAGCAGAGAGCTCAAGTTGAATCCACACAGGATGAAACATTGATGGGAAAGGTTTTGGAGAATAAAGAGATACTGCTCCCACTTCCCACTGCATACTATCTTTTTTTGTCAAATCAATGGAAAGACTACATGATATCACTTTCCAAAAATATCACCTTTCATCTCCCATTTACTATGAAACCTGGCCTGTCTCTTCCAGACAAGACCTAGTGCAGAAATCTGCAAATATCTTCCTCCAGATTCAATCACTCTAATCCTTCTTTTCTGCACCAAGATTTCAGACTATTCACAGGTTTGAAGACATCTGACCCAAGTTCAAGACCCCATTTGGCTCCTGGTCTTCTTACTACCTTCTAAAAAATTGATGGATTAAGTACCAGTAATGATAAAGTTCAAATCAACCATGCTGCCAGCTGCATTTCTTTTGAACTGAAAAGAGCGCAAAGCTCTGGATGAACCAAAGGGATCCTGGGGCTGAAGCATTAGCAGTGGAATAATGGACTGTTTCTGAAAAATGCTGTAAAACCTTGACAGTTTTGAGAGTTTTTCCTCTGTAAGAATTTCACTTTCACTCACATGCCCTCTTTTGACCAGTTCAAAATCTGAATACAGCAATTTTCCTACCTTACATATGACTTTTCCTTAGAAAGAGAGCACCTTGCCACAAAAGGTTCAATTTTTTTTCCCTGCAGTGCCTAAAAAGCAGCATAGGTATATGCTGCTCCCTCGCAGAGGTCCACTGCAAAACCTCCTTCTTACTATTTGCCCCACAGCTGAAGCACAGCACAGAGCTTTTGAAAAAGACAAGTTCAAGTAAGCACTCCCTTTCCCAGGGAATTAAAGACTTCAGACTATATAAGCAAAATCTTCCTGTACAAGTGCCAGCAAGGTGAGAGGAGAGGCAAACAACTTCTTTCTTCCTGACACTTCCCACACATCGACTGGTTGTGTTTCTATTTGCGTTCATCTTTACTTTGCTGACTCAAACACTGATGCTTCAGAAATGTAAAACAGCACTGGGTAGAAAAATGCTAAGTGGACACATTAACTGAATAGCACAACAAGTCTTCAGCTCTCCCTCCATCTCTGGTTTGTCACTGCCATCGACATCCTTGCGAAGACGTGGTAGGATGTGCAAAGCTTAACAAACTCCAGATTCCAGTCAACTAAAATAACAATATTGTGACCTGAGTGTCATGGGGAAAGATTTCCAAGGTACACTGTTGAGGGTGATCTGTACGGCCTAGAACACTGTGCATCCAAAGGGATGTAGAAATCCATTTAGCCAATTGCTTTTTACAGTAACAAACATCAAATACCCTGTCTACAGTGATGAGCAAAACATTAAAGCAGTTGTATTACTCCTCTCAGGCAGAGTCATTAGGGGGAAAATTTCCTTGCAAGACTCATCTGAAACAGTGTTGACATGAAACACTGCAGGAGCTGCTGAGAAAACATGAGCCATGATGCCATCAGCCCATAAACACCCCCCATGTTACAGCCCTCATGACTAGAACAAACAGCACCACCTTGTTAGCTCTCTCAGTGCATTGCCTCCACAGGCTGGATGAAGAGCATCAAGGGAAAGATTAGGCAAGGCACAGATGAAGCGAGTGGGAAGCAAAAAAGCACATTGAAGCATCACCTTATTGCTCTGTTCCTTCAATTACCCACTCAATAACTGTGCAGTACAGGCTAGGGTTTCTGGCAGGAAAAATCTTGTCTGGAATAAACTCACATAGAGATGCCACAGCTCCTGAAACTGTAGATGAGCTCTGGAGGCTCCAAAGAAAACATCCTTGTTGTCTACTCTCAGCAAAGCTCAAGGCAAACCCTATAAAGTCCTCATCTGAGTACTGAAATCTGCAGTGTAGCTGCTCATTGCTAGTGAGAAAAGGAAAGCACAACTAAAAAAAGGTATAGTGCACCAAGCTATCTAAACTCTTCTCCTTCCTTCCTTTTGGAAGCTCTGTTCTCAGCAGAATGATGCATGAAAACTTACTCTGAGACAAAAACACAAGGGGAAGACAATGCTAATACAACTATGCACTGATAGCAGAAAAAAAGAGGGGGGAAAAAGAGAAATCCATAGTTTAGGAAATTGCTGCATAATGCAGCTTGAAAGCAACATAATAAAAAGAGATGGGAGAAAGAAAGGCAAAATAGCACTTAAAATTCACATTAGTTTTTCACACAAAATCTGTCACTATTATGTGCCATCATGAAAATCAAGTCCCCAAGCAAGGAGCAAAAACAAAGTGTTACTGAATTCCAGTATGTATAAATGTATAAAACAAGAATACAAAGTCTCCCCAAAAACATTTAAACATTTTAAGTATATATAAAACCCCCACATATTTTGTCTATAAAAGGCTGCAATCGGATAGTAAACATTCACAGAGGCCCCTTAGCACAAGCAAGCAGAAATCATTAATTTTGATAGCAAGTTTCCACAAAGGTTTGAAATGTTTCTAAAAACAGTCCAAAATATTAAAGACAGTTAAGCTGTGGTAGGTTTTCTTTATCTGTTTGTTTTATTTAACAAACGGATTTATCTTGAAAAACAACTGAACTCTCCTTCCCCTGCATCTTCCTCTTTTTGCATTTTAACGCTGCTGCTCAATTATGCAGCATGCAATGTGAAAATCCTTACACATGATTTAACCATTGTCTGCAGTCCTTGTGGCTTGAATAAACTGCCTACTTAATTAATGACACTTCTTCAATGCTATAAAAAGCCTCTAGCCATTTTTCCCAGTAATCTGAGTAATTCATCCATCAATGAAAATAAGGCTTTCAGTTCTTCATCAAAGACTATATCTTATGGTGCAATTCTGAGCGGCCCTAGTCATTGTAAACACGTACGTGGGGTCATTTGATAGTCTCTACATCCAGAACTGATGGGAGAAAAGATACATCTTTGTATGTTAAGAGACACAAAAATATAGTTATTCCCCAGCGTTTTAAAGGTTCAGTTATGTGAACCAGTAAAAATCCTTAATAGGGACAAGAAGTATTCTAATAAAGACCAAAATAATTGCTTAACACTTTCAAATTTTACAGGCTGTAACCTTTTTCATTTTGTCCTTCCTTCTCTTCATTGATAATAATTAAGGTAAACAGCTACCTTCCCCGTACTGCCCCAGCTGCCTGTTTGTAGCTACCTTTCATCATTCTGTCAACTCATTAGAAGGCTATCTTCAAGATTTTTTTTCACACAGTTAGATGTCTGAGAATAATTAAACTTGATCAGTGTGACTACCACAATAGCAAGGACTGCCCGAATAAGGTGTGTGCTACAGCACCTGAATAAAATCAAAGCAGTACGGTGAATGGAAGCATAAACTTCTCCTTTCAGAGATCCAGGCAAAAGTTGATGTAGATTAGAAGGGCCCAAACAGACACAATATTTTCAAACACTTACAAAGTGCTTAGTTGTAAGCTGTGTTCTAGAAGCTACGTAAGGGTGCTACCCCTACTCCCATCTTAGGAGCTGTTCAGAACAACGTTTCCCTGAAAAGGGGGTAGCAAATACAAGTTCACAGATGAAAATGGGGGGATCCAAAAGCAGACTCTACTAAAGTGGACTTAGGTAAATTCCTGCCAGGGACTAAAGTCATACCAAAACCAAGAAGCCTGAGAGACAAGCTCATGAAACACCCAGTGCCACCGGTAACCTTTTGACAGGACTTCTTGTTAATAAGCTCCTACCTCTCATGAGAACTGTGGC
The DNA here is from genome assembly GCF_003031625.1 of Empidonax traillii. Taxonomy (NCBI): domain Eukaryota; kingdom Metazoa; phylum Chordata; class Aves; order Passeriformes; family Tyrannidae; genus Empidonax; species Empidonax traillii. Next base: position 936,029 of record NW_020955217.1, read on the forward strand.
TACCACGTGGCAGCTGCTTAGCACAGCACAATGCTGATCTTATTTAGGGACACGTAGGGCATCACTACCTGTACTAGCACACAGATCCCACCCAGCTACACTGCTGGACCTAGAAATAACACTCATCCCCTTCTTCATGTGAGGCTTCGTTCTGAGTCCTGGGCTCCACCCTGAAGCACTGCAGGCAAGGAGAAGGAGCTGAAGCTTGCCCCTGCCTCCTGCTTGTCACTGAAAAAAGACGCTGAAGCGTCTGTTGTTGCCATAGGAATAGGGATGGTGAGCGCTGGGAGCAGGAGTACCAGCACAGAAACTGCCTTCCTGCACAGCTACTGCGAGTTACAAGAGTTTTTTTTACAAAACAATGTACAGAGCTCCCACACCCTGCATTTTGAGACAAAGCAGTTCATCTGCTACTGGTCTTGTTTGCTTCCACTGCATTGTAAGACTCTTCAGTGCACAGGGTATCTGTTCCTAATGCAGTGCTGATTTTCTGTTTCACCAAGAGCATAATTTTGACTGATTAGACACAGAAGAGGCTGAATCTTGAGGTCTGTATTTAAACATTCTTAATACTAATGCATATTGCATTGCAACGGGGGCCACACTCAACAGTGTACCCAGCAGGATGCAAATCAAATTGGCTAACTGCTTGTACACCTGTTTTCAGAGAAAACAGCAGGAAAAGCTGGCAAAGTTCACATATGCCCATTGTCTGTTATGTCCTAGCCACAGAGAATACTGGCCAGTCCCGGAATTTCCACAAAGAAAAGCTTACAGCTGGAAAAGGGGAGGGGGGAGAAACAGAAATAGGCACTTCCAACAGCTGTTGGAAAAGTCTAAAAATTTATACTAGCAGAGATGCAAGGAACAAATATGGATTACTAGCACCTCTTGGGATAACCGTGAATTAAAATATATTAATTTTCATCAAAGCTTTCCTCTATTGGAGAGTGATTTCCTTCTGGTTCCCTTCTCACACACAGAAACAGCAACAGAAACAGCCCCAGGGAAGTCCAAGCAGTTATACCACGTTGCTATAAGCAAAATGATAATTAGACCCCTCTACAGTTTTCACTCAGTTCTCTGACACTGTGATTTTCTCCATCATGAAGAGAGATAGTTTCTTTAATGGGTAAAATCTGTAAGAAGGAGAGGGACAATGTGTCCCAAGGGTAGCAGAAGTTGATAGATTAAAAAATGTCACTAGGAGCTGAGCAAACACAAAGAAAGCAAGACAAAGCACTGGAAAAATGTTTCATATAACTTGTGTGCTTAGGAAAAATCCTCAATTACTTATTGACAATGCTTCTATAATTATAAATAAGCCCTTTGCCTAGACAAAAGTCAAGTTTTTCTCACTTAGAAGTCATTCAATCTTCTTGGTATGTACACTCCTTTGCAAAACAAGTGTGGTACGACACCACAGAAGTCTCAACACAGGGCAGAGCATTTTTTGATGTTTCAAATTTGCTTTTCATTTCAAATATACTTTCCATCCTTACATGATCCTAGGTGGGCCTTCTCACCAGAAAAATACTCCACGTCTCCTACAGTCTCTTGTAGTCCTTAAAAACGGTAAAAAGAAGGTCTCACTCCTAAGTAATTCCATCCAAGTTTAATCCCAGTGTGACACTCTGCTGGAGATACAGATGACCCAGTCTTGTAAAGTCTTCTTTTCGTGTATCCCCAAGAGGCCAATGGGGTTCTGCCTTGCCCAGACGTGCGCTCCAGTTATAATGTACAGGAGAAAATGCCTAAATAAGCAGGACTGCAGACACACAATGAAGTGAGAAAACTAACTTCTAGTCCTCTACAATAAACATGCAGAATCACAGTTAAAAGGCCTATGTATTGAATTAGTTAAAGAAACCCATAGCTCAAAGTCCAGACTCAAGATCTGGATGTGAACCACAGTAGAAATCTGCCGACGACCTTAACGAGAAGTTCATCTGAGACATATGATGGAGAAAAAAAGCACTGCAGTCACCCATATGACTCACAGTATGTTTGTCCCCAAAAGATAAGGAGAAATCCTGAAAAAAACAGAGCCACAAGAATGATACCACTCTCTTCCTAAAAGAAAATGCAGAACGGTTTCATCTAGTATTCATAAAATCAGCCAATAACTTAATCAGGGTAGAGTACGTACCAAATAAGTTAAAAGAAACAATTATATGCTCAGTTTCAGCAGGACTGTACTCCATCCTCATCACCTCTATAGTTCTCATTCTATTTCTGTGCTTTCAAAAGACTTGAGAAAGCGTTAACTACGGAGTTTCATCTACAGGTGACATTAGCCACCACTTCACAGGTGCTTTTCTTCAAGCCTGTGTCAACAGCAAGGACACAAAGCCAGAGGCCACACACACACTGTCAAACAAGACAATGGTTGGCAATACTGCAGTATTCAACCATTTCTTGCCTCCAACAGAAAGACGGTGGTAGGAAATTATCCTTGCCTTGCAGAGCTGCCACAGAGCTGTAGTGAGGAGTGACAGAGGTGACAGTCTACTGGTGCTAAATAGACAGATAGGAGAAAAGATGGAGGAGATAGAAAACAGGAGGATGCATGCAGAAAGGAGTGAAGAAGGAAGTTAAGAGAACTGAAGGGTGAGGTGAACAAACATACTATACTATGCAATTTTTTAACAAGACAATAGAAAATTGCTACTGAACAATACAATCCCCTCGGAAATTTAACTTTCAAAGATAATTGTGTTTAACTCATGGGACCATGGAATGTTTTCCAGGAATACATTCATTAGCAACCTTCAGGGTGCCAGAGTGGTGACAAAAAGAACAGTAGGAAAATATAAATTTAAATGTTGACATTTATCTTTCACTCACTCCACTGACGAGTAGACTACATTAAGCAATAGAGAAGATGCTGAAGCTATTCTAGACCAGAGTGATATTTTGTTCTCATTTGCACAGATTCAAATCAGGAGAGAAATTAACTAAAGAAATAAGCTAGTAGGGGTATTAATTTCCATACACACTTATTTGTGTGTAATATATGCCATGTCCTTCCCCCTACTTTGCTATTTTTAGTTTGAACTGAGCATAGTCTCTTGCCTAGTACCTCTGTGATTCATATCTCCTTGTGCCTCCAGAGACAAATATATCTAAATATATTTTAGAAGAGCGCTTCTTTCCACCAGCTCTGGAGAACAGTACAAAGAAAAATCATCACTTAACATGAAATCCCCTGCAAACCACATAGCTAGGAGAGCTGTGCAGAGCAACCTCAAGCTTGTGGCTGGCCTGGGTCTCTATTTCAGCGTGTTTGTCAGCAGTAGAGTCTATAAGTCAAGCAAGTGATTTTCACATAGCTGGAATTAGCCATTATGTTCAAAAGCATTTCTCTGGATGCTAAACAAGTGTTTGTTTCCTGGAATAACCACTTATGGAGCATCCAGATTAGAAAGTACAAACATATTGGCTAAATTGAATTAAAGGCAGTCAGCCACTCCAAATTAAACACTCAAATGAAGATATTTCCAAATACAGCAGCAAATAACTGAGCATCACACAAATGGGGTAGCTTCACACTGAAAACACAGGACTGAGAGCTATTAGATCTTAGTCTCCTACTTCTGCTGCTTGTCTCTTCCTTTTGATCTCAAGTAAATTATTCATTGTCAAGATTTACATTTCCCCAGATTCAAAAAGAGGCAGTTAGACTCACTGGTTTTAAAAAGCAGTATTGCAATAATTAATTCATTGTTCTTTGCAGAGCCCTCTAAAATTATTAGATGCTGCTGCAAAAATGCATATTATTAGTGCTATTATATTCCACTAGAAATTCCCAAAATAACTCTATCTTGGATGAATTTATAGTATTCTAAATTCAGTAGTATCTTGAGTCTTGAACCAGCATCTTTTCATAAAGGTGTGAAATGAAGGAAGGAAAACAGTCCAGTTGTGAACATAACAGAGTTTATCTTTGCACTATTCTATGCCCATCATTTCTTTCAGCACTGTACTATACAGACACACACAGAGCCATAATGACAGCAAGCATGTGGAAGGGAAGATCAATCCAGTAAGCTCAGTAGTGAATGGCAAGGGACCATCGTAAATTCTGCTGATGAAACCAGTGGCCTAACTTAAGCCACACTATAAATCATACAATTCTTTAGAAAAATAGTAAGGAAGATTTTTTTTTTTTTTTTTGAACTGGCTTTTTCAACACTCAACAAAAGATTTTAACTCAATGGTTGGAAAAATGGTCTTCTTTTAAATTATGTTGTTTGCATAATATTGAGACATCTCTTCGACACTCAATTAATTGGGTCCATTTGCTTATATGAAGGCAAAACATAACTATATCTGCAGCTGGAACTGCTTTTGCTGCAAGTGCAGACTGGACAGATCTACACAGAAATGACCAGCCAGATGTTTAATACTCAAGGCTGTACCTGTGCTCAAATGCATTTTCAAGATACTTGTATCAACAAATTAAAGGTACAATTACAGATTCCTGTCTCAAAAAACTAACTTAGTAAGTCTATGTGTGAATCAGAGTGACAAGTGATGATATTTAACTTGGTACGTTATCATATTTGCCTAATGAGAACAACAGGATGAATTAAATTTTCATTATCAGTGGAAGCCGCAGTTTTGAGGGAAACTGATCTTAACAAGTGACCATTTTACTTAACAACTTTTTAAAAGGTGTAGTCTATAACATATCAATGCAACCCAACTGACACCTCTAAATGCCCCATTCGTTACCTGTTGGTCATCTGGAGTCCATATTCCACAGGTGATCTGACTCTCCAAGTTTATTTCTGAAGACCAGTGTCTTTGTCCACTGACTGAACCGACCAGCACAAATCCATCTCTATAGGAGATAAGTGCTTGAGTCCCATCGTGGCTCCATGTAAAGTCGCTTACCTTAACATATCAAAGACAAGAAAATAGATATATGGGCAATGTAGGAATATTCTGTTGTTTTAACAAAAGGTAACACTGCACAGAAAGAGACAGGGCAACTATTAACCCAGCTGTAGCTATGATGTCACGTCTATTAGAGAAAGCAACTGTGCTTTTGTGACAATTCTTGCATATTCTCTTCAACAAAGAAATGTTTCGTTTTCTCCTGTGCTTTTTGGAACGTATGAAGCACCACTGATTGTCTTCTTCATTTTGCCTCTCAGGATGCAAAGAACTGCATCAAAGAACTGCAGAGAAAACATGCATACCAACCTGTGCCCCACGGTCATTCACAAGCTCCACAGACCATCTGCCTTCGTATTGTATCCAAACAAATATTCCTCCATCTGCATCGCAGGTTGCTAATTTCTGGAATGGTTCGTTCCATCTCACCAGCACAACCTTAGAAGATTGCAAACAAAAACAGCATTACCCAAACTGCATGTTGTGCTAACAGCTATTTAACAAGAACCAGTTAAACAATACCGCCAAATAAACATCATCGCATTTAAATCCTAAAGATGCACAAAATAGCAATTTTCAGCACAGCACCAGGCGCCTCTCAAGAACAGCTGGAATCGTTTTGTCATGGTTGTCAGGAAATGCACAATCTCTCACTGTCAGACCTTTTTGGAAGGCACTGCACGCTTCCAATAAAATCATACTGTACACTGGAACGCAGCACTCCATTACAGAAGCAGCAAACAGGAGGCTCTGCACAGACCATCCAACACTCCTTCAAATTATTCCCCCCACTGACTAATCTCAGAGACAGTCAGACTCTACGTCAAATCATCACCTCTTGGTGACTTCAAATGAAGTTGCATGCACCGGTATCAGAGCAAATTTAAATACTCCTATTGAACACATATATTCAAAAAAACCCCTCCGAGAGTTCCACATTATTAAAAAGAAATTTCATAGGAAAGTTGCTTTGGTGCTGCATGAAGAAGGAATACAAAGCAGTTTTAGGCTCTTCTCTCTGCATTAGAACTATCTCAGCTTTTCTGGAGAATCTAATCAAGTCTAAACCTACCAAACTGCTCTCTCATTTTTAATTAATATCAATTTAACAAATACAGTATCTCTTGAGACCTCAGTATAAACCAGAAAAAAGCATGTCATCCCAGTGCCTGAAGCAAAATTAGCAGTAAAACCATTTACCTTCTGTTGGTGACTTTTTCTTAACAACTTTTTTTCCCAAAATTAGTTATATTTCAAAAATATGTGGATATATATGGGATGCTTACATTCATACACAAGTAAATTCCCCCCAAGCTATTTTACTGAGACACAGTGTATGCAAATAATACTCAATCAGTAGTGTTAACTACTTAATAAGCATTCAGATCTAATGACACTTTTTCATAAAACTATACAGATAATTAATCATCTAAAAGAGATAGGCAAGATTTTCCTGCAATATATTTTGCTGTTTACAGAGAGGGACTGATCTTCCTAGAGATCCCAGTCCTAGGACGAGCTCTAAGTAGAGAGACTCTTTATGCTTCACAACAAAACTAGCAGTCACTTTCAGAATTAGGATATAATACACACATATACATAAAATCTAAACTTGACAGCTGAGGATTATCTTACACTTTTTAGTGAGTGCTACACTTATTCAGAGGGTCAGTACTTCAAAACGTGCCTATCAGTGGAACTCACCAGCCTGAAGCATCAACCCCTGAATGGTTAAGTAATCACAAGAAAAGCATTTTTTTGTTGTTCATATGCAAAGATTACAGGGAGAAGCAAGTATGACAAATCACCTCTCTGTTGTTATGCAGCTTAGAAGAATCCCATTTGAGATTTTGCAGAAAAACACTTGCCTCTACTTGATTATAACCTTGCAGCTGCACTCCAAGCCACCAGTACCATTTCCAGTTGGGCAGATTATACCATGCCCCTAGATAGATTATATCACACAGAGCTTTTAAAAATATTATTTTATTGGAAAGGCAATAAATAAAATATTCCACCATAGCAATGCAAGCAGATGTACTTTGTTGGAGGTTTTGCTCTGTCCCTTCCATCTAAATAAGAATAGCACAGATTTACTGAAATTTTGTTTTCTTTTTGGTGTAAATCCTAATGCAAAGAGCCATAATTTCATCCACCCTGAGGCAAAATGCAACAGCGGTATAACTGTACTTGCCAGAAATGCCTAACAGTATCCATTTATATGAAAGAAGTGAAGAAAAACCCAAGGATAACACTGAAAAATTTTCTTTAAAGGCTGGGAGCTGCCAAGGCTAATGATGACTATTAATAAGTGTAAGGCACTTACCACTGCTAAAAACCAGACCTTTAAATGCTTAGGCACTGCTCACATTGGATACTTCATAGATCATACAGAATGAATTGCAAGACAAAATATAGGAACAAAAAGAAAACTAATTTTTCAAGTACCAGGGGCTTTTTAGCTAATACCGTTGAAATTTTTAGCTAACGCCTTAAAATCGCCAGACAAAACAGAGATGAGCATACAATTTTACAGATTAGACATACCAGTTGATGTAGTAATATGAATTATGGGCAAAGTGACAACAGTTACTTTGTTGCAGTTTATTGCTTTTCTATTTTAAATAGGAATTCTGTTGAAACTTGAAAATTGTTATTCAAATTCTGTACAACCTGTCTTTTGTTTAGACTTGATAAAACATTCAAGGGTACATTTGAATGTAAAGATTAGCTATAGCCTCCCTCTATTGCAATTAGATACAAATTAGTAACTTCCAAAATAAACTTACTGTTTTATAATCAGAAATGTGAGACAATGATTTTATATGGCTTCTGATAACAGTCTCATAAGGAAGCAAATTTGTAATTTGAAAATTCAACTCCTTTAAACACAGAGTAAATGTTATAATTTTATGAGGTCAATTTAAAGATGCTGCCGTAATTTATATCTAACATCTAACTACAGGTGCGGCGTTCACAACTGCTTTGAGCATTTCCAGTTTCATTTTAGACACTTGGTATACTGAAGAAGATATAAAGAAAGGAAGGATTGCCTTTTGACTTTTATGTTGGCTAAAATGTAAAGCATATGAAAACATGTCCCATTGATAGCACACTTAAATAAAGCATAAGCTGGAATTACCCCTCTGCAAAGAGGAATTTTACTGCTAACCCATAAATGCAAAGATATCATTACTTCCACTAAAAGCTTCAACTCACAGAGGACCCATTTTTACTTCTGTCTTTATGGTCTCTGCTTCCTACTTAACATCTTCACACAGGTACTGAAGAACTGAACTGTTGTATCTTGTATTCAAAGGAGTAAGAATGCTGGTGCACAAAAGTAAGTTGTCTGTGGACAATATGTGGTCCACACAGCCTTCTTATATTGTCTAATTATTTTTTATTTTTGTTTGTTGCCTGGTTGTGGATTATTTAAAATTCTGTAAGAATTGAAAATTGTGTTCATTCTACTGTTGGAAAAAATGTATCACAGATGTTAATCAGTTTCTAAACTGCTTTCTCATAATAGGATATTATCTCCCATTAATAAAATTTCAAGGAACTCCTGGCCTAATACATTAAGTACATTATGAAGGCCAACATAATGCCCTCAAAAATGAGCTTTTGAGTCAGTCAGTCTTATGTTTTCTTTGAGCTTCTCTGTATACAAGAAATCGTGGTGAACAATTTGTTTCAGAAGTGCAGCATTCAGAATCTTCAATATATCTCTGTTTTAATTGCCAGTGATTTTCAGAAATTAAATTTAATTAATCCTAAACGTGCTAGAAACTCTACCCAAGAACTAATGACATACTTTAATTTTGCTAACACTATTACTATATATTAAGATTTTAGACTAGAAATTTTGAGTAACTGCAATTTTTGGAGTAGCAAATATGTGATTTATAGTAAACATGACCTCTTCCCAACCCAAAGTCAGGTTTGATAATCTGAATTTATTACATCCTATTGAAACTTTTATTAATTTCTTTCACATTTTCTAACACAACACAAACCCGCCAAAATCCAATGCATTCTGAGAGCCTTTGTAATTCCTAATTTCATTGTAGTTTTAGAAGGAGATGATAGAAAATATGATACCAATCAATCTTCAAAGAGCAGAAGTCCTTAATCTAGAACACCATATAACAGTCATTACTGAAATCTTACTTCTGTACATATAGTACATAATTGCTATAAAAGCAAGGGATAAACATCTACAAAAAATAAAACGGCTAAGTAACTAGGGCAATTAGTTCCTAGAGTTCCCTACCAAATTTAGATAGATTTTATTACAGATACACTGAAATGAGTCATAGTGACTCATTTATTCAAATCTCTGATCCTCCATCCATTTTACTGGGGAGCAGGCATATGCTCTAAAGATAAAGGTCTTCTCCAGCATTCATTTTCACGCACACTGTGGAGATGTGCTTGCAGATGGACTATCACAGCAACTGAGTAGAGAATACCTGATGCCAATATTTGATTACAGCACAATTTCCTACACCTGGAGGGCCACATTCCTTTATGTGGCACCAGCATTTCTGAAATGACAAGTAAAGTAGACATTTTTACAGGATGCACAAGATGTGATGCATTATAACTCCACTGAGCATATGGAATTGCTGGCCTTTCCCCCCAAATAAATCATACTACATTTCTAGTGCTATTGAAAATCCTGAAATAATTCTGCGTTCCAAGCAGCAACAGCAAAAGGTCTAACTGTTCCTATGACACAATAATAAAGGAGATTAGTCTATTGCCTACACTATCAGAGTATAGAACTCAGTCCATCTGAAGGCATCTTTTCAATCCTGCGCTTTTAGGAAAGTACTTAGGCTTTTAAAGGAACACATAAGGGTTGAGAGAAAGCATTGGCAAAAGGAACTGGACAATCTACCTAGAATCACTGAGCATCACCTATTTGCTTTATCAAGCAGTCCTATTATGCAATTCCCCAGTAAGTAGATTGACCTTCACTCGTGGTTACAGGTATAGAAAAATGTGTGCATATACTACATGCAACATATTGGTACACGTTATGGTTTATTAACAGCCACAGAGCTGAAGGAATGTTTAAATATATCTATCAAAGAATAAGGATGAGTATATGGTGGGAAACAAAAATGAAACATAGAAGTACAAGAACCAGAGAAAACAATAACCACTTTTACATGCTACTACAGTTCAGTGCCTCTCTCTTCATAATACAGAGAGAGATTATACAGATATACGTATATACATGTATAATGGGTATACGCATTACATACATATAACATGGGCATGTGCATGAATACACATCCCTACTATATCCTTGAAGGAACCTGTGCCAACTTTGTACATTTGTTAGTTAAAGAACTGAAGTTAGTTAACTGAAGTGGATTTTTATAACTAGAATATAATTTGAAAGTTACAACAGGTGCCCAGAATAAGCAGTAGGGTTGTAGTTAATGAGTTGTTGCTTTACCTATAACCAATATTTGGTTCTAAATGGTTCTGTATATGTTTAGTTCAATGATATGTTTAACTGTCTTAAGTATTAGCATAAAGGTTATTTAAGTTCTCCCTCTCCTAATTTCTCATGCTGCAAACAGACTGTTTGCAAATGCTCTTACTTTCACCTTTACTTACAACCTTCATTTCTTGCCATGACAGCAATGTCAAGATAATTCTCTCCATTCAAACTAATTCAATCACGCAAAGAATATCACACAAATATTATTCCTCCTAATAATCCTAGACAAAAAAGATGTGGTAGACAGCTAGTTGGCATCACCCATGTTTTCTATCCTCCTCGTCTTATATTGCATTCTCTAATGACACCCTCCCTATCTCTCCCACACCTGCAGAGCTTTGACTTTTTGTTTCCAGCGACATTACACCTGGGTGGAAGTGCTTAATTTGCATATGGAGCTGTCACTTTCCAAGGTATGATACCCATCATGGAGTTATTACTACTACTATTAATAACAAACATTGTGCTGCAGCTAAAGAATGGCAAATTTATAACAGTGTTTACAATTCTTGAGAAAAACTGCCAATTCACAATAGGGGCTGCAGGTTACACAGTGGGTAAATGAATGGCAAATGAGTTCTGGGAGACAGAAGACAACATCCCAAATTCTTTGTGTTTCTTTAGCCTAAATAATAAAAAAAATGAGCTCTCCTCTAGAAGAACTGGAGTAGTCTCCAGATATCTCAGGGATGGATGTCATTTAATACCCCTTACACCTGCCACAGGAGAAGCTGTGGTCTGTGGTGATGTGCAATGAGGGCACAGCAGCTGCTCACAGCCCCTGGGGGTTTGGCTGCTGCCATCCACAGAGCTGCACACTGCCACTGTGTAGGATCCCAGGATCCTACATTTTCACTGGAAAAAAGTGTATTAGTCAGCCAGCTTGCTCATTCTGCTCTTTGAAAAGGAGTTTCAATTTTCGCAAATAATATTTAAATAAATATAACAATGTTCTTGTATTGTAAAAATAAAGAAATACAAAACCCCCCAACATTCGAGGACCAAATCTGAACAGCTTTTTTTTTTTTTTTTTTTTTAACTGACAATCTGATTTCATGGTATAACATTATCAATAAGCTAAGCATGTCAGTTGGGTTCCTAACCGTGCACTAACTGAAACAAGAGGCAAGGCTGGACCAGCAATAAGGTGCTGACTGTAATGAAGATGAAAGGTCCAGGCCCAACTCTGTACCTTCTCCTGACTACAGACTTCTTTGTGGCCTTCACATGAAAACCGATTCCAAAGCAAATACATCCCTAACTCAAAAACCTCAGATAAGGCTCTGAAGTTAAGTAGAGTGTAGGCATACATCAGAAGCTTCGTGCCATTTTGTTGAATATCTGCTCTGATTTTTTACCCCTTTATCTTTGGCATTTGTTCTCATAACGCTCAGAGCATACACCAGGCTGACAAAGACGCAGATGACCAGGCTGACAAAGACCCGTGCAGCTGCAGAAAGAGAAATGCCAAATAGGAGCAATGCAGTTCACCAGCAATAACCCTCTGAGTAAGCACAGCGGAGGTATCCATTCACTCAGCACTCATTCACCTACGTGTGAGTGGCTGGTACCCCCTGCAAGTAACAGTGTGGTTGCTCACCCACTGGGAAGAATGTTGATGCTCCCCAGCAAGTTTTGTTTATTTGCTTTGCAACTGAATGCCACCCATGCCTATTTTTAAAAGGTATCTTGAGGTTGGCATCCAACCCACCACATATACCTATTTTTGAAAGGTATCAGATGGTTGGCATCGAACCCCAGTGGAAGACAATCTGACCTTTAAAAGCCTGAGGTAATGATTTTGGCAAATAGGCAATGGCAACAAAAATTTGGGTTTTTTAGCTAGGAAGGAATGCTTTTAATGTGAGTAAGTTGTGGTCTTAAAAATACCTAGACCATCAACATCTCACTGGATACATTTAGGTGCCTTTGTATTAAACTGCCAAGATGAGGACTCTGAAAGGCTCCAAAGCTTTCCAAATGTTCTTACATTCCATAAATCATACACTTAATTTTAAGTGTATACCCTCAAACTCTATTATGAGTCCCAAGGATTTGCCACATAACCATTTTATATGTTAACAGAACACAAAATGTGCTATCTTATCCCCTACTTTAGAAGAGGAAAGCATCCCCAAGACCACTCACACGTACCAGACTTTGAACTCACCATGTTTAGTTGTGGCTTCAGAGAATCACAGTTGTGGGAGACATAAAAAAAAAACAACCCACAAACAAACGAAAAAACCCCAAACAAACAAAAAACCAAAACCAAACCCACCACCACAACAATGAAACAACCAAAAAACCCCCAAACCCAACCACCAACAGAAATTAGCTTATCCAAAGTATATCCTATAAATGTGTTTGGGCACCAGAAGATTTGACAAGTATGGAATGGTGTCGGAATGGAAAGCTGCATGTGAGAAATAACAATTGATATGAATCTAACATGGGTGACAAGATGTTGGTATCTGGCTACCAGTTCTCATTTGAGTAAGTTTGTTAACTGTTCTTTCAAGGACTATTAGAGCAAATAGTTGGTTATAATCTGAAGCAAAATAATTAAGGCATGAAAAAAGTGAAGACTTGAACTCAATCACCCATCTACACAAGACATCTGCCCACTATTATGTTCTTATAAGAGGAATGGGTGGAGGTCTGTTCATTTCCCATCTTGCAGACAACAGAGTGACAATGATAAAGTCTATGCTGTGCTTTTGACTCCCTTCCTTCTGCAAGGATTCTCAAGTCCCAAAAGCTCTTTCACAGAAAAATAATTTTAAAGTTATGCCACGCTCACCTCCAGTGAGGGAAATTCCCTTACAGCGTGCAAATTACTACCACTGTTTTTTATCAATGGTCATCCTGTACTCACACATTCCTGTAAGATACTTCTGTTTAACTGCCCATACATACTTCGTACAAATGCAGAGGCAAGTCCAAGCCAAATGAAAATAAATCAAAACTGAACGTAAGTAAGGATGATCAAAGGATAAAACAGTACCTTCACTTCATTCTAGTTTCCATATAGATAAAACACCATAATAAAGAGAGACAACTATTCTAGCTAAAGATGAACAACCATTTTGCTTTAAGGTGAAAATACTGAGAACAATATAGTTCCCACTCTTTCTAGCAAATCACTGTGGAGCACCATTCCTGTTAAAAGTAAGACACATGCAATAACTGTGCAGAGCTGGCAATTCCTTGCGTTTGAGCATCTATGGTGGAATATTTTCCTGCAAGAAAAAAAGCACTAGATCTAAAAGGCTCTGGTATTTAGCCTACATTAAATTAAAAGTACATGAGCCTAGTGCTCATTTCACTAACATCTGGCAAAATTACATTACAGATGGTATAAATCAGGATCACTTCAAAAACCTCCACATTTACATTCACTTTTGGGCTATGTATGAGAAGCTCATTGTAAATGAACCTCATGCTTTAAAAACAAGAATAACACTCACTGACATCCACCTACGCATCATCAATGCTGTATGAATTCAGAGACCATGCACAACTCTGTTAGAAGTTCCGAGGGGGTAAAAAACCCAACCAAGACACCCCAAATGTAAAACAGATTTAAAATACTGTCTTTTTTTCCTGGCTAAAAATACAGGAAAATATAAGAATGCAGAGGCCATGGTTTTCTTGTGTCTCTTCTTTTTAAAAATATGCAATCAATGATAAATTAGTTTGGAACCATGTATTATAACCAAAATGATGGAACACCAAATAATTATATTAAAAAACCCCCAACATCCCTCCCTCACTGCCCCCCCCCCCCCAAAAACAAACAAAAACAAAACAAAAGAGACAGGATAACAATAAACACTATTGAAAACCACTCCTACTCAAAATGAGCTAGCTCTACTCTGCTTTCTCAACAACAGCTACTCAAGAATTCCTGTACTGTCTTCCCACCTGGTAAATACTATCTTCTTCAGGAATACGTCTAGGGTAATGAACTGCTAGAAAAAGCCAGTGACTATGTGTGACTATGACACACGCACTCTCTCTCATACTCAATCTTCCCAATTTGGTGGCTAAAAATTCCTGATCAAGCGCTCATATAATAGTGAAATATAATTTTAAAATTTTACATGTATATATTCATGCAAAAAAATATTATTTAAAAAAAAAAGAATCCACGTTTCCACTACTGGGAAACTTTAAAGAAAACTCTTAAAAATGTAATAAAAATGTTGTTATATAAAAGTACAGGAGGAAGGAGGCAACACAAGTTCTTCACTTTCTGGAGTCTATTCCGAGAAGTCCCAGAAAAATAATGGTGTCTCACGACTACATACAGAAAATCTCCCCATATCAAATATACTAAGGTGACAGATAATTTTTTTGCTCATTGGGTATTCAAACTCATACAGCTCAGCAATTAGGTAACATTATTCCAGTTTTCTGAGTATCATCATTAGTGCTTGTGGTGGAGATTCTATAATCAGAAGCCAGCCAATGACTCTCTCAATGATTTTACAGGTTACACTACAACATAGCTTGCACCTGTTTAGCTGAAATCACAGTAATAGTCCACCAAACAAGTCTCACATGGAACAGGACTGCAGCACAAGATTTGTGCAAGCCCTCTCCAAGGAGATGAACCTCACCTTTAAGAACTACAGTAAAAACTTGATTTTTGTCAGCCATGTAAACAGGAAAGATCTTGAAATTCACAAAGAAAATATTAAAAAGTGTTGTCCAAGTGTGATTATTTCAAGCAGCTACAACACTTCAACCCTAAGTTTGGGGTTTTTTTCAAACGCAAGGAACTAAAAATAACGCAAACTTCAGTAGAAGCACAGATCAGCTCTTCAAATCTATTAACATCTCCCAGGTGATAATAGCTGTGCACTAATCTAATTAAGCTGAGTTATAAGGTGGATTGGAGACAGATGGTATAGCTGGGCTTTTCACTGGTGAAGTGGGACTACCTGAAATACCCAACTATCGTTATCCTGATCTTCAAGTCCAACCACATGACCTCTGCCTGAGCTACACAAAATTGTAGAACGTTTCTACACTGAGGAATACTGGTGACTTCAAATTAGTCACAGATGCTGAGAAAAGAAAGCATTTGTATAATCTTTATTGGACTGCCTGGGATGACTTTGTCAGACTCACAGAGATCATGCATCCCTAATAATTTGTGAGACTGATGAAATTCCACCACGTTACTTTGCAAAGGTAGGACAACTGGTTTAACTGCCACCAAAATGCCACCATCTGAACCCCCCACCTGCTGGCTGCCTCTGAATGGGGTCATTTATATGATTTTCAGCTAGTGGTATTTAGAACAGCTATTTAGGTGACTGCATAATTGCTGAGACGGACATAGAAAACAAAGTGGAAAATTAAATAGTGTCTACTTTGAAGGAAGACAATGCAAGAGGGGGAGCAGAGAGTAAAACAGGCAGTGAAGGAAGGGCAGGACAGCCATTCAGCACCCACACCTCTCAGGACAGAAAGGTACAAAAAGAAAACTGAAATTAACAATAGCAAGAACTAAAAATCACAATGTTTACATGCAAAACATTCAACTTAGCCTATCAGAATAAATAAGACGACACCTATCAAGATTACTTTGTGTGTGTATATATATATATATGTATATATACATATATTAACTCATGGAGGCTCTGATTCAGGTTTGAGACACGCTGGGCCACCTAATATGCAAATTGTATGATATAAACTTCTGACAATGTGAATACCAGATAAAGAAATGCCATATTCTAAGAAATGCCAAATAGCAGATTTGGAAAATGCCATCCTTGCTTCAGCTGGCCTGCAATTCTACGCAGACTGTGTTCAGAGCAAACCCCCCAGGAAGTTTTTATCTGTATTTGTTATTTCTTCATGAAATAAAAGATATACCATGATGCAGGTGGCCAAGTGACCAATAATTTTACTTGTTTGACCTCCCAGAGAATGCAAGGGAGCTACAAATATGGGATTCAATCAGTTACTCAGACAGAAGGACTGCAGCAGGCAAAGTGAACAACCCCAGAAAGCACAGATTTGTCCTATTCTTTTTTACTGCTCTGGTATCAAAAAATCTCTACTAGAATTGACCCTCATGTTGTTGGAACTGCAGAGTTTATGAACAAGTACAGTCTTTGGAACGTTTAGCCTTCAAGACAAAGGAAAAGCAGGCCAAGGAAGCTTTGCAGGGAGGGTTAGCTCTACAGAACTGTAAAATTTGCTCAACACATTTGAGAGGGCTGAACTATAGGTTGAGAATGCAATCCCTGGGCACCCGAGGGGATATAAAGGTCACCATGAGACTATCAGTTTGTTGGTGATAAGGGTGATAAGTAACATACATCTCAATAAGGACAATACTTGACCTTGTCTAAAGCAAATATTAACAAATATATTGATTACCTGTGATGCAGAAAGCAGTTTTCAAGGAACTGAACTAAAACTGACTTGCTTCTCAGAGAGCAAAGAGCAACAATATTCAGCCTTTAACAACCCAGCCAGTACATGAACCACAGACTAGAGATGGAAGTTGTCTGATCTGAATCCAAGATCCTGAGCCAGCTAGCTTATAAGGACTGCACCACTGGAAAGTAATTTTTATAGTCTAGTTTATCCTTTGCTTCACTCAAAAAATGAGAGGAAAAAAGCAGTAAGAAGTACACACATTTCTGCTCTTTTTTCCCCCAGTAAAATCCTTAAGAAAGTTTCACCAGGCGGAATGAGCAGATGTTTTCTGTCCCAAGTCACTTGCTTGTTGATGAGGATCTGGAATATTTAATGTTTAAAATACATTGTTAGGGTCACAATCAGTGGCACAGGGTATAACTGGAGGCCTGTCACTAGTGGTGTCCCCCAAGGTTCAATACTGGTCCCAAAATTGTTTAACTTATTCATCAATTACTTGGATGAAGAGACAGAGTGCCACCTGTGCAAGTTCACTGAGAGGAACGGCCAATATTCCAGAGGGCTGTGCAGCCCTTCAGAAGGGCCTTGACATGCTGGAGAGATGGGCAGAGAAGACCTGTCTGAAGTTCAACAAAGGCCAGTGCAGGGTCCCGCACCTGGGGAAGAATAACCCCCTGCACCAGTACAGGCTGGGGACCGGTCTGCTGGAAAGCAGCTCTGCGGAGAAACACCTGGGGGTCCTGGTGGACAACAAGCTGTCCATGAGCCAACAGTGTGCCCCTGTGGCCAAGAGGGCCAATGGTATGCTTAGGTGTATTAGGAAGAGAGCACTGCCAGCAGGTCTTTGACTGCCACTGTCCAATGAAGTTCAAATTCAAAACCAGAACACACTTACCAAGCATCCACAGCATCACTTCAGACTGGGCTGCCTTCATTCTATGCACAATCTGGTTTCTATATGATACTTTACAGATTCCTAAAGTAAGTTTTATCCTTCTGAAAAGAGTTTAAAAAGCATGTAAAGTAATCCAGGTTTTGAGACATTATATTAGAGGCAAATCATAAAATAAAAAATGTATGCTGGCAAAGTGGAGTCACGCAAAGGGTTAGCAAGTCCTGGAATGACATGAAAAAACAAGGGAGGTAAAATATTATTAAATGTTACTGTAAGTAATAGGATGATATTCAGGAAACTATATTTTAGGTTAAATACCAAGTAAAGCTTTCAGAAATGAAAAAGATAGTTGAACAGTCTTCTAAAAGAAAAGGTGGAATGAAGCCAACCTTTGGAAACACTTCACACAAATTTTAACATAGCATAAGAAGGTATATTACAGGAACTTAATTTTTTTGATGTTAACTGACTAGACATTGTTATTGCATTTCAGCAGTTCTGTTATTTAAGAAAAAATACTGTATTTTGTTAATAAACACAATAAATTATTTTAATTTTCTAATGTTTTTATAGAACACTATCACTTTACAGTTCAGTTGAGTGATGAAGTGTTGTACATATATGGAATCAAGATATATTATTTCAGGGTAAGTATGTGATAAAAAGAAAGTCCTATTCTATATAGAACAGTCCTATTCTACGTAGGAGGCTGAAGAGGAATGATCTGTGTCTTTATGTAGCTATGATTAAATCACATTTGTTGTATCTGTCTATAGGCTGGGAGTATAGGTGACGGCTGTCTAGATGGTCTGCCAGTTATTTTCATGCCTGCAAGCAATCAGTCTTTCCAGTAGGTTTTGCTCTGTGTGTACTCTTGTTGCACTTTGAAATGTTAGTTGCTAGCATTTCCAGAATGCAACCTTTCCTAAGGAACAACAGGGTGAGGCAGTCCAGGGAACATTAACTTTTTCAAAAATCTTTAGTAATTAAGCAGTGACATCACCGTCATGATCAAACAGCTCCATTTGGAAATTGTTCATATTAAGCAGCTAGTGGTCTTGGGAGGGATATGCAGCTTATGGCAATCACCGCCTCCTCCCACTCCGCCATCCCAACCCATGAGCCAGAACTATTTCAGCAAACCTCCATGTCAGCACCAACCACATCCTTGCAGTTATATGCTACTTTGCTACCACTACTATATGGTATTTCCTTTGAAGTACGTTTCTGTAGAAAATACCATGGGTATCCATGATGCCCACATGCTTTGTATGATCCACGGCAGGGGCATCCTGCCTAGCCTGCAACAGCGTTCCCAACCCTCCTGACAATGCATGCGTCACCAAATCTCAAACTCAGCACCAGAAGAATGATTTTGCTCTTAACACGCCATTTGCCAAAGCTGACACCTTTGTCAAGGTGAATGAGCACAAGTCAGGGAGCAGTGTGTCCCAGGGCAGTGTGTCTCAGCAGAGAGTGAGGGAGTGCACAAGAGGCAGCTACTGAGCAACCCTGGTGCCCTGATTCACATGATCTCAAAATATTAGATTTATCAGTACTAAAAATAAAACCATGTGATGCAGACTCATGCACTGGAGAGTCTGTTGTTATGCAGTGAAACCACACTAGCTGAGATACTGTAACCATGAGCCAGTCATTTAGAATAAGTAGTTTTATTTGCATTTGTGATCCAATTAGTTTACACTATTTTACCAGAAATCGTGCTAACCTGATTTTTTTTTAAATTCTGTTGTGATTATTGTATAGGCATATGCACATACATATTACACACTGATTCCCCCAAGCTCTCAAGTAGGGTGCTTTTTTCCCCTACCATTTTACTGATTCCAATCAGCAGGTTTGCATTATGCTTGCCATTTGAAGGCCAAATATCAGCATTTTCCATTAACATTTTGGAATTACCTTACCTTCTGGCAATTAAGCAGAGATTAAGTTTCTTCTTTTGCATATATAGCTTTCTTTTCTCAAGAGGATTTGATTTCCAAGGTCTTTTCAAATATCCTTCCCATGCCTTTAAAAGCTGTATACAATATCATTAATTATTGTTTGGAATTTTTTGAATTATTCTAAAATATCGTGTCACCAAAAGGAGGCATAACTCAGAGAATAGCTACACCAGCACTGAGATGAATGTCAGACTGCAAGTACAATTCCTGAGGAGGTTACTATTAGGTAAAGTGTCATGACTGCGAACTGACTGAGTGATGTCTGGCAAGTATCAGAGTCACATTCATATACACACAAATATAATTTAATATATAACCAAAAATAATTAACTGCTCATTACCATGTACTCACATACATATCCATGAAAACCACGTGTGCTGGAGCTGCACTAAGATGATGTGCTTTTGTAGGCAAACAAAAATTTTCCTAATTTAGGTTTGACAGTTTGACTGAAGACTTCAGGTAAAGACAGTGGTTGCTTACATCATGCCTTCCTGTCACTGCAAATGAAATGAACTCCAGAACACAAGTGCAGAAAGATCTCTTGCTTTAAAGGCATTTTAGGTGATGAAGATCTTTTACTCATACACATAATGCACATGCGACCCAAGAAAGGCAACTCAACATCTTCTACCAAAATTTACAAAGAGACAAGTTCCTGATCTCATTACACTTTTGGAATCCTGTACCTGCATGCTTCTGTTTAGCCATAGACCTCGGTGATTTCAAGAGAGGTTGGGAACAACCCCTACCTGGGATACTCTCTTCAGCCAGTGCCTGAAAACAGACTGTACCACTCTGAATTCAGGCACCACCCACACAGGGGTGCTCTTCAGCATGTTATTGAGAATCAGAGCTAATTTCACAGCTTGTATACAAATGTTATATGGATTATATCACTACCCTAATACTTCAGGTTAAGAAGAATGACAAACCAGAAAGATATCCCTAGTCACTAGAGATAGTCTTAAAAACTCAAGTTTAACATTCCCTTCAAAACTGGTCAACATGGATTATGGCAGCTGTAAATATTTCTGATATCCATTAAAGTAAACTTTTAAAACTTTGGTAAAATCCTCAGCACAACAACTTACTGGTGTAATGATTTTCAGAACTTCACAGATTTGAGCAAGAATTTCCTTTATTAGTGTTGGAATTTGCAACCTTCTGATTCCTTTGAATATTCACTTACTTTAATGCTTTAAGACAAGGTAAACAGAAACTACTCCAATCTACCTTTTCCATTACCATTTGCTGGTTTACACAGTTTTAGCACGTCTCTTCTCTGACTCATCTGCTTTCTAAGGTAAGCAGTCACAATTTTTTCGGTTACTCTCTATAACTGAGATTTCCCCAATTCTTTTAAAGCTTCATCTTATGTTCCCAGAACTCCCACTAACTCTTGAATGCTATTTTGAGGTGATATATCAAGGGCGTTCTTGATATATCGGCTTTTACTTCTGGTAACATTCTCCATGGTCTTCTTTATTACTTTCCCCATTCTTAATGGTATGTTTTCAAAATTACCTGGGATTTTTTCTATTACTTCTGTATTTTTCAAGTCAGCTGCGTACCAAAGAAGAGCTTGCTATTCTCAGGTCCAGGTCTTTCCTACGTGAAGGTCTCCATGGAGGGTTGTAGGAACTTGACAGTCTCACACCTCTCCATGTTCAGGGATCAGACACCATTTAGACAATTCCCAATTCTGCCTTTCAGCAGGGTTAATGGGGCAGGCAAAATTGCAAAATAGTGCTGCTTCATGCCCCTAAGAATAGAATAGAACAGTCCCCACCAGTTTAAAGTGGGAATTTATCAAGATACCACTGTAAGAAGGTCTAACTGCTTAATGTGCCTTTTGCTTCCACATTCAGTACAGGTCTTGAGTCATGCCAGCAAACTAACTCTTATCTTACTCATACCATGTTTCTAAACAACCATTTGTGAAGGACAACAAAACTTTCTAACAGCTTTCATCAGCTGAATCAAATGATTTTCCATATCCCAAAACAGCTTCCTGCCCTTCAGTTTGGCATCATTTTCTTCAGTGCAATCTTGATGCCTGCAACCTATGAATTGTGACCTGTCAGTAAGTATTATTTCAGCTAATTTGCCAACTACTGGTATAAGCTTTATTTCTGGGCTTTAATTCTCCAGGTGCTTTCTAGAGCCTTCTAACACATTTAGTTCCATATTCTTATCATTTCTAATAAAACTCTAGATATATTTTGTCCAACACCTCAGTCATCTCATACTTGAACTCTCTCAGTAAAACTGGACACAAATCTGAGGATTAGTACTAATCTGAGGATTAGTAGTAATAAATAATTTAACATCTCTGCAATATTCTGCTTTCTTGAATTGCTCCCTTTGTGCATGGCAATCCACCCAGCAGGCCCGTAAGTTCTCTCACCTACTTCGAGCTTCTCATTCATTTAAAGCATTCTCTCTTATTTGTTCCCTTTTTATCTTCAGCTGTGTGCTCCACTGCCAGCATTTCAGTCTTTTGGGGTCCATTTTTAGCTGCTGTAGGATTACCTTATGCATTTACCTTCTGAAGACAGTGGTTCTCTTCTCTTCATGCAAGGTGCACACAAAAAACATCCAGTTACTGGATTCCAGCTGCAGTATCTTAGGGCAGAGGCACTGCCCAGGATCTGCTGCGGGTGGAAGAACAGGCTCTCTCTCCCTTCCCTGCTTCTCCCAGGACTTACAGGACTACAGGAAAAAATGCTCTTGTTGTGTAAGCTTGTGTAAGAAATCAATTTTACCATAACTTTCTCCCTGTCTGTTAGATCTCAAAACACACCAGAAGGTTACAAAGTAACCTCATTAACAGTTTAATACACAAAAAAAAACCGTTAACAGTTCAACAGACAAAAAGCCGAGTAAGTTTAATATTTTAAAGTTAAATTTGTAAATTTTGGGTCTGAGACATGACTTTTGAATACTTCTGTAAACAAACACTATAGACATTAACTAAGAAACTTAAGACAATTAATGAGATGATCTCCTATATATCTTATCTTTTATCCTACAGACCTGGTCTCTTATCTTTTCTTATGAGATAAGGGGAGTTAATAGCTCCACAACTGATTCAGACTGAATCACTGTGTCTTGCTCCTTGCCCTACTCATCACATTTATATAGTGTCTATATGTATGGTACTCCAAACATGAGATAGTGTCCCCTCACAGCCTCTAGAAGCCACAAAAGAAGAACAAGCATGTTAAAAGTACAACATGTACCAAAAAAAAAGGCCCATTGTTTGATCCTTTTACTCCTCTCAAGCATAACAGCCTTTATGTTCTGTGTTACCTAGGCTGAACTGTAATCAAGCTCAAAATAAATAACATCTGACTTGCTTTAAAAACATAGAGTATTGCCTTCCCTTAAAAGTAACCTGAGCTGACAGCTGCAGTATGCAACACTCCTGTTTTCTAAACAACAAGGCTGTGACTCTTCAAGTACTTCTTACCGTAGCACTAAACAGAATGAACATGGTTCAGCTGTAAGCAAAACAAGAAAGGTGTGAAATGGTATGACTTAATGCACGCTTGCAACAAAAAGCTGGCGCTGTTGAATAGTGCCACTGCAGTGTTTAGGATCTACACAAACCCTCCCAGGTTGGTTGGGAGAGCTCTTCCAAGAATCGTTCTTTGTGGGAGACTCGGGAAGAACTCCTGTATAAATTTTCTTCAGTGGGCAAAGCTCCCAACTCAGCTGCTTGTTCCCACTCCTGGCTCCCATCTTACTGTTCCTTCATTTATGTCAATGCAGTTGTGTGAGGGGCCACAAAATACTTCAGATTGCAGAAACAATTTCTCACAATTGTTAAGTTGTTGATGAACTATGGTGCAGGAAAATAAACTTTTTGAATAAGTTGTGATACCAAAAGGCTGTTTGTGAAACAGCATTCATGCCCTTTTGGTACCCCGGCAGTGACAGAAGCAGGCTGGCTGTACACTAGAGCATTTTCATCTGATGGCAGTGGCCTCTGCTGCCCAGCACAGCTCAGCTTCTACACTGAGTTTCACCTTGTTGAATCCCAGAGCCAAAGAGAGGCTGCAGTCCAACAGAGCTCCAAAACCTGGGTGCCTTCTGGAGGAGCTTTCAGCAGGCCTCGCCCCCAGCCAAGATGAAGCCTGATGATGATGCAAGGTCCACGGCAGCACCAAGCACTAGAGAATAAACTGGAGGTTTCGGTTTGTTTTTATAGCCCGGTAACCTTGACAACACCTAAACACAGAGGTCATCTCTGGCCATTAAAGGCTATTCAAAACAACAGGAAGACATTTATGAGTTAAAAGAGGAAGATCTGCTCTTCTCATCATGAGGCTGATGCATGCTTCAAGACTCTCTGCTTTGTTTCCTAACTATAATTTGAGAAAATATTCAGAGCATGAGTGAGACTGGTGAATTTTGGGGGATTTTAGCACTTCTATTTTGGGTGTAAAATTATTGGCATCTTGCCCCAAACGGGCATCACAGCCAAAAACAGAATTCATGATTGAAAGGTTTATTTTTCTTTCTTCCACAGTACTTTTTCTGTCTCCCACACTTGCTATAAATAATGCACAACTCTCATGTGAAGTGAATTAAAAAAGGTTGAAGGCCAAAAATACATGCTCCACAAGCAGGTCCTAAAAAAACCTTTCTTTTTGGGCAGCTATGTGTTCCAGGCTAACTTACTTACCCGCTCACCATGTACCCAAATCTAGACGATATGATAATTCATCCACAGTAAAGAGACTTTCTTCCAAATTGGTTTTTGTGAGCTAAATCCATGCTGTTCTAAGACTCAAGCTGTGCATACTCTCACTGTTCAACAAAGCTCTCATTTGAGACTCATCCTGGCTTATACAGCCCAACCATTTGATGTCTACATAATACTTGTGGCCATTTCTGGTGATTCTCAGAGTCCAAAAGCTGACTCTCTGGATGTGGGATATAAGTAATTCTCATTTTTACCACTATCCAGCAAAATGAGAACCAAGCTCTACAAATAAGAGTAAAATTAACAAAAGCCACTTACTCTAAAGAGCTGCTTCCTAATGTACAGTCACTATGCAAAAGAGACAGCAGTGCTATTCCTAAGAACAGAAAGGAAGATTAAAAGGCTCTCACAAGCCATAGACTAAGATTACTTTCTTAACCTTTTTGGGTTTTTTGTCCTTTTGCTAAAACAAATCCAATGCATTTAAATCATCTTTTCTAATTACATTCTCTATTCCTGAAGCATATAGTAACTACATTTTGGTGTCCACTTCATATCACTCCGACATGATATTATCCACAATTTACAGTACTGTATTTTGTTTGCTAGTGTTGTGGTTTTGCCCAGTCAGTCAGCCCCTGGGGCTGAGGATGGTTTTGTCCAGGTGATTTCCGGACAAAAAACCAATCAAAAAGTTCAGTGACGCCTTTGCTAATTACATCTTTAAGAAAACGGAAGAGAAGACTTGTTGCGCAGTTGAAATTAGGAGCAGCAGCCATGTAGGAGAGAGACGGCAGGCCCGAGGAGGGCCAGGCCCCCTCCTCCCCCGGCTTGGGCCGGTGGGGGGCAAGTGTAGCACTGAAGCCCCCCTTTCTCTTCTGTAAGAGAGTGAAGGGAAAAAAAAAAGTTTAAAAGACTGACTACTTGGTCGAGAAACTGCTATGGAATAATTCCAGCCGAGAGATAACGAAGCCTCCCAGGTCAAAGCTGGCAGCTGAAGCTGCAGCAAGAGAAGTACAGTGTGAAGGGCGGGGCTTGCTTCTACCCCCCCCCCCCCCCCCCTTTTTCGCTCTCTCTCTTCAGCAGGGAAAAAACTGAAAAGTAATCCCTGCTACCTTTAGAAGATTGTTGGGGTGAGGAGACCCCCCCCTGCGGCTCACAGAAGACCTTGTGGATGTACCAGAGAATTGAGACTTCATGAGAAGGACTGAGGTGAGGCAAAGTCCTGCTGAAGATTTTGTGACCCTGAGGGAAACCCACACTGGAGCGGAACAGCTTAGGTGGGATGTTGGAATCTGAGTGAGGGATCCATGCCTCTTGAAGCTACCTGAAGGGATGAGGCTTACGCTGGAGCAGACGGCTCGGGTAAGCTTGGGATCCGAGTGAGAGATCCATGCTGTTACTAAAGATTCGTAACCTTGAGAAAGAGACTTACACTGGAGCAAGGACAGCCCGGGTAAGATGTGGGGACCCAAGTAAGGGATCCGTGCTAGACCATGTTGGAGAGGTTTATCAAGGACTGTTCTCCCATGGGGAGGGACCTCCATAGGAAACAGGGGTGGACTCTTAAGCCATTATCCCCTGTAACCCTGTGGAAGAAGATCCATGGTAGGCAAGTGTCCCCTTGCGAGACCATGGAAGACCCTTCAGGACCTGGGTAACCCTCGACTTTCGGTCTTAGCCCAAGAGGGGGGTAGGCCCAGCCCTGGAGGCCGATACAGAGCGAGAGAAAGATGAAAGAATTCCAGCGGTGACGAGAGTACTGCAGAGTTACTGGAGAGAGAGCTGGAACTCCGAGAACGGAAAAAAGGACTACTTTTCCTCCTTGGACTGATATACAAAGGGGGGAGGAGTATTTCTGTAAATATATAGCACCTTTACTTAAGTAGAATTATTGTAAATATAGTTCTTTAGTAGTTTTTATTTTGCTAGTAATAAATGTTCATATTATTTTCCCTAAATCCTGTCTTTTTTGTCCACATAAACCTTCTCTCAACTAATAATAATTGTGTGGGGGATGTGAAAGCAAACTGACCCAGAGCAAAACCTTGACAGCTAGTCAAGGTATCTCATGACTGATAATGGCAGACATTGGAGATACTTATTCTAGGACAGAAGTTCTCAACTTGGGAGTCATGATAGCATTCAGGAATTACAGCCATACTCTTTTCTGAAAGTAGATGATACGAGGTTATCCAAAGAAAATGTTTTTGCAATGAGAGGTCAGTGTACAAAGAAGACCATTCTACAGTACTGCACTGAACAATTTGGAGTGGCTTAGGGACTATTTTCAACCTGCAATGCATTGAGGCAAATATTATGGCAACAGATAAGTATGACAAGAGCAAGCACATCAATTTGCCAGGGAATTTTTAAAGACTCCTAAGCATAAGGAGTCATAAGCATAACTGCAGGCACATTATAAGAACTGGGTTCAGCCACAGAGTCAGGCTTGTAAGGAAGAACTGTGTAATACAGCATAAACACAACAGCTCTCTCAAGGTAATGCTTCACTATATGGAAATGCAATATAAAATGTACATTTACTTAATATATTTCCAATATAATGTTTTGTGAAAGTTTCTTTTTCCTGAAAAACAAATTCAGCATCTGCACCTTTTCACTCAAATCTGAGACAAAAGAATGTCAAAATACTTTTATCCAAGTCTTGGCATGTGTTACCATCCAAGACTTGGCATGTGTTACCTTATGAGGACAGGTTACAGATGAGGAGCTAGGACAGAAACAACTAAAGGCGGAGGTTGAAAGGAATACTGCAGTTGAGAAAGGTATCAGCCTCTAAAGTTCGCAAGTATTTGGTTCTTCAAAACCAGCGGAATCGGGCTTATTCCTGAAAAGAACATTTAAGCACTTAAATCTGCTCTTGTACCAACTTCCCAGCAGGGTTTGGAGGCTTGGATGAGGACCAAGCTTGCAAAAGCTTCTGGGACCAAAGCAGCAGCACAGATTCTGGGCTGCAGAGCCAGTCTACAGCCCACTGGCTTCCAGCTGGGCTCACTCTCAAGAACAGAATCAAAGAACCTTAGAATGGTTTGGAGGTTGGAATGAACTTTGAAGGCCATCTAATTTCATCCCCCTCCCCCCCCCTTCCCCCCGCCATGGGCACAGACACCTTCCATTACCTCAAACTGCTCAAAGCTCCATCCAACCTGGCCTTGAACACTTTTGGGACTGGGGCATCCACAACTTCTCTGGGCAACCTGTTCCAATGCCTCATCACCCTCATAGTAAAGAATTTCTTCCCATTATCTAATCTAAACTACCCTCTTTCAATTTAAAGCCATTTCCTCTTGTCCTATCGCTATATGCCCCTGTAAAAAGTCATTAAACCTCAAGAATAAAAACAATAATAAAAAACAGCAGGACAGAAGGAAAGATTCTAATCTAATATGGTATTACTGCAAGAGCTTAAAAGAATTAATTCTGTACTTTTCTCAGCCTTTTGAGCCTGACTATTTTCACAGACTCCTGTGGATTAGGCAATGCACTGATTGATATTTCAAAAACCAATAGTAAATGAGACATTTTCTTGATGTCTATGTCACATATGATAGCATCTTCTCCTCTAAGAACAGGGGCATACCAAAAGCCTTCTGACCTGAGTGTGTTCCGCAATTGCAATTTCAACAGAATGACAAGGGTCAGAGATATGCATAACAATTGCACTACATATAACACAAAAACAACTAAAATGCAGTTGCTTCTCAGTGCTAGATACCTATGACATTGACACAGATTCTCATTTGAATTCAAATTCAAATTCATACATACAGAGATACACTGTAAATCAGCATCTGAATCATCTCCAGCACAGCACTGAGGTGCCTTCTCTGCTCAATGAGAACTGCAAGTCATAAGAAGAGCAAGAATAAACATGGAATAAAAAAGCTACCTCATTCAAAGGAAGGGCAGTTACATAAAGTTCTTCAAACATTCATGTAACAATGTATGACAATAAAATGCTATTCTGCAGTTTCTCCCTTCCTAGTCCTGCCTCTCACCTTGCCACGTTCCTGTGGTGCTGCCTGAGCCCACAGCCCACAAGATCACAGCACAAGCAGCACTATCACAACAGCTACAAAACGAGTACTCAGTGCCAGGGTCCAAGTTGCTCACAATTACTTAATAAAGCCAGATTCTTCAAAATTATTTCATATAAACTGAGTGCCATTAGGGAGGCCTGTATGTCTTTGAAATGACTCCCTATGAAGTTTGAGTAAGTCCAGCCTGCAGACACAAATGCATCCAGTTTTGGCCAAGCAGTGAGTCTGGATAATAAGACAGAAAGTTGTCCCTGTTCCACCATACCTATTATTCCCAGCAGTTTCTTTCTTTCTTTCTTTCTTCTCAATTTCTGTCCTACCACAGTCACACAACGGTCCAAAGAGAAAAAGGAAACAGCCACCAATTAGACAGAAAGAAACTGTCATTAATAACACAGCCAGCATCTCTCAGCTCTTCCGTGAACTATGGCATTCATGAGCTCAATAACCTCTACAGAGGGTGGTTAGAAATCATTATCCCCAAATTATTGATGGGGAAAATAAAACTGAAAATATTCAGCTGAATTAACTAGTCTAAGATCATACAGCCTGTGGGTGGTCAACTTCGGATTAAACCTACACATATGGAGTCCCAAGCCACCAGCATCTCTAACAGGGTGGCAGGTCCCCACCTTAACTATACAGTGAGAATAAGGAGGATCTGGCACTGCTGAAGAGTAACAGAGGGCAAATGCTGACCTTTGAATAGCACAAAGCAGATAAAGTGGTCATAATTCTGCTGATACTTTCAGGTTCTTCTATGTCTCTTTGGGTCAAAAGACCCACCTAAACTCTTCCAACACAATGTCAACAGCCTGCTGTACCCCTGGCTCTCCACATCTACACAGTGCTGAGAGATTTTACTGATAGGATTCACAGATATTTGCTGACAACACTGACTCATGAATGTTGCTTTTCACAGCAATACCAGGCCACAGTGTTTAAACTGTTTTCTTCCTTCTCACACCATGCTTAAATTTCCTTAGCCTCTTTATATCCAAACTGTCCTTGGGTCCAATCCTATTTCTTTTACAGCACCAGATCCTTGTCCAGTCTCATTCTAGTCTCCCTTCTTCTGCTTCCTCGTGTCCTTGTTAAGAACCACCCCTCAACTATTTCCTCTATTTCCCCCTTAACTTTCCCACTCCCAGTCTCCTCAGTGGGCTTTCCATTTCAAAACCCTCTTCAGCTATGCCTTCCCTCATCTTCCAGTCTCCTTTTGCAGTCTAATTCACTTGTCTGCCCCCACCAGAGCTCTTGAACTTTGCTTTCCCTTCTCACCCATTCCTGCCCGCACAATGTAAAATCACTTCTATCTCACCAGCGCTCTCTGTTTTCCCTGTTTCCACCCTCAGCTTGGTTGTCTCAGTGCAGAAGCAGCAAAAGCAGAAACAGTCCGATCTCATCCCTGGAGCATCAGATACCATTGCATTGAGCCACTTTGTGGGATGGATGCATGTGCAATTTGACCAGCACAAGGGAAGATTTAACTGTTAAAATTTAAATCACCTCTAAAGTTTAAATCAGATTTCAAGGAGTTATAGATTGGTCTGAAAGCAGACCTGGGGAATATGGAGACAAAAACCCCTATTCCTCGATACAGAGATAACAGAAGCATTCAGAGGAAAAAGAAATATCATCTTCAAGCTAGACAAACAACTACTAAAAATTTCAGCCCAAGCGGTTCCAGCTGACAACCCTGTAGGCACTGTAAAACACAGCCTCCTAACAAGAGATGGCAGACCAACTCAGTAACAGGCAAGCCTTTTACCTAAGAGAGTACCTTGCTGCTTTACCCAGGACGCTAAGATAAAATTCCCCTCCCAGCAAAATATATGCTGTTAACTCAACCTGTACTTATTCCAAGAAGCAGTAGAGGATATGTCTTTTGCACCCGCTCCTCTGTGTGATTCACACACTGTACCCTAACAACATCATGTACGCTTTGCTCCTGAAATACATCCTCTGCACAGAAAATTCACAATACAGATTTTTCCAGCTAAACACAACTGTACCAAAGCAGGTCTCTCTGTATTATATTCAGTGAAGTTTCCATAGCAGTATCAGTATCAGGTATACAGACTATTACTGTACAACTGTTTGTCTTTAGACAATAATTTTAAAACTAATAATAAATCTTTCTGAAATTAAAATTACTTAGCTTTGCTTTCCAGACAGGTTAACAACCTTGAGAAGAAGAGGCAAGGACCCTCGTTTGCTGGCAAAAATTTGGTGGAGAAAAAGAAACACTTTTGACAAATCAGTATAATGATCCCAATGCAGTTTAAGAATTCAATGCAGTCACATCACCTACTGTATTCTTTCTCTAGGCTGTGCACCTGCCAAGCACTAAGAATTCAGAGGCTTTGAATCCTGCTCACTTTTTTCCCCAACAGTTCCTCACTAGCAAGCACCCAAAGTAAAAACACCATATACCAAAATAATTCAAGAAAATTTTGTTCTTAAGTGAGAACTCCGTAATTACATAAATGACAAAAACCACCTTGTAAGCAGTCCTACTCTTGTCATATTCCTGCTGTAAATCAGCGGGAAATAAACAAGAAGAAAAAAAAAGTATTGCTTGGATTTGTACATATGTATGCAAAGATGTTTGCTTACAATTCAATTTAACTTTTTTCCATTATGAATAATCCATTCAACTAATCAACATCTGAATTACTCTAAGGAACACTTCATTCAATATAAAATTAAATATAAAAAGAGAGCAAAAAGTAATTAAAGGAGGACATTATTAAGCTGTTGATTTACTCTTTGCTTTTTGCTAGCATAACTATTAAGTAAGTTCCAGCATTTTCTGGTTGTAGATCAAAAATTAAAGCTATGCCAAAAAATACTGAGTTCTCAATTTACCAGTTCAGTTCAAATGAATTACTTTCAAAGACAGTATTTCAGAAGGGTCTTTCTGGTGTTAAATTATAGGCTATGTTTTGCTCTCAGAAAATTTCAGAATGAAAAAGTATGTAAAAAAAAAAAGAAAAAAAAGACACACTGATGAAGTTAGTGGAGGGGCTTGGGATTTATACCATGTGAATAAAAACAATGCTGGATTCCTCCTTTCCAAAACTAAGCACATAACCATATGTGTGCTTTTTTTGCTGAACTATTGCTGAACTATTAGGCACAGTATGCCTAAAAAAATAAACAAACAAATGCAGCAATCATTCAAGTGAGGAGCTGTTCCTTCAGGTACCAAAAATACACTGAGCAATACTGCTTTGACTAATAAGACAGTGCACTGGGGTTACTATAGGACAGCCCACAACCAAGTTCAAAGAGGAGAAACCTTGCTGACCTGCAGAAGCCCTGTTTGATCTACAGCATTACTGTTAGAAAAACAAAATACCTCCTAAGGGAACAGCAAGAACAGCAGCTGCTTTCCCTCATAAACACCCACTCTCTCCACACCGATTTTGAGCCAAAGAGCAAAGACACATTCGGCAAAGGTGCGTAACTACAATGCATGCTCGTATTTTCTTTCAAGCTAGCATCAAATGACAAGACAAAGACAGGGAGCATATCAAAACACAACCACACAACATAGTCATCCAAATATCTAAGAAACACCAGGAGATGGGACATCTCTAAAATTTCCTAAACGTTTAGCAATATATATGTACAAAAATAAATCTGATATTTTAAGTTTAGCATTTCAGTCACAATGGTTATGACAAACACTATTCTACTCTATTTAAAATCTATTTTAAAATCTCACCATCTTTAAGGTCTGTCCACACTGCAGTTTAACTGAATGATCCCATCAAAGGTTAATTTTACCCCTGAAGGACTATAGAGCTATGCGTGACACTTCACATTTCCATCGTGTGTTTTGTAGCTGAGGGTGACAATACACTTTTCAGGCTTCTTTTTTTTTTTTCTTTCCCAATTACTGTAATGGTTCCTTGCAAAGAGGGCATTATAATTAGCTCTATTTAAGTTAAGACTGACAAATCAAATGATTAAAAATAGTAATATGAGAATTACTCCCCTCAAAGTGCAAAGGGCAAACCTACTGAATTCAATCATGAAGCTATGCAAAGACACCAGTTTTTTCATGTGATGACTCCTACGAGGCCCCAGGAAACCAGCTTTGGAGTTTTAACAGTCTTCAGTCCGTCAGTTAAAACCCGGTATCCTTAATTACAAAAGCTTACTATATAAAAGTGCATCACCCGCTGCTCTGGCCATATGTTAGATATGTCAGAAATGACTCATCATTATATCAGAAAAGCTCCAACATCACAGACTGGGAAACTAAGCCTACAGTGGGATCACAACTTTTAATTACCATCACATGAGAAGCAACAAGCTCAGATCTACAACTTTCAGGAAAATGAGCAAGGTCAAAGGGTAAACAGTTTAAAAGAAGACGAAGAGAAAAAAAAGGGCAATCATATCAACTCCTTTTTCACCCTAAAGTTGTCTGTAGAGAGTCACATCTAGATTAATTCAAGATTCAGCAATACCTACTTCAGTCTTGGTTTAAGCATCTGTATGAAGCTGCTGAACTGACTGCTCACAAGGTCCAGAACAAGAAAAGGCACTAACCAGGGATTTCTGTGTTTCCTTAGCAGGTGAGAACCACAGTTTTCCTCTCCATTAAATTAACAGTTTAGTAACAGTTTAATCAAGTAGAGAAAATCATCTACCAAAAAGGCAGCCTACTGCCTTGTAGGACATCTAGCCAGAGGGATTCTAATATTTCCAAAGAGTGACACTATAACATTGTTTCACTGCTGTAATCTAGGACCAGAGACTTCCTCGTGAAATAACTCCCCAGCCATGGGGACATCAACTTCTAGCAACTTGTGAGCTACTCCATACGGGCTAGGAGGAATACCCTGAATTACCCAGATAATTGTGAGGTTTTATTTCTTTTACATTGCTCACGTTTTTTGTGTGTAAGGTATATATTATACACTGTACTGTAAAATAAGGATTTTATAAATAAAAACACATTTGCTTTTACCTTAACCTGACATTATGAGAATTTCAAGGCAATTTAAAGGAACACAGGGGAAGGGAGGTAGCGGACAATATCACAACACATTTTCCAGGGAATTCCAGGAAGGTGGTTCATAGAACGAGCCACTGCAAACCTCCTCACTCGCAACCATGATTAGGGAAGTACCATGGCATTCAAAATACTTGGGAAAACACCTTCATTTCCAAAGGGTGTAACAGGCAACACATCCTTTTAGTAACAATAACAGCATATAAATTCAGAGGAAGAGTGAGTCATTCCTCAGTCCATTACTATCAGACCAAGCAGATTACTCTGGATTTACAACAGAGTTCTTGTTCCAGCTATAAAGCATAACCCTGACATTACAATATAAACTGATATTAATTTAAAATTTAAGCCTGTACATCATGTGTATTTCCCTCACCTTTGTCCATCTACTTCACACCCGTGACACTTCATCTCTTTTATCAGTGTATGTCTCTATCAGTTTTGTACTCCTGCCTCTCCTCCCCGTATATTTTCCTTCTTGCAATGATTTCAGTGGTTTACTTGCTTTCCAGCACCATATGATTAACTACAAAATAATTTCTTTTTGTTATCTGTGCCTATTTGAAAGCTCCAAAATAGCAAGCCTAGTCAAAGCTGATGAAAGGACCAGATGGATGGCAGTCCCTCTGCCAAGCTCTGGGCGGGTGACCAACGGGACATGAACCACATGGTGGGATGCGGACACAGGGGTCTCTGCTGAGCACAGCCCAGGAGCACAACCTCTCTGGAATCAGTTGCTTACAAACACACTTTTAGGAGATTTAAAGGAAAAACAAAATCTGCAGTCCTTTTGTTTTCACCATAATATCTTATTCCATTACTCAGAAGTAATCACCCTCAGGCTCCAGCCCCGCCTCTAAAGGTTGGTGGGTGTATTTTTCTGGATCTTCTATACACATGACACCGTGTACTGTTCAGACAGATATCTGGCCTTCCGGGTTGGTGACCAAGTAAGAAATATATATGAGAGAGAACTAAAGCTCTCACAGACTAAGAAAAGGATGAACAAAGTGAACTTACATCTGGCTACAGGGCAGGCTTTGCTCTCTGTATTTGGTCTCCTTCAGGAAATCCTGCACATCAGACCCTGGAAATACTACATGCAATACCACTGGAAAAGTAAGTGAGGTTTGGGGGCTGAGGACAAGTGGAAGAGCAGTGCCCTGCAGTGGAAAGAAGGGCTCTTCTATTCTCCATTCTTTTGTTTCCATCTTGAAATTAAGGCCACTTCTGCCTTTGATTGCTAAAGGCTAGGAAGCTTGGGTTCAAAGTTAAGCTAGTGCAAAACCATATCAAATTTAAAAGGTAAATCTTATTGACATTGAAATCAAATAAAGTTTCTGCATCTAAATTTTTTTCCTTTCTGTAAATTCTGATATTATGTCACTGAAAAAAAAAAAAAAAAAAAAAAGAGTGGATTGTCCATAACTAATAAAGATCAGTTTGCTACATACTCCTCTCTTCCAACAACTGCCAAAACATGCAGTTGGGTCAATGAAAAGCCAACTTCAGCATCCAGGTTTTGCAAATTAAGGAACTCTAAAAATATATATATTTTGCTTAGCATTTGAAAAATGTGGATTTCAAATAATAATCACCACTTCCACTGTAAAGATGCGGGAGTTAATGTCATTTTCTTTTATAGGCTTATTACAGTTGGGCACGCACTCATGCAAGGTGTTCTCCAAAGTGTAACTGCAAGGCTGAGGCAACTGTCTCAATCGACTGGCCCTTGAGGATTGATATTATCTAACTGGCCAAGTACTAAAAATAAAAAGAGATGAAAAGAGTGAAGAAACGGGTGGAAAGCCACCGGTGGCCTGCACAAAATGTAGACTGAAATGCATCCAGGGAAAAAACCTTCCTATTTTGGAAATTAGCTTAAAGGTGTAAAGTAGAAGAGTGACAGATAATAAACACACAAAATAGAATATTACATTTACAGAGCCATAAAATTACTCCGTTTCAGAGGGGGTTTGAGCATTTTTAAACCATGGAGCCACATTACAGAACTAACTGAACGATCAAGAATTAGATTATAGTAGAAGCCAACTAGAAGAACAAACTTTTCAAGCAGACAATTCAATTGGGTTACCAATATTGTAGTTACAACAGACAAAATTAGACCCTTTAATATCAAGATAAAAGTACAGTTAATGAGGTGAATAGAGGATGACTTTTCACACACTACATAGGTTTGAATTTTCATGCGTCATCTGATTCACTGGCAAGGAACACGGATGTACCTTCAGCATCTCTTCCACCTAATGACTTAGAGGCAATCCTAATCCAAAAAGTCTTTCCATGGAAAAGCACTGTTTATAGTCATTAAGTGCAGCATACCGACACCAGTATTTGTGTAAATGTGCCTAATCTTACACACATGGGCACCATGTAGGCACTGACAGATACAGTATACTTTGCATTTAGAGCTCTGTCCATGAGGAATCGGGGTCAGTAGGTGTTTGTGGCCCTCTCAGCACATCACATGCTGAAGTTGACTTCAGAGTTAGAAACAAGTCTCAGGTTTATCCTCCAAATTCAGTAACTGCAGTGGAATTTCAATATGTATTTAAAAAAAAAAAATTCCTTTCATCTCAATTAAAAGTAACATTCAGTCACATGCTCCTGCTCAAGAAGGGACACTGTGAAACCTGATAAACAATGTGTTAGTTACTCTAGTGTCCCAGTTCCAACGTTCAATGCCACAGGGGTATATCTTTGTTTTTTACTACTCCTAAAATCTTCAAGGAAGTAGTGAACCACCTCTACATAAACAGGGTGTGGTGAATTCTTTCCATTCCAGAGGGAAATTTTCTGTATGATGTTGAAAAGGCAGCCAGCCAGGGAATAGAGCACCATTTGTTACCCTTTTTATCCTATTTAGAGGTTCTCAATAAACTGCTCTTTTTAACCAAAGTCCTGGCCACAAGGCCATTTGATTTCATTAGGAATAAATGGAAAGCTATATATAAACTGCTTCATCTGTTTTTCTAAAGAGGTCTGCCTGTGGCTGCCCTGGAAGCGGACACAGTGAATGCCATCAGCAGAAGAGATTAAAGTATCCCACATGACAGCCTGAGAAGCAATGCTTCAGAAAAATAATTTAAGGATGACAAGATTATTGCACAGGCCTGCTGCAGCCTTATTACTCTTTCAAAGGCTTTATGTAAAGGGTTTATGGCATAAAAAAAATATTGCTCCACACATTACAAATAAATGACACCTCTTCATATGCAAGCATAATAAATTCCTACAGTTCTATGTAATATTACAGTAATAAAATGAAAACATACTCCTAGTCACTAGCAATAAAAGTGACCAAAGCCCATAGCGTTACACAGTTGTACCTGGATCCCAAATGTAGCCCCTTCCACTACCATTAGGAAAATAAAAGGGCATGAAGGCAGTAGAACTGGCAATTGTCCATCTGATTTCTGTGACTGAATACTAACCAGGTTTAATACCTGTAAGGAATAACAAAGGCACCATTACATGAAAACAAACATACTAATGACTCTAGCTCAGTACTGCACTTAAACCCAAACATAAGTTGTGCTTACTGTAGTAAGACTGAAGTATATACTTTAATGCTTCCATGGAGTGTAGACCATAAAATTTGACTCTTCACCTCACTTCCTTTCCCATATTCAATATTTCATATCACATACTGTGCTATTTGGACTCAGAGAAGTTGTGGAGTCACAATTCTTGGAGATGCTCAAAATCCAACTCGACACAGTACTGGTCTGCTCCAGGTGACACTGCTTTGGGCACAGGGGTTGGATTAGACAATCTCCAGAGGTCCCTTTAAACTCCATCATTCTGTGATTCTGTACAGTTAGAGATTTGGGTAAACTCAGGAGAATGAGGCTTTATCCCATTCAAATATTCAAATAACTCTTCATTATTTATTTCTGACAAGCTGCAGTCAAATACAGGTTGGACAATATTCCAGAGAAAATCCTTCTTTGTTAAATGTTTCATGCAATTTCTGTTGTTCATGAAAGTTTGAATGAGCACCAATTACCCAGTTCTCTAATGCAATCAATAAGTAAACAGAGGACAAACAAGATTATGTATCTCTAAAAATATTCTTAAATATGAGGTACTTCAGAATACACAGAAAAAAATGGCAATAATCTGCTTTATTTTCTCCTACATTATCTTCAAAAGT
The DNA here is from genome assembly GCF_003031625.1 of Empidonax traillii. NCBI lineage: Eukaryota > Metazoa > Chordata > Aves > Passeriformes > Tyrannidae > Empidonax > Empidonax traillii. Next base: position 973,707 of record NW_020955217.1, read on the forward strand.
AAGTTCAACTCTGTTTAATAGCTTGCTCAGAAAAAAGTCTAGTTACAGAGTAGCCTTTAACATGATGGTGTTATTAAACTTCCTAATGTTGACGTGTCTGTAGAAGCACACCATAATTTTAACCAAACACTTTGTGAGACAAGATGACAAAGCCCCAAAGCACTTCTCCTCTTTTTTCTTCCAATTCCCAATGTGTAAGATCAGGAAGGCAAAGAGGCAGAAGGACATTTCTGACCTCGTGCTGCCCTAACCTTTTCTCCTCTCATCACGTACATGTCAGTCACACAACCCCAGTGCATCAACCGCCTGTACCCATCACATGTATTATTCAGGAGGTGTTATCAACTCATGTGCGTGCCAATGTCAATCCTGTAACTTCAGTGGCTGTGTGTGCATTTTCCACGCTAACAATGTACTCCTACAGCATTGCCCTAATATGGTAATATTCTGCATTCTAAATTTGATACTATAGAGCCCAAACACCTAAGTCTAAACAGAAGTCTCCAAAAATACAGATTTTTCAATCCTCTGCTACAAGGTGAAATTTTTAACTATATTGTTCCTAGTCAGATCCTTAGCTCCCAGGCTTCACTATGTCCCCTTAGATCTGAATAACCCAGTCGAGCCCATCTAACTGTGGGCTACTCCTGAAAGGAACTGTCAAGGTTGGTTCCTGTCCAGCTTTTTCTCCTAGCACTCATATAACCCCTACTTCAGGGGCTAAGCTGGCAGGAAAGTGAAAGATAAATGAAGGAATTTTAAAAAAGAGAAAATAATTGGGGGAGGGAGAAGAGCCTGCTTTTTGCCAGTAACCAGCCACTAAATTGGTATCACTGTATTGGAGATCATGTCTTGTCTTACAGTCACAGCTGTCATCATCACCCTTTGGCCACATCTCTTCCACCGAGCCGTGGAATTATGTGACTGAGCATAAAAACACTAAAGGCTTATGGAACTATGTATCTACCTCTTAAACTTAATTCTCCTGAAAGTATTTTGTAACCCATTACTTAATCCTAAATGTATGCTTTATTTTGTCATGCTTTGTCTTCAAGCTTTTTATTTCAACATCCACATACACTAGCAAAGATCCATCACCAGCTAAATCACCAGCAAGAAAATCAGTAGGAGGAGATGATTATAATTATGGGCTAAACTACAGCTGATCTATCAAGCTCCTAATAACAGATAATCCGTGTCTAAGCTCATTAATACAATAATTGAAAGATGTGCCAGAGCCTAGAATATAGAAGATACGACTGAATGTTTACAATGGTCCTTTCTAACCTCAACAGCCCGTGCACCTCTGGCCAAGAAACAATCCAAAAGAAAATACAACCTCAAAGTCATAGTTCCTGCCCAATGACTTCATGAGCCTACCGAGGGAGAAGCTGTGCTGAAGACAAAACTGTAACAGCTCATGTTCCCAGCCCACCGATGGAACCATCTTTTCCAGTGGCAAGCCTCTACCATCAGCTGCCCTGCAGAGCCGACTTCCCTGGTCACTCTGCTGCCTAGAGGTACCTAGCAGGGGAACATAAGGTACTGTTTCTGCTGCCACCCTGCCTCTCAGGCTTTGCAGAAGGGAAAAGGAAAGAAAAAAATTTAAAAACCCCTCAACCTTCAGTCATTAAGGCAATGTTAAAACAACCATTTTGATCATCTTTCACCTGGATGAAACCACTGACTAGTATGTGGAAAATTTCAGCCATGGACAATCTGGCACCAATTCTTCATTTTCAAAACCTTTAAGCAGCTGCTAATTTACTTGATCAACTCATGTATTTCATCTGGTTTGTACTATTCCTAAGATGATCGTTATTATTGATAACATCCTTGTCACATCCGTTCCCTAGCTAGTTTTGGGCTCCTCGTTCTGCCTTTTGATCACTTACTAGCAGTACTATTTCTACAGTTGTTCTGGAAAAACATCTATGGCCATGATCTGCCAACATTTTCTAAGCTGCCCTTAGATAAGCCCAGCTTTCCTTTCAGTCACAATCTGTGCATGTCCCAACACTTTTAGTACTCCTTACTAAAAGACATCCCAGCACAGAATTGAGGTGGGAGGGGATCGCTGGAGATCACCTTGTCCAACCTCCCTACTCAGAGCAAGGTCAGCTGCAGTCTCTGCTCCAGCTCAGGGCTGTGTCTAGTCAGGCTGTGAGTATCTCCAAGAATGGTGACTACACAGCCTTTCTGGGCAATATCTTCCAGTGTTTGATCACCCAAGTGACAACAGAAACACAAAATTGTGCTGCAGTATCCAGTGGGTTAACTTAATAGTGAGGAGGAACAGTAGGTACTGATGGCAGTTATTAAACAGCAGTAGGTGGGCATGTTCATTAAAAATGTTATTCCTAGCCTTGATGGACTCTAAATACTCTGCATGCACGGTGTTGCTTTTTATGTGTCAGGCATTTCATCCTGCAAATAATTCAGCATATTTCAGCTTCGAGCCTCTAAAGTCTCACTGAAATAAAAGGTACACGTAAAGTATTTCCAGGAGCTAATTATCCTCCTGCTTATCTTTTTCTTGTCAGCATCATTCCTAAATTATTTTACAAAAATCTTTGCATACTACAGGAAAGCATAATGCAGAAAAACGTAAAGGATATCCAACCTTTTAACCCAAACCATGGGGTTTTTGTTACCCTTCTGAACAAAAGACATTAACTAGTTTCTATTTTCAGTTCTAAATTTGGAAGGCAGGAAAGAATTATAAATATTTTGTTTTTACCTTTGCTACTGCTCATCGTTATGCTGAGGCATATTGTTATTTTCCAGGAGGTAAAAGGAAAGATGAAATCAAGTGGGAAACAAGTCACACAAATGGAAGAGATAACAGACTGTGAAGTGCACTAGCCAAAAAACCAACTATACACACAGTACATTTTCTTTCTCCAAGACGATTATTTTCAGATGACCTTTCTCAAATTTATACCAAGTGCTACAGATCAATAATCATTTAACTTAAAGGGATCAGCAAAAGATACAGGCTATGCAAAAAGCATGTCCGGAGATTGACTATCGCAAGTACTGCATGGGAAGCTCTACAAATTCTATTCATTAAACAGATTAAGTGTGGTTAAGAGCAAAAAAAGGTTAGCTGCAAGTTTAAGCTAATGTATAGCAATGCAAGTAGTAGGAGATCCAAACCCCTTAAAAGTTCTTGGCATTTGCCCAATTACATATTTTTAGTATTCTCTGCTATAAGACAAAACAGTCCAATGCATCCAAAAATGATTGCAGGTAACCTCTCTCAACATTTTATTTCAGAACATCAGATTCAACTTATAAATGTTACATGAATTCAGAAAAAAAAATTTGCTAAACTGAAAGAAGGTAACATTTCCTGGCTGAGGAAAAATGTGCCTTTGGAATAGCAGTACTGAGTGTGTCTGTGCCTTCTCCTGACCGGTCTGCCCACAGGCACTAAAGCGTTCCTGCCCAACATGGCATAAAGCATCTGGAGGAATGGACCCATCACTGGACCCATCAAAGTCATAACTTTTCTTTCTTAACCTGCACCACTCAAAATGTACCCTGCTGGTGGCAAAGGACCCAAAAACCTATGAATTGTACTATGTTTGTAATCAGATATCCATACCACATATGAAGAAGAAAATTTGAGGAAGACTAACCGCCTTAATTCTAGCATTACTTCTCAATTTCTTGATTTCATATCCTTACTTTCTTTTCAAATAAGCAGGTCTGTGTTCCTTCATTTTTGTTTCCTTAATTTTTCTTCCTACAGAAAAATAGAGAGCTCTTCTTCTTTCTTGACATGATGAGCAACCAGAACAGCAGACCTGAGTCTATATAATTCTAGGTATGGACAGAATGCAACGTAAAGCCCACACAGGAGGGTGTGTAAACTTACTGAGGTACATTTCCACAACACCAAGCTTCTAAATGACAACTCCAGTATGGACTCAGTTGACAGAGCCTAAGCTTCAGATAACTGAATAGAGCAGTAGAGCTACCATAAAATTGAAATATGCAAATAACTATTTGCAGGCTTGGCTAAAATCTTAGTCTCTAAGACAGTTTCTTTTTTCTTTTTCTTCCCCCCACCCCTCCTCATCCCCCTCCCATTTTTCTCCTCAATTTTCTGCAGAAAAAGGACCTGGACCCAAGTCAGGTAAAAAAAAAAAATCCTTCCACAAAATATTTCCATTCATTTGGGTAATGTTTATTCACAGGTAAACAGCAACGTTTTGTAGCAAAAATGCAGGCATCTATCAATTTTCTAGGCACTGAAATTTTCTAGCAAATATAAGTCTTTATATGATTAAAGTCATATAGGACCATTAGCCCCAGCAATGGCAGATTCAGTGCTTTGTTCTCCCAAGGCATTCAGCTTGGTTTTTAAAACTGTAAATTTTTCTTTTCAGATAACCCCCAGCATGTACATCGTGATTTAGCCACACAGCACTAACCCGTGTATATCTGTCTGGATCAATTCCAAAAATGTTTTTCATCCCTTACTCTTCCATATTAAAAGATCTTAAGGATAAAATTCAGGAACAAAGACAGTACATTTACATACAAATGAGCAGTATTCTAATCCAGTAGCTTCATTCTCTGACTCCTCTGGATAATTCAGATGCTATTTTTATTTCTGCAGCAGATTATCTCTGTCTTTCAAATAAGTAGATATATTGAAGGTCTGCCCAGGTGCTTCCCTAACAGATTTTATCTACCAGACAACTTATATTTTAGCCCAGTTGGAGATCGTGTCTTTAAAAGTAAGAAATGAGGATGGTAATGAAGTGAGACACAATCTGAATTGCAAATTTATGAACTGAGATTATAAGAAGGGCTAATAATCAGAAAATGAAGTATTTACTAACATGTTTTGTCTCAGCAGGCACTAACCATAGTTAGTATTTCAAGATTTGTCTATAACACCACAATTATGGGGGGGGAGGGTGGAGAAACATATATCTATCTTCAAGAACAAATTTCAAGTTTTGATTTTTCTGATGTTGCAGAAATACCAACTACCATTTTTTTACGTTCCAAGTAACCCAAATATCCAGTGACAGTTACATATGAATAATACTGTAGACACCAACATCAGCAAGTTCAATACTTGCAACAAAATGCAGAAATTAAAAGCAGGTTACTAAAATGCTGAAAATCTTGCTTTAAATCATTCCTGTTTCCCGAGGGATCTCTGTGTATGGCTCTCACACATACCATAAAAGTTTCCTGAAATCTCATGCATCATTCCAAAATTCTATTTATCTGTTTAAGGATTAACGTCCATGTCATCTTCTCCCACTCCTTCTAAATTAACAGGAACTGATGACTTTTGCTCTGTAGCAGAAAATTCCATTAAGAACCATACTGCAAAGGGATGGCCACATCCCAGTGCACCTGAAGGAATACTGATGCAATCTGGCTTTAGGAAAGATGACAGCTCCTTTCTTTCAAATCACCGTTCTCCATAAGGGAAAAAATATGTCAGATGGAAAGGCTTTGCTAATCAACCTGTAAGGCTTTCTTTTTGTTCTCTGGCTATAAACTAGGCCAGGGGGAGGGGGCAGGGAATTGACAGAAAGTATAGACTTCTATCTGTTTTAATTAATCAGCTTGATCTGAACTGGAATACAACACTAATATTCACAGAGCACTGTTATTCACTAAAGCACACCACAGAAGACTGGTAGTTCATGCATTTTAACTATATATTTCTGACCTTAGAAGAAAGGCAAATACATGAAATTTAACATTAATTACAGAACTTTTCATGTTTGGGGAATTTTCTCCCTAATGTCAGGCCGTTCCCAGTCTTTACAACATTTTTGTAAATTCACCTAAATTAATTGCATATGTTCTGAACACAACTTTCATCTTAATGAAGGCTTACACTGGGAATATATGGCTGAAGAATTAACTTCCTCATAAATTTAACTTTCGCTCTGTTGAGTTCATATGATAACAATTTCCTGATTAAAGCCTTCAGCAGTCTGTGGGGTCTTATGCTAAGTACCAACCTAAAGAGCTCTTACTTGTCATAAGGTTTGGGATCAATAGGGAATGGAGCTTATTATTTCTGCCACTACTTATGATAGTGCTCGAAGGCTTCAGCTAAGACAAGGATCCCACAGTGCCAGATTTTGTGCAAATATGCTAGGAATAAAGAATCCCCAAAAAGTTTAAAATCTACATATGAACAAAAGGGAGCTAAAAGGGAATTAATGTTACTCATCTATTAGAACAGGAAAATCAATCCAGAAAAAGATTAAATGATTGGCTAAAGTAGTCATAAAAGACTGTACAGTTGGAGCTGGCACCAAATCACCATCTATTGCTTACTGAAAAGACCGTCATCCTCTTTCACAAGCTTTTATAGAGAATGTTGAGGAACACCAGAGGTGCTGAGAACTCGTGGTCACCTTCTACATGGGAAGAAGCTTTCTTAGTCATAAAGGTGCTTTCAGAGTGCCTAAATGAACCCAAACCTTTTATCCCCACATAAACGTACCAGTGAATGAAAAGAGCAGAAACAATTCACGGCAAGAAATTGACTGAGGAAATGTCTCAATCTATCTGAAAGACATTAAAAATGAGACGGGAAAAAGTAAAGTTTCTCTATTCCCTCTCAAAGCCAAATCTGCTCAGCTGAGCTGGCACCAAAGATGCAGCTCAGATGAGAGCACCTAAATCAACACAAGTGTATTCTGAATCTTGTTTACCACAGCCATTAAATAACCAGCACCTAACATGTTTATTATTTTGGTTTTAGAAGAGCTCCTCAGCCAGCTATTTTGCTACCACATCTCAGAAACAATGCCACTGATCCTAAGACAGCTCTAATGCATAGAAGCCTCATCTATGCTATGACAGATGGGTTTACATGGGTTTAAATCAACATGGGTTTAAATCAACAATTCTACTATCTCCCTTAGCAATTTAGTTTATTGGCTAACTGCCCTTGCATTTTTAAACCCTGCATCCTTAAAGTTCATTTCTCTAGGCTGCAGCTGTCAGGGGTGGACCACAAGAGGCCCACAGAGCGTGGAGAGAGATGAAAAAGTGCTGCAAGGAAGGCTCAGAAGAAGAGATCTCTCTAGAAGACTTCTAGCAACTTCAGCTGTGCAGAACTGCCTGGGAACCAGCTCAGCTACAAGGCCGCAGCACTGCACCCTCAGCAAATTCCCCTGTCCGTGCACCCAGGACAGTTCTTCCATTGTTCCCCTAGCTCTCCCTTCCCCCTAAGTGACCTGATATATGCCTTTAGCCTATCCCTCCAAGTTCCCATATCAGTAGCCCTCAGGATTTGATGTTCCTAGCCGGGGTCCCACCTTATTCCCGAAACTTCTGTATTCCCCTGTATAAAAGCTATCTTCTTGTTTTAATAAACTGCCATTTTGTGGGTCACACTCGTGTGTCCTGTCTCCCATGCAAAATGTGCCACTGGGTCTTGCAGCAGGTCCCCCCGTAACCCGTGATAAATGACGCTCTGAAACATGGGGCAGAGCTCATCTTTCTTACATTAAGGAAGACCTCTACTCCCGGGAGCTACTGATATGGGAACTTGGAGGGATAGGCTAAAGGTATATATCAGGTCACTCAGGGGGAAGGGAGAGCTAGGGGAACAATGGAAGGACTGTCTTGGGAGCACAGGCAGGGGAATCTGCTGAGGGTGCAAGACCTCAGCCGTGTAGCTGGGTCCCAGGCAGTTCTGCTCAGCTGCAGTTGCTAGGAGACTTCTAGAGAGATTTCTTCGTCTAAGCCTTCCTTCCAGTTCTTTTGCATCTCTCTCCAGGCTCTGTAGGCCTCTTCTGGTCCCCCCTGACAGCAGCAACACAGGTTCATTATTTCTTTCACCCTGAACAGCCAGAACAAGCAAGACCCCAACTCTTATAAAACTGCATTCCACAAAAAGTCTTCCTTCAGTTCCTTTCCTACTTCTCTCTAAAATATATGATAATTTCATGTTTCTCTTTCCTCCTCTAATGGCATTCAGAACTAAATACAGGCCATGTTAAAACCCAATCACTGCCACACAAAACCCACATGATGAGCTTTGCAGGTCAATATTTACAACGTACAAGACCGAAAGTGCCCACAAACTGCTAAGCACAACCCAAAGAGAGAAAGAAATAGTGAATAGCTCATATACACAATAATCCTAATAAGTAAAATGGACAGCCACCTCAGAAAAGGAAGAAATGGCACTAATTCCTCTACAGAATTAGTTTTGTGGGGTCTCAACCAGTTCAGCTGACCCTCCCTCCAGGTGCTAAGCAGTAGGTTTGATGCAGAGAAACTGGTAAGAGCAAAAGTGCTTTCTTGCCCCTTAAGATCATCTTAGCTTTAATGTCCAAGAACAGTATTCAAGATCCAATTACTTCAGTCACTAATTTCAATAAGCTTCCACAGATTATCTAATATTTGCTGCAAGCTAAGATCATGTACACAGAAAATGACCATAAATTGGTGTGATTCACAGCAACTCTTTATTTTCCCTAATCTGCTCCTGTGTCGAAGCCTGTGCAAACACTCACCACATTGCACCATTTAGGGAATACAGCTCCAGCCCAGTAACTGGCTCCAGGAGAGAGATTATAGCAAGTATCTTTAAAACTAGGTCAACTGTGAGATTAAAGCCTATTCTTGTCCTATTATTACATTATTATTTTATAATTATAATTATATTGTATATATTATTTTGCATTATTTTATATTATACAGTGTATATAATACATAACACACATAACACAATAATATATATTACTATATTATCACATATTATACTTGCATTATATCTTATAATACATTATTTTCTATTACTTTATTATATTTTCATTATCATTATGAAACTACTATTATAGTCTATTACTACCAATGCTATTCTAACCCTTCAACACCTACTTAGGTTGATCCTTCACCATTAGCCTGTACTTACAGTCTTTTAATTTATGTTTCTATAAGTATAACACGGGGTAGACAACACAATTGTTTCAGTTTGATATGTGAAACGGGCCTGGTTCTCTATAGCTACAAATCTCCTGACATAAATTTCTGTGCTTATGTGCCACAACTCTACTAACTTTTAAACCTTGTTAACAAACCCCTTAGTGCATGCCAATCAGGGATTTAAACATTATTTTTAAACAATTTGCCAGGAATCCTAAAATATCATAAGTAACTGGTAGTGACTTTAACACTTAACACATGCTGGTACCTTTCCTGCATAGACTTTTTGAGGTCTTTTTACTTTCGAGCACCAACTATTACCACAAACAATAATGCCAAGCTGGTTTTGGAGGTTTCCAGAGCAAACGCAAGCAAACCAGATATCCTGCTGTATGGAAGAGAGGAAATCCCACTGTATGGTTGTCTATTTAAAGACTTGTTCATGAAGCCTGTGCATAAAGTAGAGAACTTGTGTCACATAGCCAAATTTAATTCAGGAATTTTGTGACATTTGGGCACTCAGTGTTTCATCTGCCATAGTGTTCTTTCACACTTTTTAAAATATATTGTACCCACTCATTTCAACACTAGAACAGGTGCAGCACGCCAAGCAATAGCCTAGTACAATCCCATTTTAGATATAATGAAAGCATTTAATGAGTGAGAAGCTGGCTTACCAGCACAGATGCTTTGAACTTCAATACACCAAACCATTTGGGCATTGGACTTTCCTCTCAGTTAGAATAAAAGATAACCAAGACACAAAAAAGCAGCTCATTCCAGAGCTGCTGCTTCAGTAGTAATATAATTAGTGACAACGGCCATCTGTCATTAATGTGCTGTATGCAATAAAAGATTATATAATAATATAGCAGTATTATTACTAGCTCATCTTCCTGAAGATACATACTATACGACAATTATTACACATGATGATTTTTAAGGCTATGCATCTTTTCACAAATACATTATTTATTGTAAAGCTAAACCCATGACTGATTCCATTGTAATCAAAAGAGAATTTTAATTGTTTTCAGAGGACATCTGGAGGGCTGACATACTTCCTGTGTTTCTGAAGCCAATTCTTGCTTGGGCACTGGATGTTAAGAAAGGCAGAAAAACAATGCAATTCTTTCTACCCATAGCAACTATCGCCGCACAGACTGTGCAGAAGTGGCCAGTTTAGCACAACCCAAAAGGAGACGTGGACAGTTAACTTGATTTACAGAACTATTAAGCAGCCTTCAATCCAAGTGGCTTCCCTGATGTGGCTGCAGTTTTCCTGAGAGCAAAATTTGGCTCTCTTTCTCAGTCTGCCTGCCCAGGACTGCAGGAGCTGGAACTGCTACAGAACTGCACTGTCACTCTTCTGCTTGAATATGAACCAGTGGTGACAGGCTCTGAAGTAAGTCCCAGCCTAGTGCTAGAGTGAGAAAGAAAAAAGAACCACAACCAATCCATAAGAGACAGTAATAGAAATGCATAGAAATGCTGTCAAGTTAACACTCCAAAATTAATAACTTATTTTACACTATTAAAATGCACGGTAGTACTGTTCCCCTACAGGCAAAATACAAATCAAGTTTAAGAAGGATGACCAAAACTAAATAGATTTTCACTGAGCTCCACACAAATTAGCTCTTTGCTTAGATTTAATTATTTATTTTCTTCTTTTATAAAGTGCCTTAAAGCCTAAAAATATTGGAGGTGACAATCTCTGTACCTGTTCTGAGATAAAAAAACAAGGCAACATATAAAACAAATCAACCAACCCATTCACACAAGCATATACTTCCAAGAACAGCCATTATGCAGACAAGTTTTTTTCTTTATCATAGTCCAACCTGAATGCGTTAGTTTTCTAGGAGTTTAAGACAACTTAAGTGATTTTCACACTGTATGTTGAAAAGACATAACTCAGCTGCATTGCACTTGTATTTTGATTTCTCCACAGTCCATATACAAGTCAAAAAAGACAGCATGTACTGAGTTGTCTTCTCACGTAAAATATTGATTTGGGGTTCTTTTGGTAGCAATCACATAAAACACTACTTCAATTTCCCTTCGCCCAAAGGAAAGGACTGAAATAATTGATTTTGTGAAATATCTGCAGTGTTCCATTAGAACAATGACAGACACTGAAAAATACTTCTGACAGTACGAGGAAGACAACACTGGGAGCGGAGCATCTGGTTATCTTTGCACACAGCCATGAGCAGACCGCCTTCAGGTCCCATTAACTCCTACCAATTAATCTGTCTCAAGTAGCCCTCTGCATTTCTCTTGACAACTACACATGAGAGAGTTAGTATTCCAATAACACTTTGAAGCAATTAGAGATTACTGATGATGTTGCCACTAGATATTTACTTAGAGGCAAGAAAAAATACCACAAAGACTTATAATTTTCATTTTCTCAATGGAACAGAGACTTGCAACTTCCAAGAGAAAAGGAATGGACATTTTTCAACTGCAAGAGAAAATTTTTATCTGATACAAGTTGTGTGACCAATGTGGAAGTTACTGAATTCTGCAGTGAGATCGGTATTAAAGTTTGAAACCTACTGGTGGCCAAACTAGATGGCGCACTGTTCCCGTTTCCTACAGATTTGAAGATTTTAGTTCTTGTAAGTCACAGTGTAAACACTGACATGAGGATTAAAATAACTCATCATCATTGTTTGCACTGACATGCTAATAGCCAGAAATAAATACTAGTACCAAATTAATTTTGTTTTGATGTAAATGACAACCTGCAGAATACATCTACATTATTGCTCTAGAAGAACACATAAGCCCATTGACTTCTGTAGTTTTCAATCTTTCTTTACTTTTTTCCAACAATTTCTCTAAAAACAGAGTTCCTTATTTGTTTGTTCCCTACTGGACTCCTAGAAAAGAACATTCAAAAACAACGCTCTGCAAATAGTGACAGAATTGAATAGTGCTGGCCATCACAGATCTTCCAAGAAAATTAAAACCACCCAGTGTTAAGCCAATTAACCATCAAACAGTTTGGTCTCCTAACTAGAAGTTATTGCAGCTTCTAGTCATCAACCAATTTAAAAAAAAAAATTTTAAAAAAAAAATTTAAAAAAAAACCCCACACAAACAAAACTTTTGAAACAACTGAGCAGAAGTTTCCAAAGACATGGAAAATGTGAGTACCGAAAGACAACTCATACAAAAAACAAGCTACTTTCCTCCAGTGAACTAAAAAAGTAAAGCACTATAAATAGGTCATAACAAAAATAGTATCTGCCTATAAAAAGAAACATCCAGTCCCAGTCATGAGCAGATCTATTTACTCACTATTGGAAATTCCTGGAAGACATTTGCTGAAAAGAAAGGCTGTTCCCTGCTCTGGTTTGAACACTACTTCTTAACACCACCAAATGGGAGAAGGGACAAAAAGAGCAGGGAAAGAGCAGGGGTCTTGCTGAATATTTTCTTTCTCATTATTATCACAGTGCTTTGATCTCCTTTCTTCCTCTGCTCCTGTTCTTCCATCTCATTTCTGTCACCACACTCAGAACACTGCTGCAGTTGCACAGCAGCCAGAGACAGCATCCTGTATGCTCCTCCAGCAAGTCAAAAGCATTTAACTACATGGTGCTTGCTACCAGACTTCCTAAGTGAAGTTCCTGCTGTTAATAGTTTCTGCTAATGGACATTATTATTATCATCACAATTTTCTTTTTTCCAAGCAAACATATGTTAGACTCTCCAGAAACACTTCTTTTTTTCCACTCACTGAAGCAATCTAATCCCAACTGACTGGTTTCACTTGCAGTTGACTTTTGGAATCTTTTCCATTTATGAAACAGTACAGAATTGATAATTGAATGGCTTCACTTTTAAAAACTGCAAAACTGCAAACAGCATCTTTTCCCATAAATGCTGTAATCCAAGTGGGCCAACCAAATAGTAACCAAGATCTTGCTAAATCCAATGGAAAGCTAAATATTCTTTCCTTGTTTGTTTGGGTTTTGTGTGGTTTTTTTCAAATTTTAAGATCACCTTCAGCTTCAAAGGCATCTTCTTTCTTTCAAAGAGACCTACAAAGGCAGAATCTGATTTCTTGGACAGTAAAAAGCAACATTCTTTTCATAAGCTTAAACATTCTTTGTTATTAAAGTATTATTTCAAGTTGCTCCATAAAAATAAAATTTAGCCTGTAACGTGCAGCAAGACAGCTGAACTGCATATGGATTTGCATTCATCAGTTACAGTGATATGGAGAGGTAGTAAAAGAAGTAAAATCCAGTATACTGAAAAACAATAACTTCTATATCAAAGCAAAGATGCAATCTAAATTTTATTAAGCTTCACAGTCACAGAAGACTCAAGTGTTATGTAAATCTCTGATACAGAGAATGAGATACAATATATTTGATTACTGCTGTGTCACATGTCAGGGAAGTAAGACAGCATTTCATATTAAGTGTGTGCTTTGCTTTCTTTCAAGTAATAAAAAGATACTTTTGGCAATTCAGAAAAAAGTAAGGAAATATTAAAATTTAGATTAAAACATTGGGAAACAATTTGAAGGTTTGAACATTATCAAAACCAGGAGAAAACTAACTAAAATATGAACGCATCCCTTAAGGAAACCACCACTACCAAGAGTCATTAAGTGATTCTGAGAAAAATGATGAAAAATTCAGCTTTGCTCTCAGCTAAGCCACCTGTCCCAAGCAACACAAGCTGTGGATATGAAGATAAAGGGAAATCACAGGAAGAGTGGAATTGGAGCACAAATTCATGGCAGTAAATAAATTAAGAGCAGTTGGTATAATAAAGATATAATACTTTGCTCTTGCGTAGCTTCTTTGACATTCAAAGCGCTGAAAACATAAATTACTAAAATAAATACTGTGCCATTAAAAGAGTTGTAATTCAGCTCAAGCTACGTTGAAAATTACAAATGCAAGTGACAGAATGAAGTTCAAAGAAGCAGACACAAAATTTCCTTTGACTGGAAGTTACTCGCTGCTTTTCCAGCCAAACCTCATAGAAAATGTGGTAAGGTCAGCCAATTAGGTTGTAACTGTCTTGGATCACACAGACCGTTCTGTGTCTTTGAAAGCAGGCTTTTCCTCTGCAGTCCTCTCCAAAGTGCTTTTCCTTGTCTAACTTTGCATGCCTGAAACGTTTCTGTCCCTCAGTAAACCTTCAATCAATATTTTTTCATATCCCTTATCAAAAGCAAATAACATTCTCCCCAGCCCACAGCTCAGACTGAAGGATTGATTTTAAAACAGTATTTCTTCCTAAAGTGAGTCATCTTAAAACCAGTGAAGCCAGTGCTTCACATTTTAGTATCAATGTCATCATAATTTTAGACCAAAAACTAGTGCCAATGGATTTACACATGAAGCCCTGCCAAATAATCATATTTGGATGGCAATTAATCTCTCATTAATGCTGCACTTCTACTTTAAAAAAATAATTTCTTGAACAAAAGGCTTTAGATCTCACCCTAAGAATACATTACTAAGCATCCCAGTGAGTCATAAACACCAAATACTCAGTGATGCTCTACAAGGCCCCACCAAGGTTTTTTCTATATATTATCCTCCATAATGAGCTGTTTTATCAACAGTGCTATGCAAAATCTCCATTTTGCAGCTAGAGGAGATAGAGTCCCAAATTCACACTGTGGTCTGAAGTTTCCCTTTTGCCCTGTCTTAGCCTGAAATATAAACAATTTTAAACATTCATTTGATTATAAAGCTCATTTTAGTGTCTGAAAGTGAATGCGTATTTTTACAGGTGTCCACTATGTTGGCTGAGCTGTTTAGATCACACAAATTACACCCAAAATTTCCTTTTCTTAATTAAAATACTTTTTTGCAGAAAAGGGTTGACTGGAAGGGACCTCTGCAGGTCATCTGGTCCAAGCCCATGCTCAAGCAGGGTCACAGCTAGAGCTGGCTACCCAGGACCAAGCCCAGGTGGCTTTTTCAGCATTTCCAAGGGAGGTGACTCCACAACCTAGCTGGGCAACCTCTCAGAGCTCAGTCACCCTCAGAAAAAGCACTTCCTGATGTTCAGATGGAACCTCCTATCTTTCTGTTCATGCCCTGGGCCTGTCAGTGGGCAAAACTCAGCTCTCTACTCAGGCAAAAAATAAAAATAAAAACATCAGAACTTACAAATTCTTAAGAACAGTGAAAACAAGTGCCTCTGACATTTTAAAGAACATTTAAGTAATAAGCGAGGCTGTGAGAACTTCATTTATGTTAATGTCTGCATTCCTTTCCTAAATTTTGTTTTCCATTTCCCAGTACTACTACAGACTTTAGCTACCATTCTGTCCTAGCTTTTCTTCTGTCTTTCAAAGTCTTTATCTCAAGCCAATTTTGTTCCTTTGTACATTTGTTCTAGTTTGCAGGTGTCTACGTCCTTCACCTACTCTTTGCATGTTAATATACTCTCAAGAGAACATGCTCATGAGGTTGCATCATTTCCATATATTTGTTTTGCTGCACTCAACAATACAGATATTGGGAATTTAATATCTTCCTCCCTAAAACTTTCAAAAAAACTTTAAAAAATGTTCCCTACTTTTGAGGTGGACAAATGATACTGAATTAACTAATCTGCTAGCTGAAATCAGAGTATGCACTACATGCAGCATGATCAAAGCCAGGAAGGTGGACACCTCCAATAAGACCCAGAAGTCTTTCCCTCAATGCATGAGATCTTACTGAGAAATGCAACAAAACCTAGTTGACAGAAAACAGATCAACACTTCAGTACATCAGTATTACCAAGGACCAAGCCTAGCATAATAATACATAGCTATTAACTGGCCAAGAGAGATAAATCAAGTATACTGCCTATATATACAAATTTTTAAATGCTCACATTATAAAAGAAATAAAGGTGATCTAATTTCTCATGACAAAAGTACAAGATATGGATAACTGATTATATGACACCTTTAAATACATAAAGACTAGAGATGCCAGAAAGAAGAATCAACATTTCAAATACATTTATTTCCCTTAGCTCAGTAGATGAACAGCTGCTTTGAACTGACAACTGTATAAAATAAAAAAACCCTGATCTTCTAGCCAACAGGTAAGTAACTATTTCTCAGCTTCAAGGCTTGATGCCATTTTAAAAGATTTCTCCAAGATAAGTAGGATGGCCTTCCTGAGCACAGGCACACATCTCCTCATCACAAAATCCAGTCAGAATTAGCTGCCTGGGAGGGCTCCTTCTGGAAGAATGAGGATCACAGCCTGCATCCTGCTCACTCTGTGCTCTCCTAGCATAACTCCCCTACATGGAAAAGTGGCCTCTGTTCCCCTGCTGGCTCAGGAGGACCCCAGGAGCAGGGCTGGGGCTGCAAAGGTGGCTGGTTCCCCAGAGAGGACATCATGCACGAAGGCTGCACATCTCCAAGAGGGAAATACAGCTTGCAGAGAAAAAAAAAAAAAATTAAAGATATTTAGGGCAAGCTTTTTACAAGGCATGTGAAGATGCGGTCACAGCGAAGCCAGCCAGCTGCTCTCTGTAGTAGTCTTGTCAAATCAAGCTCCTTTCACCCCCAAGAGCAAACAGATCTCACTTTCAGGTCCCATCTGTACATACAGGATTCCAAGTCTGCCAATGTGATTTTGACAGACTGACTGACATAGTTTTTGAAGCTGTTCAACTCCTTTTATCTGCAAGTGAGCATGCTGCATGCAGCCATTCCTCATGCTGAAAAAAATATATACGTATCATCACTCATCACCACTGTTATGACAAATATTACATGGAACAAAGAAGCAGGAATTGTACTGGGAGCCCATGTCAAGTCCTCTATCCATCACCAGTTAAAATGTTCCCCACTAGGCTTTCTTTCAAAGAAAAGATCATCAGCCCTAACTATAACAAGTGGCAACTGGCATTATTACATTGGCCTTCATTTGCAACTGTAAGGAAGTGAGGGAGAAAGGAAAAACAGAGACCAGCAATATGCCACAGTATGGGTTTTCATTTCTATTACGGATAGTTCTTGTTCCTCTAACCTCAAAATGAATATAAGGCAACTCCAAAACACACTCAGAACAGGGAAAAGAACAGATGACTCAGATTTATGGATAGATTGGATTCTGTATGAGCACTACTCAAATCAGGAAAATAAATCACTATAAAGTGATATCATTTGGGTCTAATAAACCAGGAGTGGCATGGAGTAAATAGGTAACAACTGTTACTGTCATTTCCAGTGCAGCAACAAAAGAGCATACTTTTTCCACACAACCCAAAAGTAAATTGTACAATTCACTACACAGAACAGGTCAAAATTTTACACAGATGCAAAAAGCAATTGGGCAAATTCACAGAAGTCATAAGGACACAAAGCCTGTGTACCTGTCCCAGAATGCTCCTGAGCTTCAGACTCCTGGATCTGTATCATTAAAGTGTAAATATAAGCTTACAGTGTTTAAACTCTTTCTTGTGTGTTAATTACCAGCCACTGCCAGAGACAGGACACTGTGCCATCTGGACATCTGATTTGATACTCTATGGATGCTCTCCTTGCGGACAAAGCCTTTAACATGCAAAATTGCATGCTCTCCTGTCTCAAACTAGAGAGAAATTAATCCTAAAAATTGCCAGTGCCAGCATTAACCTTCCTTCTCACTCTCTACCTCCAGTAAAGTCTGTTCTGTATTTTTTTTTTCACTTCTCAGAAGGTCAATATTTGAAGTTTTAAGTGTCTTTTTTTTTTTTTCCTCACTTCAAAAAGGTCTATTGCATAATTAAGTTAAAATCCTGACATGGGACATTTTAAGAACACTGAGCCGTTTATCCAAAAATCTCTGAAGACTGTATGTTTTATCACAATGATAAAACCAGTACTATAGTAATAGTTTCCAGAAGTCTCACAGTATACTATCAGTGAAGACCAGGAATTGAGAAATGCTAAACAGTAGATTATGTACAAGGCTCTAAAACTCCTTTCATCACATCCATTTTACCTGCATCCCTGCATTTCGGGGCATAGCATCCCTCTGAGGGTCCATTCATGGCTTCACATGGGTATGGCAAGTTTGGACTTACAAAGACAACTGCAGTGTCCAAGAAAGCTTCAAGAGTCAGAGCTCTGCTTGACGAGACACAAATTACTACTTCACATTTTTTTAGCTAATTCCATTAAATGAATTTTAAATGAAAACAGCCATTCTATTTGTAACATACAAATACCAAACACATGTTAGTAAGGAGGAACTGAAATTTGCTATGTCCCACTACTTTCTAACCTCCAGCCATACTGTATATAATATCTCTTCAATACTGGTCATAAGCCAGCAGGGTCAAAATTCACCAATTTATACAAGACTCTGTAGGTAAGAACTCATAGCATCTTCCTAGTCACCTGCAGACTGTCTTTGGTTACACTTTTAAAACAGAACAATAATGAGTGAAATCTTCCAGTTTGAAGAGAATTACACATGTGCTCCTGATCCTGATTTATAGGAGATTCTGCGTAGGAGGCACCCCAGCATCAGCACTGGGGATTGCACCAGGACTGCTGGCAACAGGTGAGCATAAGCTTCGAAGGCTGAAAGAATTCTTACAACTGCCTCATTTTTCCATATCCACTCTGACTGGCATCTCTCTGATTATCCTCCAGAACAGTCAACCTCTAGTTTTCAAAAGCACTGATTTCACATAAAGAGATTCAAAAGGAATAAAGGGCAAAATACGGTAACTTTATTATTAAGATATTTTTATGCAAAAGGGTGAGACTGCAAGAGAGCAGGGAGAGAAAACTCTGGGAATATTACTTCCGAAAAAGCAGCAGTAAAATTAAAGATATATTTTAATATTATTATTTTTATTTATTTATTTGTGCAGTGTAAAAAAATACCTAAATGGGCTGGACAGAAAAAATAACCATCAATAAGAATTCCAAGAAGTGCAGCTATGCAAAGCAGAAATCACCTATAGGTTGCCAGAAGGTATAATAAAAGAGCATCATAATGTTCAGGGAGTGTTTGTTTCAAAATTTAGAACAGAGGGCAAGGGTGGACTCTACAAAAGTACCATGACAGACTTTTCTTCTGCCCTCAATAATTTAACGTGTTTGCAGACAATAATTTGGCACAGGTAGAAGATTACAATGCAGATAACAAACATGGCAGCAACACAGATTTCATTTAAATGATTTTATAACAAGGTCCATTTATGGAGAAATCTATCAAAAAGGGTATGTTCAAGACAAGCCATTGTAGTCAATCTCCATTTGCCTGTAGCATTCTGATGGCTACAGAAGGTGGGAAAGATGAGAAGAAATCACCCAGACCAGTAACATCCAAACCTCAAAAGGACGCATCTTTTTGCAACTTCTAGGCTTCATCCTACAAAACTTGGGTCTTCTGTGCTTAATGGGGGGATAAGGGCCCTAATACTGTGATTACAACCAAAGCGAGCAAACTTGTGTTTCAGAAAAGCAGATATCTTACTTGTATCAGCATTACCATTTCCTGTCTTGCAGTTGGCCATCCATGGGCAGGCTGAAAAGGTCAGGCAAAACCAAACTCCAGACAGCAGTCTGCATGCCAGCAAAGCCCTCTGCCTGTTGCAGATCAGATCCTGGCTCGGGATGCCCCACTGCACCGTGACTTCCACTACTGTATAACAACTCACATTTTGTGCTACCATTTCAGCATGCGCTTCTGTTCTTGCCCTTTTCTGGATGGATTTACTGCAAGACTTGTTTATTTCAACTGAGCTATTTTTATCCATTTTGGGTCCCCTTCCTTTGCTCTTTTATCTGCTACCCATATTTTTTCCATTGAGTAACAGGGAACTAACTCCTTTGTGGGTAGTTTCCAAGAGGTCCGGTGGGCTTGTGCTTGTGCCTGATTATTTATTTATAATCTTGCCTGGCTATGTATTTTATTTGGCAGTTTTATGTAGATTTGGCTTTAGTGTTTTATATCTGTTTTAATTCAGGCCATAGAGGCCTCACAATAGGAAACTTAATAAATGAGCTAAAATAAATAAGGAAGATATTGAAATAGTTTCACACCACGCATGGGCAAGACTAGAGTTCTTGCAATAAAGCATTTCAGTGATAAATGGATTCACAGGCCCAGACAAGAAGTAACCATCTAAAGGCGCCATTATCTAATGCCTTTCATCTGAAAGGACCCTGGAGGACTTTATTATATAGCTTTATTTATAAAAGGGAGATCATAAAATTGATTAACAATTTTAAAAGATCCAGCATGCTATTTGTACTACAGTTTCTCACATACTTCTAAATTTTAACAGCTTTTTGATGTCAGATAGTTTGGCATCCTTATGACTGAGAGATCCTGCCTTGGTCTTTTCTGCTTGACTTGGTTGCTTACTGCTGGGATCCTTCACTGACAAAAACCCTGTAGAATGGAGGAAGCAAACAAAGAGCTTCTGCTACAACTCAGCTTCAGGAATAGCCTGTCTCCAGGGACAGATCAGCTCCAGCTATCTACAACCGAGTGCTACCACCACGTGCAGTGGCTCTTGCAGCTGTGTAAGGCATAACAATTTATCAGTGCTGGCAGTAACAACTCAAACAGGAGACAGGCAGCCAGACCCCATTCCTTAGCACCTGGGCTCCATGTACCTACCACACTCTGAGCAAAGTACGGTAACGAGCATTTTCTACAGCTGCTGCTCAGGTAACTGAGGGACAAATATAACTCACTGGTACAAGCTACCTGTTTGTTTTTACTGGTTCTGACAATAGTGCCCCATACGAAGTCCAGTCGTGGCAGAGGAGGAGCCAAAGCACTCAATTTTCTCTTAACACTTGAACAAGATATTGGTTCATCTGAGTAGAAACGCTGGCCCTCAGTGATCGAGATACACTGCGCTTCTCGTCACTAACTCTGAGAAATGTGCTATAAAATGCCAGGATGATCCCTTGGAAAGACACCCACTGCTTCCAGTGACAATGACAAGAAGTGACAGGAAATTTCAAAACAGCATCCAGAGTTATTAGCTTGCTAATAACCACCCAAAAATGAATACAAATTGGTGAGCAGCCTTCCATCAAACACTTACGTGACTGTCATGATTGGAGATGTTCCAAAAATTTTCAGCTAATCAAAAATCCTCAAAAACAGGTCTCTTATTTTCAACTTAGACTATTACTGGCTCACAGAATTAGAAAATCTGTCTTCAGTTCTATCTGAAGTATTTTCAAGGTTTCTCTCCATACTTATCCAAAATAGTGAATGAAGAAAGCAGCACACTACTTTCTTTCAGCAGAAATACAAAAAGATGAAGAGGAGTGAGCAAAATGGCTTTTGAAAACTGTATTTTAGGTGAAAAATTCAAATACTCTCGATTTGTTAAAAGAAAAACACCACCACAACAAAAAAACCACACACCAAATAGAAAGTTGTCATTATAAACAGACTAGCTTAATATTTTACATAATCTAACATGTTCCACTAAAAGCAGTGCCATCCTCACGAATATTTTAAAAATAATAACCCAACTTTCTCTATTAATGAAAATTTTAATTTCACAAGAATAGTAGCAAATCTATACTGACAGAAGTTATCCATGAGTGCCACAGCACAGTATGATGGAATTGTTATTCCTAAAGACAATTGTAAAAATAATTTAGAAAATCAGCCATCAACACATAGGACAGTGAACCCAAAAAAGCATTATCTGCAACCAATTGGAAGTATAAAAGTTATTTAAAAAGACATTTTACCCCCTTTTTAAAGCCTCCTGTACATTTCACTCACCTTCTGAGCACTGAGTATTTTATGGGCCTCTGCCTCATTCTGGCAATGTAAGGGCTTTAAAATGCAGCCTTAAGGGTGATTTATGTAACAGTAGCAACTGTTTACTCAATAAGTTTGCTCCCCATGTGTATTCAAAACTCACCTTCACTGACATTCAAGATAAAAAGTTAACATCTCAGAGTTGTCACTACAAAGAGAAAAGATAATATACTTCTTGCTGCTCTCAGAACAAAAGGAACACCTTTACTCATAAATGCAACAGTTTTTTCCATTAAACTCACTTAGACCTCCTGGAAATACAATGTTGGACAGATGATATAGGAGAGCAAACCTACATTAATCTACCTTGATTACTTGTGAGGATTAAAAGCTCAACTCGATTTTTCAGACCACGGTGGTATCTGCAGTACTGGTGAGAATACAGTAAGTTGGTTGATAAACTGCATTTCTCAAGCAATTCTGGAGTTAATTGACAATAAGAAACTTCACTCCATTTACTGTCTTTCTTCTAGCTTTCACACCTACCCTAGGGAGTCACTACCATGTTTCAGATTCAATTAAATGCCTGTGATTCTCAGTCTTAATAATTGCTGCCACATATAAGTACATCACAGAATTTTTTTTAGAGCACTTTAAAAGTCAAGCTCAAAAGGACAAGTTAGATCTGATATCTCTAATGTTACCATCAACAACACTGAACTCAATTATTAAAGCCTTCCATTAACAGGAATTATGTTATACATCCTCTGGGCACAATCCGCATCCTTACAATTGTTCTGAAGCTCCAAATGGGTGATTTCTAAGCTCATAAACTGACTGAATCACAGAGAGCTGGATGTAAAACCCAGCTAAAAACCTCCTTACTCCAACTGTTATACACCTAAGTTTTGAGCTTTGAAGGTAGCTAAGCTATCCATCGAGGAATCCCTCAAGATCAGCTAGATATATACCAAAAAAACCCACTGTACGGATGCTCATGTGCTGTGGGGTCAAATGATCATCATCAAACTCTGAAGATGAGTCATGAAAATTTATTTTTAAATTGGCTTGCGAAACCAGATTCCCAGAAGAACATCAAGACTGGACTGACAAGGGTAAATGCCAAGAAATGCTGGCTACCTGTGTAGAATTATAGTAACTGATCTTTTAATGAAAATTAATTGATTCATCTTCACAGTTCCAAAGATAGTAAAATGATAACCACCATTATTAAGAAAATGAGAAATACATCCTAGTTATGGTGAACAGCTATATTAAAAAACCCCAGTCCTCCACAGCAACATTCAGCTGCCCAACCGTAAGACTTTACTTTTCTCCATGCCATTCACTGCATTCTTATGGCCTTCCAAAAAAAAGTAATATAGAACTTGTTTGGGCAACTTTCCCTCATCCACAAGCACTGTACAGGCACTGAACAGATGAGAATTCCAAGGAGTCAAAAAGGGGGGAAAAAATTATGTATTCAGGTAATTGAAAACTGAATCACAATATGTACACACTGACACATTCAAAGAAATGAACCGACATGGTAAATCAATTGCAGCTAACGCTGACATTTCATAACTTCTGATAGCTTAATGTTTCTATCTGATACTCGATGGCTGCCTGACAAATTGCTCAAGTTTTACAAAAGAAATACGGAAAACCTATATGTTGCTCATGACATCCACCATCAATCCACAAAACAATGAGCAGGACTGATATCCGCTATCTACATTTAACCAGGAGCTATTAAAGTTGTCATCTCTGGTTTGGATCACTACAGAGGATGAAGCTACTTTGAACACATCTGATAGCTGTTTATGAATTCAGGACATCAGAACCATAGGTCCAACCTCAAAGCCTTGCAGAAAGTCACACAAGAAAAGCAGCAGGCAGGCTTGCCCTCTCTCTGCCTCCTATCCCCTCGAGGTACTCCTGTATCTTGCATCCAAACAGTCCCAAATTCCCAGCCTTACCTACCCTTCAGGC
Source organism: Empidonax traillii (assembly GCF_003031625.1). Classification (NCBI taxonomy): domain Eukaryota; kingdom Metazoa; phylum Chordata; class Aves; order Passeriformes; family Tyrannidae; genus Empidonax; species Empidonax traillii. The sequence goes on from NW_020955217.1 coordinate 997,370, forward strand.
TCATACCCACTTCTAACTGAACTCTGAGCTGTTTCCCTATTCTCATGAAGGCTGTTATCAATTAACATGCAATTAATTACATATTAGATGCTTACATCAAATTAGTAGAACCCTCAGCTTGAACAAATGCCAATAAAAATAATAATGGATGCTCACCATGTAAAACTACCTATTTTTCAACAGCACAATAATAATATTGGAAAGCTTACAATTTCTAGAGAGTGAATAGACAATACTAGAAATTCAGGTGCTACTAGTATTTGCACTAGTAATTTAAATATAAAATTTTAATAGTAAGGTATTTCTAATACTACTAGCAGTATTTCAAAAGACAATCTAAGAAACTATAGTGACTTCAGTATTAAAAAGCTTTCAAATTTCTGTCCTGCAGATTACAAACGTAAAGGTCACAAGAAACTTAAAAATAACAGCTGCCCCAAACCATCAAGTTTAAAATCTTTTAACTCTGTCTTATTATTTTCAAACAGGAGACACATTTGCAACTAAACCTCAGTATATTTCAGTATAAAAATCCCATGCTCAGAAACTACCTTGAAAAACTATCTCAAATGAAGTAATAAAATGCCTAGTACACAGCAAGAATTTTTATTCCGTGTACATGTAACAAAAAAGTGCTTCTAGTTTTGTTATTGTTATAAATATATGTCAATTATTGTTACTAATTCTTTATGCACCAAAAATGGGAAATGTGTAGGAAAGGAACACTGAAGGCACTGAACAGCCACAGTAAAATCATATATCATTTTCTTCAAAACAAAACAGATGAATAGGCAAAAAATGAGGACAAAAACCTTACTTCTTCAATTAGTTTGTGAAACATGCCCATTCACAACAGATTTGAAAAACTCTTAACTAGAAAATAAGAATATTCAAAGGTCACTAAAAAAATGTTATGCTCTCATTTAAAATAATATCCTAAGTTATGGTATGTCTCATCCATTTGCACTTTTATCAAGCTTCATATGAATTTTAGCTCAATAGAGAACATTTGTTTTATACTTTATTAAGTTAGCTGAAACTAAAAAATGAAACCTTACAAGAGTGTAAGAGGTCCCTAGATCAAATGGTTTAATTCCTCATTAGTGTACTTCACTGTGGAACAGAACTTTTCTGTGGTCGTTATTTTTTCAACAGCTTTACTTACATAATTTTCTTTTTTTCATCTCACAATATATATTACAGCTCATATATATGTAAGTAAAATAGAATTCTAGATGGTTTGAGTTGGAAGGGACCTTTAAAGGTGCTCTAAGTAACCTGCCTACCATGGGCAGGGGCACCTTCCACTAGACCAGGTTCCTCAAAGCCCCATCCCACCTGGCCTTGAACAGTTCCAGGGCTGGAGCATTTGTAACTTCTCTGGGCAACCTGTTCCAGAGCCTCACCGCCCTCAGAAATCTAAACCTGCCTTCTTTCACCTTAAATCCATTACCCCTTGTCCTATCACTATATGACCTTGTAAGAAGTCCCTCTCCAGTTTTCCCTCTTCCCTCTTTAGGTACTGGAGGGCTGCTATAAGGTCTCCCCAGAGACTTCTCTTCTCCACGTTCAAAGCCCTCTGACCATTTTTGTGGCCCTCCTCTGGATCTGCTTCAACAGGTCCATATTATTCCAGAAACATGTATAGATGTAAAATTCAACTTCTTTGTATGATGCTTTCTAGTCTTATGAACATGCTGAAGTTCTTCAAATCTGACAAACATATTCTGAATATTGTTACAATTATGCAAAGCTGCAGAAAGTGTAATTAAAATAAGAATGAGACATTACGAAAATATTCTGTATGTACAGAAACAAAATCACATGTATTTGTCTCAAATGGTCATTTAGGATCATCTGTTTTTAGAGAAAGCATCTCCCTCTTCCATTTTGGAGATTAAACAGCTCATTTTAGTTGTTAGCAGCAACTCAAGAACTTCAGGGTGGAAAAGTGACCCACACCTGTAATTACTGACACCTGCTGCCTGCATTAAACGTGATCATCTCCCTGGCCATTGTAATCACAACTACATATCACTTTCTTCACTCTGAGGCAACTAGGGGAAGCTGGCTGAGGGAGAGAATTATAATACATACTCTGTGACCACAGAGACTAGAACTGTTACCACAATTAACCCAATGAAACTCCAGCCTCAGCCAGGGCCTTTAATAATACATAATAACATTGTGTCAAAACCTGATTTGAATCTGTTTATTCAACAGAACGACTTTATGGCAGCCATAAGACATAATAACAAGGTATAATTGGTTGCATAAGTAGTACGTATTAAAATGACAATATTCTAATCTAATTTGTTAACCTCCCTGCTGGATTTGCTTCTTCTGGAGAAAGAACTTGGAGCAGGACAAATTTTGTAATTATGAACAACTCTCAATTTGAAGCACTGCTTCAAAAGACTTCTGATTTCCCTCAGACAAGAACAACATCTATATTTTTATGCCAATAGATATTTCTCAATAAACAAGCTTACATTTTTTAACTTGCATAAATATTGCTAATGTTCAAGAAAGCTTATGACACGCAGACTTCTCTCCCAGGTGGAGTGCAGAGTCTGGAATCTCTGAAGTAAAAAGAGGACTAAATCTGAAGAAAGTATTCTAAAAACAGTTAGAATGCTGGAAATGTAATGAAGTTTAAATTAAACATGTAAATAATGATGATTTTTCACAGGAAAACAGCAATTCCTACTCTAACATCTATGATCAATGGGGGCTCTCATGGGCAAAAGTTGCATTGCTAAGATGACACATAAAAAACAGTTTATTTTATGCACCAATAAACATAACTGATGCTAATGACTCACTTTGTACAGTAAAGCAATCTGAGCCTGTAACTGTAACATCAAATGTTCTTCCATTTCATACACTTCACTCAGTATTGGTCCTATTTAGGTCATGAAGCATATGCCTAACATATTACCAGAACAAGAAGTGACAAGTACTCTTCAAACTTCAGCCTTTCTTAGCCACTTAGTCCTCTGCATACTTTTAAGACACCTTATTTCAAGGAACTGAACATTTTGATCATCCATTCCTTATAACACCCTTTATTAATTAACCATGCATTTAACATTCTCACTTCTGTGCAGCATCATATGCTCCCAGAATACTGCTCAACTGAGCAGCAAGATATTTGTCTATTATCAGGCTCAAAAGACACTGCACAGGACTAAATTAGAGTTAGGGAGAGGGAAAGAAGAAACAAGATCCCTTTTCCTTAAGATAATTCTAATATAACTGCCTTGCCTTATAAACTAAGCTCTCTAGTATGCAATCAACACTCCTTTTACCAAAAGAGGAGCATCAGAAAGCGGTTTCTTTGTATCCTCGACACAGCCTTCCGGGATATCTTCACATGTGCATACTTCACAGATAAGATCATTCGTAAAGAAAGGTCCTCATTAGGGTAGCTAGAAATTACAAATACCTCCATTTTTAGTATCTTGTAATCAAATAATCAAGACTATTTGGTTCTCCTTCATTTTCCACTGGCATAATTTTCTGCTATGTCTCTACCTGAAGAACGACCGTGATATTCCTTTTGGTGAATTCCTTTTTTCTGTGAAACTCAATCTCCCCTAAGTCTTTCAGGTTCAAGGCTTGAGAGCTGTCTCTTCCCTGGCTGGGAGAACCCTCTATCATTCTTTTTTTTGACTTTACTACGACGACGGAATTCTTCTTCAACAGACTGAAATACTCTCTCTTTCTCATTTTCTCCAGCATCTCTTGCAGGTCCTTATGTTTGGCCCCCTCTTCAGGACACCACTCAAGACATTAAATTCAGGACATCACCATACTGCTGATAATCAGCTTTCTGCTGCTGGCCATTATCCTCTCTGAAAACTACATCTGTGGAACCGATTGCTGCCTTCTGCTGACTGTCAGTGAAAGCCAGATCCCCCACACACTTGCTTAGCTTCACAAAAGCCAGTGTCATTCTCTGCTTGGACAACATTTCTGAGACTCCAGCTACACCTGTTCCTCCTGCACATATGCAGGTACATACCTATCCTAGTGTGCATCTGCTGCTGCAGATTTCTTAATGGTTTTACCTTGTCTTTCCTCGATGAAACAGTTACTTCCCATTCTCTCATTTTATAAGCAGATGAGCCAACTCAGTAGTTAGGGCACTGCTACCTTGTGATTCAATTTCCTCCAGAAGTCTGATTTTTCACTGCTTGCATTTAGCATTTTTTATCACTTTGTTTTAAGCAGGGCTGTAGATTTTTATGCTCTGCAGCTGCTTCTAAAACTTTTCAAGCCGCATGGTTTGTGCCATCTAAACAGTTCCTTCTCTTCTTCAGATCAATGACAATTTTCCTTCCCAAATTCTGTTTCTCTTTTGAATTTACCCTCACATGCAACAGCTTCGACTTTCTTCTGCATTTTAATTACCTCTGCCTTCTTACTTCAAGAGGATTTTTGACTATGCTCTCCAACTGCTTGACTACTTGGAAAATCATCTGCATTTCTCCTCAGAAAAGAAGCTTTCTCCTTCCTCTAGCACATCAGTTTGATCTCTCATTTTAGCCAAACTTGAATGGCTTCTCTCCACATTTTTGTATATTAAGCACTTCCTGCCTGCCTAAAAGAGCTGTTTTTTTGATAATTGCTTCACCAATCTAGGTGCAAAGAATTTCACTTAGATTTACAAACAGATTTCACAGAGTCAAAAAGTGGTTGAGGTTGAACCTCTGGAGGGTCAAAGCTCCCTGCTCCAGAAAGGACACAGAAATGCTTGCCCAGGACTATATTCAGATGGCTTCTGAATAATTCAAAGCATGGAGATTCCAGAATCTCTCTAGGCTAGCTGAGCCAGCTGCCCTCATAGGGAAAAAAACATTTCCTGGTATTCACAGGGAACCTCCCACGGTTTAGTTTGTGCCCTTTTTTCCTCTGTCACCAAGAACTGCTAAGAAGAGCCTGGCTCCATCTTTTTGCACCCTCCCTTCAAATAGTTTTATACATTAATAAGATCCTACTGAGCCTTCTCTTTAGGCTGAACAATCCCAGCTCTCTCAGCCTTTCCTTACCACTGACGTGCTTCAGTCCTTTAATCATCTTCGTAGCCCTTCACTGATCTCTTGTACTGGGAACCCCCTCCCACCTCTCCCAGAACCAGATACGGTCCTCCACATGTGGCCTCACCAGGGCTGTGCAGAGAGGAAGCATCACCTCCTTCAACCTGCTTGCTGACAATACTTCTTCTAATGTCACCAAGGACACCATTTGCCTTCTTCACTGTAAGGGTTACATTTCTTGCTCATGTTCAGTATTCTGATCAGGGTAAACAAAACTGTGTTTTCTTCATTACTATAGTCATCTGTGCATATAGCATTTCCCTAAAACGTATATAAGGATACTATTTTCCAGCATACTAGTTTGTCAAATATTTCCAGAACTGAAACATCACAATAAACCAACACTTCCTTTTGAAAATTAACAAAACTTTTCCCAATTTAACTTTATTTTCATGACTTCCCATAACATTTTTATTATACAAGTGGATTACTTCCCTTTAAAGAAGTTCCTAATGCAAAGAGAATACTGAGAACTCCCTCAGAAGTTCACACAGGTTCATAAAAGATTGCTATCAGAGTAGAGATGGTGGTTGCCCAAGGATAAGTGCCTATAAAATTTCTTTTGTCTGACCTACTACATTCCATCTATACTTGACAAGCAATTACTTGGTACTCTACGTTCCATTATATTGTGAAATGTTTATGGTTTGTAATGGGTATCTTATCTGTTCAGACTACCTGTAATTTGATGAATTCCTTTGGGAACTGTTTAAAGCAAGGTAGTGTCCGTAATGATTATTATGGCTCAGAAATGCCATCATAAAACCCAATTTCTCCACTATTCAGATGCTCAATATGTATGTATGCCTATACAAGGCCTTCAGAATTACATACTGAGTTTCTGATTCAGCGCCTTACTGTGAAAGTGCTCATATTCCAAGCTTAGGTATCAACTATCTAATTGGTGAGTAACCTCACCTACTCAGTGCAGCAATAGGTCTACATCACTAAATTTTTCTTAAAGAAAATGCATTTATTTTTCTTGAACTCAGAAATTATCACTCTGAACAACTACTTCTATCCAGAGCAATAGAGTATCTTCACCCTAATTCAAAACCAAGAAATGCTCCTCAGGTGTATCATTATCTTAAAATATGCCTGGTGTTATCTTTCAGCAATTTAACACGAATAAAAGCTTAGGGTTCATTTCTGATAAAGGTGAGCTTGATTCCACTTCAAACTTTTTTGAGTAGAATTACAGAACAATAAAACTGTAGCAACTTGTTATGGCACGGTAAACTTTAAAACTGCATCGATGACACACTTACAAATATAATTGAATCTGTTTAAAAGCTGACTACATTAGTTTCATGTCATATATTCCTTTTTTGCCCAAGTTTGAGGGTGATTTTCTAGATGCTTATTAGCACAAACCAGAAAAATTTTAATTTGAAATTTTCCAAGCTGATGACCTATTCTTTGCAGGAAACAAACTGTGTTGCATGACCTACAAAAACAACTTTCAAGAAGCACATCAATGTAGCATTACCAACTCTCAATACTCAACAATTGCAGCAATATTGAATAGTTTGCTTCAAAGCCACATGACTGCCTAAGAACAAATATCATCCTGTACCTTATATAACCTCCGTACCAGGAGACTGCATTGAGCAGTCAATGCCCCCAGAATTTGAGAGCTCATACAGAGGCTCAAACTCTTGAGGCCATTGAGAAAGGCGGACAGTCAGACAGAAAGGGCCAAATATTTGTGAAAATAGAAGCTGAGTGCGGCTGGAAAAAAATAGTATCACAAAGAAGTAAGATACATTGAAAGTGGTCACAGTTCTTAGAGTGAACGAACTACGCAGAAGGTGTACTGGAACAGTTTAGGACATATCTTGGTATTTGCATACTGATTTAGGGCTTGGAAATGGGAAGCAGCAGGTCATTTGTCATTTAAGGGAAGAGGATCAATCCTTTCCAGCTTACTGCTTCATTTATTTTCTTTGCTAATTCTCTTAAGAGAAGGCTATAAAAGGCACTTTTGCATGCCACAGAGCACATGTAAGCCTCATCAAAAGCTGAAAACGTTGGTAAAAGACTAACACCAAGGCTTAAAATGCATTTTGGCTCTTCTATTACTTAAAGAAATTAAAGCACTTGAGCACCCAGACCAAGTGCAGAGCTGACAGTTCAAGAAGGTATAATAAGGAACCTGCACGAAATCTCAATGTGTTTGTTCTTTCTGAAAATACATAGTCAGAAAAGTCTGATAACACTAGTCACAATACAAATTGAACAGAGCCAGCATAGTTAGGCACAGTACCTATTGTTCTATAAGTCACTTCCTACTAATTCTGCCTCTCTCTGCAGTACTATTTTTCTGCAGCCATAATAGTTTAAGGACAGAGGAAGGGCATGGTTTGTAGACAGATTTAGCATTGTATCCAATAGGAGGGTTGTAAAAGTAGGGAAGCTTTCAGAAAGACAAGTCCTTCTTCAGAACCTTGTATGCCCAAAAGCTTGTCTGTCTTTTCCAATTACACTAGCTTGCTTTAACAAAGAGACTGTATTTCTGCCAACAAATGTCCTGTCTTCTGTGTTCAGTGACAGAAAGATAGAAAAGAGGATCTGCAGTACCACTGCAGTTTACATCAGCGTATGTCTTGTACCACTGAGGCTTCTACAGCCAAAAGGCATCATCGTGGTACAACTCTCCCTCAAGTAGATACTTATACTGTTCACCAATAACAGCTGTTACAGGTAAATATGAAGACAGTTTTCCTGTTTTGTTTTTCTGTATTATTACCAGTTTTTCTGTATTATTACAAAGCAAGAAACACAACTGAAAAGGTTATTTTATTTGTTTGTTTTAATTTATTTCTCACACAAGCAACAGGCTTCTGGAAAGAATCTGCTCTGCCAGATATATACAAGCTCAAAGAGATAGGAAGAATAAAGAAAAGCTTTCTTTTTAAAACAGGAAAAACAATCTGTAAGCTCCTTCCACCCTAAAAGAAAACCAAACCAAACCAAGAACTGTGCAGACTTCCATAACTAATGCAGTATGAAAAGCAACATGTATTGAATATTTTTAAAGGACAGCATTCCTCTGAAAAGGTGTAACTAATTCATTTGACAGTCCAGCTGAGACATGTTTACATCCCTATCTACTTCTAAATTCTGTGCTAAATGAAACAGGGTGGGTTTTTTGCAGGAGTAGACATGCACTTGGAATACTCAAATAATGAAAAATGTAAATAAATGAGCAATTTACTTTATGTTTACAGTAAAAAATGTTATATATACTCAATAACGTATTCAGCATGTTACTTAGTTCACTGCATCTGAATTTGCATATTCTCAGAATACTTTTTAATGCTTCAGTCCAGCAATTAGCATACTGAGTCTTGTTAAACATAACAAAGATGTCTTTTCAGTTCGTACAGTCAAAAGAAATATATACCTGCAAAATATTTTTTTAAACACTAATAATTTAAGAAACATTAAGTGCCAGAGAAATTGTTACCATCTTAATACACTAGACACAACAGAAACCATTAAAAAAATACCTACAACAGCACAAACCAATTTGATTTGCAGACATTTTACACATATTTCACTGGAAGGGAAGATCCCTATAAGGGTAATTGAAGCCCCATAAAGATAAGTTTGGTGGTTTTTCTAATTATCCTTTACAGATCACCTTGAAAATCTCTCCCCAGAAAACTCAAGATGGACCAGATGCTAAAAGCTGGTGTCTTTGTGGTACTACAAAAAATTATTCAGCTGGGCACTACTAGTCATTCTAGGTAAAATACTGGCCCTGCTGAAGTGACAGATATTTATCATTTAATACTTCATTTATTACAGAAATAATAAGTCATAAAAGGAATGTGCTCAATTCCTTTTCAACAGTTTCCCAGTGCAACCATAGAAAGTCAAGTTAGGTCAAAATCAAAGACTTCAAAATTTCACTCTTTAATTTCGACAAAGAACTGCATTTGCACGTGAAGGGGAAGCAAAGGTGTTTTAGATCACCAGACCTCTGCTTCTTGACTGCTAATTTACACATTGTGGTACAACGTGGTACATCTTCCTGCCCTGTAACCTTTCTGCCACACAAAACCCCACCAAATGCCAGCTTCTGTTTGTTCTTCAGAATATGTCCGTTTGTTCTTCCAGAATAAATGAAATGCTCAAAAGCCAGACTGAACCATGTGCCTCTGCAGTCATTCACATCTGCTCCATCCACTACCTACCCTCACAGAGATGCTTCTTATCCCATGGACAGAGATGCAAAGTATTCCACCTCCTACATGTCAAACACACAGTAGCTGCACAATTGCTGCATAAGACACATCTCCCCTTCTTTCTGCATCAAAGTTTCTTCTGCCTTTGATTTGTGCACATTTAAGTTTTCATTTTTTCAGAATGCTGACCCTTATGTAAATGAAATCCAGGACAGTAAATGCAATACCAAAGTTAAAAGAAAGATCTATCAAAAAGTGCAGTATTTTCACCTCTTGCCACAGAATAAAGGGAATATGCATATTTTAACTCCTGTTATTCTTCTTAGTAATTACAAAAAAAAGAAATGAGGTTGTTGAAAACTCCAAAAACCAACCCTGAAGCAATCGTAAAAACACAATCGTGGCTCACACTACAGCGCTTTTAATTCTCAATTATTGTTCAACATGATGAGTCATTCAAATCCACCACTATAATATCTGTCTAATTCAGTTCTGGGGAGTCTTCATTCTTGTTTATTCTGATATGCTACAGGCATGTTATTACAGTCAAAAAGAAGGTTTCAGTGAATCTCTTCAGCAATCACAAAAACATTGCAAAAATACATCACTAGCATTCACCTTCTTGACCCACTTAAAAAGTGTCACGTTCTTGCCAAAAGCACAGTGATGCCACATTACCTCTTCCAGATTTTCACCCTAAAACTGAAATACAATATATGTACAATAAATAAAACCCAAGCTCTGCCCACAGCTCGCTGATAGAAAGCATTTAGCTTCTGTATTTTCACTCTTCCGCTCTGTTCATTTCAGCATTTTATACTTCATAATCAAATGCATACCGATACTGAAGCAGCACTGTATGACTGAAAAGCAATAAACTTGACTTGCCACCCTAGCTTTATCCCAGAGAAAAATATGTAAAGGTATAAATCACTTCTGGGAACAACACAATACAATATTCTTCTAGAACTGTTCAGTGAATCAAACAGGCTCTTAAAGTTTTAAGTCAATCACATTCCTCTGGGCACATTCTGTACAACACACATGGCTTTAACCAGAGACATATATCACGGTACGTTTTCAAAATTAGCATTTTCCGTTATGTAGTGTGGTACACGGAAGAGACAAGGTTGTTGTTGACTTGCTTTTTAACACTAGAATGGGAAAACAAAACATTTACTACTTCTCATGCAAATATGAGCAATAAATGGTGCTGTTCAGTATTTTCTTCCAAGAATCTTTCAGCAGACAGATTTAGAAGGAAAGATGTTTTCAAAAGAAAATAATCTTGCTGTCCATTCAACTATATACCTTTAGCAAGTAACAAATCTTGTTTAAAAGGAATAAATTCAGTAAGCCTGGTGAAGGGTGTTGTATAACACATCATCTTGTAAGAATCAACTTCCCCTTAAAATGATGCTCAAAAAAACATGCCAGCAGAAAAATCTGGTAGCAGTCACAGACTCATCATGGAAAGCTAGTTGCACTAGAGCCACTTCTCTCTTCCTTCAGTAGGATCCCATCATTATCAGTTTAGTAGGGCCGTAGAGAGAAATAAATTAGCAGTCTCCCCTCTGGTCATTCACATATTTTCTGCTATTAGGAAGATTACTTATAGAAACCCAACTCTACTAATGACAAGCTTGACCCAGCATATTTTAAGCACCCAAACAACAACAACAACAACAACAAGATTCAAACAGAACATTTTCCTTTCATTCAAGAGTCTCTCTCATGCCAATCACTGTTAGGTGAAAAGATGATACAAACAGCACAGTTCAATCTGCACAGCAAAGATGCAGTGACCCAGAAAGAGAATCTAATGGCCAACTGAGTAAATGAAGCAAAACTCACCAAAACCAAAGGGTAGTGTGCATATGAACACACTTAGCTGCCCACTTAACTGGGAACATACTTAAACCTAGTCTCAAATTTCCACATTCTGCAACAAGACTTCACATTCCCACAAAGAGTACTTCCTTCATTGTTTCCAAAACATATATTATGCAAAAGAAGAAAAACGAGTGCCCAGGTTCACAGAAAAGTTAGAGAACAAAATACAGAGAAACAAAAAGTGATTATCACACATTTAAAAAGTAAAATGAAATATGTAATTGATAGTTATACTGACAACTAGGTATGGTTCAAACCAAAATGCTGGATTCAAACATCATTCTTCCAGAAAACATGACCTGTAAATTTTTGAATGAACCTGATACAAATATACACATGAATCTTTCTTCTGTACATACAAGTCTATATAATTTACCATATACCCACATACCTCCATACACACAAAGCAATTATTTCAAACTAAGTACTTATCAGCTGTTCCCTTCTTCATTAAAAAGAGGATTGTTGTTAATATCACATAAGAACCAAACCCACCCACTCCTGAATCTTTGGTGCAGCTTATGTCAAAAGGGCAACATATAATAAAGAGGCCACCCAAAAAGGAGCACAAACAACAAGAAAAAAACCCCCCACTGTATCCCTCATTTTCATTTCAGTACATACAATGTCATTCTATTCACTAACCTAAGAGAAAAGCTTTTCAAATTCAGATTCCTACCAAAGAGCACATCCAAACACATCTTAACTAAAAAGCAGAAACAAAGTCCTCAAATTTGTCCAAGACACTCAGTATGCCACTGGGCATCACTTGCACTTTCCATGAATCATTATACAGAGGAAGAGATGGGTGCCAAGAAGATGATAAAGCACGGCTGAAATATCAGTTTATACCAACAGATAAACTTTTTTTTTTCCTTTCAGAAAACAATAACGGAAAAGTTTTTATGACACTGTAGTCAGAGCAATGCCTTGCACTCTAAAGTTACAGCATTTTACTGTAGGGTATCTCAGCATTTTTCTGAGAAGTCTCACTTGGCCCTTTTTCTAACAAAATTAAAAGTTTTCCTAGACATGACAGCTATCTCTTGCCACAGGCTGCTGCAGTTTACAGCTTCTGAAAAACCAGCAGACTTCAGTCGAGCTCCTCTCCCACTCCCCTGCCTTTCCATTAGTCTTCCAGGCCATACTTTAGTGCTGCGTAAAAGCAGTCAACTATCACAATTTTTAACTCTCTTAATGTGCATTAATTGAATCTGCCTGGAAACTGGGAGGCACTGGGGAATGAAAAAGCCAAACCAAAACCAGAATCATTTCCAGAGAACTTCTCCACCATCAGTCTCACACGCTTGAACTTACTAGAAAGACTCCAATCACATTTGGATTAGTTTAAAGCCTCCGTCATACCACCCTGTCAAATTTCAACCAGAAATACTAAAAAAAATTAAAAAAAAAAAGAAAAAGAAAAAAGATAGCTATCATTTCCTTTAAAGTGTAACACATGTTTTGCTTACCTCACTGTTGTGGCCCCTCAAATTGAAGTTGATTCTCTGAGGGGTGTTCCGGTCCCTTCTGCAATGGCTGGAAGTAAAAGTGACGCCTACAACTCCTCTGCCATTGCCTGTTGCCAACCAGCCTTCCTCATAGTACCGCCTCCTGCACACCGGTTTCTCCTTCTCACTTTTGGGGACTCTCCCTTTCCAGGAGAGGCAGAGGATGTTGGAATCGCTGCAAAGAACAGGCCCATGTTCCACTGCTGCATACATGCTTTTTAAATATTTTATTTTTTGACATACGAAAGTAATATGTCTAGTGCACAAAATTTAAATCAAATTTTTTTTTTTTTTTTTATTGATAAGACTGACCTGGGATAGATCATTGAAAGGGAGGAGGATGGGGTCAGTGTTTATAAATATCCACCAAATGCATAGTGAAAAATTCCTCTATAAAAGATGATGGCAGTTGGCTAAGAAAAAGTAACACTTAAAAAAAAATTCAGGTTCATTTTTGTTTTCGAGTCTGTAGAGTGAGGGTGCACTTATCCTTTGGAGAAACAGCTACTTCATAAGAGGCGCTCAAGAAATGGTTAAGTCATCTTTTTGCTCAACTTGATATAATCTTTATACAGCCTGAGATTCCAGTTTAGCGTAATGCAATTCCAGAGACAAAGAGTTGCAAATGTGTAGGTTTCAAGTAACTTAAGGCTTTTAGAATTTCCTCCAGTCAGATTTTCTTCAAAAGTTCAGTTGCAGAAATTGAAACACACGCACATACATATATATGTATATATATGACATTCCTCTTTTCCAAGCTGCCCTCTGGCATATCTTTTCCATCTGATGTATTTCTGCTGCTAAAGCTGAAAGAGATTGCATAAAGGGAAAAAAAGGCACACAAACCGTGTGAAACAACAGACCCGAACTTGTGCAGGCACTGGTGTGCCAGGCCAGTTGGGAAATCCCTCTTGATTCTGAACCGCCTGTTGGACTCAAAAGTTTTTGCAATCCAAAGCCAATCCAATTTTCATTGCAGCACTTTTTTTCCACCAGAGACCAACACAGCCTGAACTGTTTATCACGCTATCTTGCCTGCTTTCCCACTTTTTGCTGCCGCACACGAATGAAAAAGAACCCCCTCTTCATTTATAGCAGAATCAAAAATGCTCTAAAGCTTTTAGCGTTCAAAGTAGATAAGTTTGCCTCAGGTGAACCATGAAGTTCTCTCTCCTCTGAAACAGGCTAAAATGTCAAGCTGGTTTTCCTTTACTTTTCCCTTTTTTTCTACTACATGGAATCACAGACGTTTCATTCTACCATAAAAAACAAATGCCAGAACTAAAGCACATCAAGTAAGCACTCTTTCAGAATCTTCTAAAATTCAAGGAAGGAACAAATATAATCATCTAAAAAAGAAAGAGAAGCAGCATTAAAACTCTGACTTCCTGGGTTCACTGTTTCTCTAGGTATTTTCCTTGCTTGTTTGATCGGATCTTTCCTTCTTGATGCTTGTCTACAGCACAGATTCATAGTTCCAGACACAACATTTGCAGCTGTACAAGAAGGAAACATAAGAAGTATTCCAATCGTTTTATTTGAATAACACTTATGAGCTCAATTAATTAGTATTTATATCACACTAAGTGAAAAGAGGAAAAAGGAGAGGGAGAAAGAATATGCAAGTTTGATGACCTTGTTAACTCAAGAAGGGCAGAAAGGTTTGCTCAGTTCAATGCCCAGACTTGTCCCATAGTTCCTCAACTTATTTACTTCCAGTCATCATTACTCAACATAAGGTCATGGTTTATTAGTCCATTCACAAACTACTGAGCCCAGAGAAAAACAAGCCAAAGACCATACATTGCTCCTCTGCTAGAACAAAATCAGTTTCCTCTGCCCACTGTATTCTTCTGTTTCCCTCACAGCTATTGATTTAGATTGTGGAGGTATTTATTACGCTTTTTCTGTGCAGAGGGTGTTTTTTCTTCCTCTTCTTGCAAACTTTTTTCACCCGTGAAGACCATGTGGAAAGCTGAACATTACTGGCAGGTGTCTTTCCATGGATTACTGATTCCTGCGCTGTAAAGGTGCTCCATCTGGTTTTCAAACTAATTTTCATCAATTGCAAAGCTCTCAGGAATATGCCAGAGCAAGTCTATGTGATGACAAAAACATGTGCGTTTTCAGGTACATGCAGTGCACACACCAATCTGGCAGTCAGAGCTGCATCTGCCTTTTCAGTTTAGCTGTGGTAATCTTGTGAGACGCTCATTACTCAAAACTTGAAATCCCTGGATTCTTCCAGCTCTGCAAGACAAAACATATACACACACACACACACACAAAAAAAAAAAAAGGAAAAAGTGAATAAAATAAGTCACAAAACAACTTAAAGATTAAAGGACTACTGTTATAGTAACCAAGACGTGATTAAGGATTTTATATTGGACTCTCATAAAGTATCTATATTACATATAGATAAAGACATTATTCAGAAACACACAATCTACAAAATTGTCCTTTTCACTTCCAAATTTCACAAAACTTTTCACAGTTGACATGCATAACTAATAAAATGTATACAGGAAGGATACATTAGGAGGGGAAAAAAATAACTTTCTTTTGGTCACAGTCCCTGGGTCAAACTCTTAAAGATTTCACAACTTTAGAGTGAGGATGGGCAAGGGAGCTGTTAGTGATAGAGCAGGCACAGAGTTAGACCCTGAGGCACACAAACAGAGTCACAGAATGGCTGAAGTTGGAAGGGACTTCTGGACATTATCCGGTCTAATCACCCTGCTCAAGCAGGGTCACCTAAGAGTCAGTTGCTCAGGACTGTATCCAGGCAGCTTCTTAATATCTCCAAAGATGAAAACTTATGAGCTCTCTGGGCAACCTGTGCCAGTGCTCAGTCATCCTCACAGTAAAGAAATGTTTCCTGATGTTCAAAGGGAACCATCAGTTTGTGCTCATTGCCTCTGGTCCTGCCACCAGACACCACCATGCAGAAGCCGTCTCTCTCATTTACTTCCCTCCCATCAAGTGTTTGTACACATTGAAAAGATCTCCCTGAGCTTTCTCTTCTCCAGGTTGAAGAGTCTCACCTCTCAGACTTTCCTCATAGAAAAGATGCTCCAAACCATGGAAGTACAGTGATAAACTTATCAGTCTCAAAGAGACCTGGAAGATTTCTCCAGCGCTTAAACTACTACTTTAAAGTAATCTAAGGTACTTCAGATTTAAATATTAGAAGTTTGCATAAATATAGATGAATTTTAAAGAATATTCAAGTCCTGTATGTCTCCATTTGAAAAAGGGGAGAAAAGTTCCTCAAAGTCAGTTTTATACAGAAGAGTGTATATAAAGTAGGATAGATCAAGAAAAAGGCTATTGAGGATATTCCAGAAGTTGTATCTTAAGTACACACATATGCACAGTTACTGGATCTACACAGTTACTGCTAAAGAGAGCCCATTTAAATTAAGATCTGCATTCATAACATTCCTCAAAGATGTATTTATATTACATACTATACTAACTTCACATTTCTTCTAACCAACTACTTATTTCAGTGTAGCACTGATGCACCAATTAGATTTTATTTAAGGGAAAAGATAAGAAAACAAATTTATAGATATAAAGGTAAAAAAGTAATTTAAAACACTATGCAGTTAGATTACTTATCAGAAACACTGAGGTTTGGTGAGTCACTGCCAGACCTTTTCAGCATTACAACTAACTGAAGTTTAAAAATAATGGCTGCTATTAATTTCTTTTTTATCATAGCATGATGAGGGTATGAGAAATATCACCTAGACTTTCCAAATTTCTGGTGCTTCTTCATTGCAGACCAAAGAAAGTTCTTATAAAGACACAAAAACTTTTAGAACACAATGGCTTGCAGGCAAACTTCTATGCTTCTCCCATAAGCAAATTTGATCCTCTGAAGGATCAGTGCCATTAGTTCCATACTCACTCATATCTTCCTTAGAGACATCTGCATTCAAGTTGACATTTTATATTAGCATCATGTGTATTATGATGCAAGCCTTTACTAATCCTACAGAGAAACAAACAAACAAAAATGTTTACTGAGAAAGCAGAGTCTCTGAAACATCAGTTGGAGCAGCACAAGGTAAGCATTAAACAGAATTGTTTGAACTGTGCAAGAACCATGACTTTACAAGTGGATTATAAAATACAGATAACTATAGGTGCGGTGGCTTTGCAAAAAGTCTGTATGCAATTTCTGTCCTTATTCACTGCATATAAAATTAACAATTATTACTATTATTCACTGCATATAATTATTGCATATATAATGCATACATATTCACTACATTAGTAGTAGTAGTACTATTCCCTGTGTATAAAATTAACAAGTTTGAGAAAAGGACTCGTGTGTATCTTGACCAATAACCTCTCACCTAAATCCCATTTACCATCACTTTCAAGATTAGACAAAACAAAGGCTTCTCCTCTTAAAAATACTCTAACTGCATAAGAAATGCTGGATAGGGAAAGATGAAAATCTAAAATAACTACAAAAGGAATAAAGTCAGTCATTATTCAAACACCTTTCTCAGTATGATACAACCTTCGAGGATATTGTACCTTCAAATCACTGAAGGTCAACACTTCTTTATGTTGTACTTATATTCAGAGACAAGAAAAAATACTTTTAAGATGGCAGTGTGAAACACTCAAAATACTTTATATTAAGACTTAACTTTATTCATTTCCCTCTCTTTCATTTCCATCCACTCTGTATTTCCTAAGAAATAATCTAATTAAAAGATTCAGATGATAGTCTTCCCTCAAGAAAATCAGTAACTTAGACTCCCCTTCTTGTGTTATTACACAGTCCCACAGTTCTGCTCCTTTCCATAGGTTCAAACCAAGCTTCTTGTCTTGTTTTAACCCCACCAAGAAACACCATGTCTTCTAACTCTACTTTAAAGCATGTGTGAGAGCAGAGGATAAAAAGCATTATAGAATTATTGGTGTTACTTGTACAATCTTACCACTAGTGCAAATTCAGTTTGGGTTCCCCATAATAAAAAGAACTTGGCCTTCCAGAGGCAACTCAACACCGAAACTAAATTTTTAACTGCAAATTTTTATAACCAAACTTTATGCATCTTTCCTTTCAGAGCAGTAGAAGGGCTAATCACAAAAGCACAATGTTTTCTGATTTTTCTGGTAATTTTTTTCTAACACTATTTGGACCCTAAATATCAACGAATTGCAGTTACCTACCTTTACCCTCACTTAAAGGGTAGCTGAAAATATCTTTGCTCTGGATTTTCCCTTCAATAAAGGGAGATGATATTTGAACTCATCCTCTAATACTGTTTTAAGTCTATGCCCAGTGATATAAAACATTTTCAAGTACAGACACCTAATGAGACAAAAACATATTAGACCTGTGGCACAGGAAAGTAGGATCCACAAGTATATTATGCTTTGAAAGCATAGTTCTTCTCCAATGCAAAACCCAACAGCAAGTTATGTTTCTGCAGTAGAGAAAATTTAGGTATTAATTTTAAAAAAACAGCTCATAAACAGTAGCTTTCATACTGTAATGTCAATATTTAACTCATCATTTTTATCTCTTAACTGTTTCCATTAAGTTATATAAAGTGTGTTAAGCCACAGTTGGACAACCAGAAAAATATTTGCTTGTTCGCATGCATCTTTCATTGGAGTGTCTCTTTTGTTGACAGAAAGAAGTCATGCACAGCCAAATGTACCGATACTTCAGCGAGCTCATCAGCATTTTATGTTTATTCAAAATAAATATGTTTTGAATAGCTCGAGTTTCAACAGTTCAAGGCTCCAGAGCAGAGTATCTGAAGGTAAGGATAAAAGGGGCCTGGGAAGGGAAGGAAAACAAAGAAGGAAAATTGAAGTAAGTACACACTATTTCTAACTTATTATCTTAAAAAAAAAAAAAAAAAAAGGACTCACAGTCTGCTTTTGGAAGATTCCGACTGCCCAAACATCTTAAGGAAAGAAATATAAGCTGAAGAGTCTTTGAAAAGATTTCAGGACTTTTCAGCATAATCAGATTTCCTTCCTGTCAAACCTGCACAAGGTCAAAGGAAACTTTGTAGTTTTCCCTCCCTTTACAGTCTAAGAAGGAAAAAATGTACACCAGTATCCATGAAGACAGAAGAAGTTTTAAAAGTGCCAGTCACAACTGGTTCGGCACAAGCCGACAGCAGATGATTCCACCAGCTATCAAATGGTGACTGTGGAAGTAACCATCAAGGTTACTACTGAAAACTACATTACAAAATTGGCATATTAAGTAATATAGTTACTATATTACAAGGCTAAATACTATAGATCTAGAAGCCAGTAAAATGATACAATTTGTCGTTTATTTAGTCCAACTAATAAAGTAACATAAATTATTAAATAATCCTATCCATAAGGAAAAAAAATACTTAACAAAACTAAATATTTGATTACTAAAAAGCCTGACGATAACTGGTTTGGAGGTAAAAGATTTTTTTTCCATTAAAAATGGGCTAATTCTGTAGGGAGAAAATGTAATTTTGACCTGAATAGGTACCGTTTTTCCTCTTCTTTCACTCATATCTTCTGTTTGGTTTATTCACCTTCCATTATAGCATAAGTCATTGACATTAACATATTTCTTGCATATTACAGAGCAATATAAAATTAATTTGGAGGATGTGATTGTAAATAAATACCAATAGGCTAAATAATGGATGTAAAAATGTTCTTTACTCCAAGAAAAATGAGGAAAGAGTGGAGAGGAAAAAGAAGTTAGAAGATGCTTGATTTTGGTTCTGTTTGTTCTTAAATGTTTTTTTCTCCACAATATTCATCCTTGTGTAATTCTAGAAGCTCTTTCCCTACTTGGGGACAGCTGCATGGCCAGGGCAAGACAGTCAGTCCTGTTAATCAGAGATGTAAAAAGATCTGTAACAGCAGCATAGCTGCCCAGAAACAAATATGTAGCAAAGGTGTAATGCCAGGCACTGTGATGTTAACTGCCAGCCCATTAATACAGACACTGTAATGTTAGTTATGTGCACCTATTTATCATTAAGCAAATAAAACTGACAAAAATTATTTGTTGGCATATTGAGAGAAGTGAAGCTTGTATTAGTGGCTGTTCAGCAGACATTTATGGTGAGTATTGACAAAATTTATCTCATTGCAATATTCTGACAAACTTAAAACCATCTCCTCCCCAAATTACACTCTCCGCAAAGTGAAAATAAAAAAGAGTAGTAGCTGATCGGCATTTCTGATGTGCTGAATGACCCTCCTGGGTCCTTGGAATAGCAGAGAAGGCAATATATGTACATTGCATATGTTTTTTAAAGTGCAAGATCTTTTTTATGTATAGTTCTTCTATGAAAAATAAAGGAAATATTTGTATGATTTCTAGAATTATTATATATACTGCACTTCCAATTCTTCATGCTACACCATCAGATTAAACAGTAGTTTAATTAAAAAGTGGTTAGAAGTAATATCCAATAAACAAATTTTAAAATGCCTTCAGGAAAATGTTTTTCAAGAAAAACACCAAAGGTCTTTAAGTAAGCTGTTAGAAGCCATTAATTGTGAGCTGCCAAATTTATACACATTCTCCAAAAGGCAGAGGCCTGAAGACATGAAATACAGCAGATTGTTAAAAACCCTACCTATGGAAGAAGTCAGGTAAATAGTTCTGCTGTTCACAGGGAAAAGAAGCTAGAAAGAATAAAACAGATTCTGTCTCATACCTAAGGATATTTGAGATACCAGAACCTGCCAAAACATGCAAGAGAGAACACCCAATTTGTTGTTGTTGTGTTTTGGTTTGGTTTTGAAACCCTTTCTTTAACAACTATATACTTGTGATGAATAAATAATATTTCCACTTGCAGAAGAACTGATGCAAGTCCCTTTAGTCAGTTACTGGTCAAACAAGCTCATGGGAAATTTCTGAGTCAAATAATACTAGATCTGTTATGCTTATATGGCAGGGAAGCAAACCAGAAAAATAACTGAAGGCTAAACTTCACAATACAAAGCTTTCAGCTTTGTCAGTAAGACAAGCAGAAGGTATCTCTGCTCCCATAGCTCTGATCATTTCTTTCTTGACCCCCCAGCACAGCACACTGTGCCCCTCACTTAAGCCAGAATGATCACTCAAGGGGCTACAGTCTGAAACACATCAGAGAAATGATCCAAATAAAAATTTTAGAAATGAAGATTCATAACAGTTTAACCAATATATATCTGGTTTGCCAGATCCAGCCACGCTCTTGTGACAAACCATACCCTCCAGCCTCTCCTAACACAAGGCACCGGCACTCTTTCAATTGTGCAGTTCAGGAAGCTCATCTTGCCAAAAAACTTACCCTCTAAAAACAGCAACTGATTTTAAGAGAGCTTCCCTTAGTGAATTCACTATGCATATGCAACAACACTATTGCCAATGCAAGGAAGGGGTTGGGAGGTGTGGCAGGAGACTCCAATCAGTTTGAACTGTGCCCAAAACCTTTTGCTCTCAATGCCTGACACAGCTCCAGTGCTGTCCCACATTCAGCTCTACTGGCAAATTGGAAAAAGTGGAGCTGTACAACACAAATGAGAAACAGAAGAGACAAGTACTTGCAACTAGTATTGTCACCTGAAGGCTACTGATGACAAAGTTTGGGTACAGAATATTTCTGGGCTGAGGGATTTGTCCTCAGAAGAGAGAGAAGCAAAGTTTTTTCCTTGAGAATGAATTTGAGATGGCTACCAAAACGTCCTAGGGCCAAAGCTACCCAAAACCCATGAAAATATGCCTCATTTTCCAATGAACTGAAGTGAGCAGAAATACTTCAGACAGATTCTGAAAGGACTATTTCAGAAAATAAAATATACAATTATCATATACTAGCCTTTTAAACAAATTAGAGATTCACACCACTGAAACACATTCAAAAACTTTAGAGATTCAAAGAAATGAGAAGTGAGACCAAGAAATTCCTTTAAGTGTCAATCTTCTCCCTCAAGACAGGCTGCAATTCTCATAGCACAGAGAACACTTAGGCAATGTATACTTCACCAGGCACTTCCTTAAAAAGTGGCAACAACTGCGTCTCTCTAATGACATGCAAAGATCTTCAATGGAGGGAGCCCCAGCTTTCACCACCTCTTTTCCACTGAACTGACTGCACTGACCTTGCCTGTAATTACAGAGCAATTTCTTCCCCGTAGGAACATTCTGCAGCCTGCAAACATCCCTCGAGCCTGCAGCAGTTCCAGCTTGTTCCTAATTATCTCCAATATCTACCCACAAGCTCTTTGAATACTTTCTTATGAACATACACTGAAGTTTTGGTATGCTCCTCCAAAATTCCAATACACCTTTGGATGTGATATGGGCACTGCCACACAGGGAAAAAAAAACAATAAAACAAAAAAGCAGGGGGAGATGAAGGGAGAAAACAACAGAAATCACCAGTTTTTAAAATTCTAAAGAGCCTCATAAACAATAATTATTTCTATTGGACAGCAAGACACATTTAAGTCAGAAATCTCAGAATCGCTGAGAAGCAGTTTGAGTGCAGTGTGTTGCAGCAGGGAAGGACGCTGCATCAGCCTGCAGGGAGGGAGCTCCTGGTGATGCCTCCAAGCTACACCACAGGTGGGAAGAGGACTGCGGGTATGAGCTACCCACCGTGCAGTCCTGTGCTCACCACAGGCTGCTTGCCTAGAACTCTGAAGCAAGGCACTTCGCACAATGACGTTCAGTGGGCTGGAGATATCTGTGTCTATGTATTTTTCTTTAAATCTAAAAAGACGAGAGTTGCATTTTGCAAAGAACTTGAGTTTCTCAGTCTTTGGCTTTGGGATCAAGAACTTAACTCTAGTCCTGACTGTCCCTCAAATGTGCCACAGCTGAAGATCTCAGTCTGTGTTTGAGGACCTGCACTCATCTCACAATCGTTGCTTAGAGGCCTAGATGCAGTGCAGGGATACTCCTGCCCTTGCAATAAAGAAATGCAAAGCTAAAGAACAGCTTCATCTCCTCCCCATACCCGTTGTCCCCTTTTGCTTCAAGTTACAGGGTTTTTTTTTGTCAAGGTTCTGGAAGGTTCCATATAAAGCCAAGAGCTTTACATGGAATGCCTGGAGCACAGCAAAGACAGAAATGTAGAGATATGAGTTGTTTCACTACCACAACTCAGAAGGCACAAGATCAGCTGTATACACATGTGCCTTGTTAGGTAAATGATGTTTTCAACCTGCTCTGTCTGCAGTAACATGCCACATGTTGACTGGCCACCTGTCCAGACAAAAGCAAGGAGGCCAGCAAGATGCGGGTGTCCTCTAGGCACAGTCATGTTCTGGTGGGTGAGCTGAAGGCAGGAAGGCAGATCTGTACCTAGGCAAATTCACAGAGCAGTCTTGTGTCCAAGCAGTATTACTTTGTAGAGGTCCTCACAATTCTGATTCTCTCTTCATATGAAATACCCAGGTAGACAAAATGCAAAATTCTGAAGTGGGGATAAGAAACAGCAGTTATGCTGTAGTCGCCAACAACTCAATCCTTCCTCATGCATGACTGTGACACTATTATCTTTCCAGTAAGAAGTCTGTAATGGGTAAAAATTGCCAACTACAGAGGTATTTGGTAGAAGGATGGCTATCAATGACCGTGTTTTCTATTTTCTTAAGCATGAAAAATAAGTATATTTTACAATGATCATAGGTGAAAATGAATGAATAGAAAAAGAATTTCACAAACACTAGAAAAGCACATTCAAGGAGAAATAGGAGACAACTACCAGGCTAGTGCTTGCTTCTAACTTTAATCTCTACAAAGTTATGAAAATGTTCTTCCATTGAACAAATATTCAGGTTTCATCAAGAAAGTAAGCAAATGCTGCAAATTTCCGTGGGGATTTTTTACGTCAAAGTAATATTCTCATTACTCGCTAGCTAGGTGCTATAATTTTATTCCTTTTTTTCCCCCCAGGAAGTTATATAAGTGCAGCAACTGTTAAACTACTTGGACCCAATTATTTCTCTTACTCAATAGAAAACTCTCAATGCCTTTTTCAATACCTCTTTACCTAACCTATGCTTATTATCAGATTTAATTTTTTTTTTTAAAGCTCAGATTTAGAATCCACCAACAGGAAAATCAAAAGGGAAGATTCATCATCACAGTTAAACCTGTATCTTTTAGATATATACTCACACAGAGCTAATTCATTCATATATAATCAAAGCTAAAGCTATGCATGACTAAACAGGAGGAAAAAACATTCTTTCTTCGGATTTTCTTCTTTCCCATTGCCAAGTTTCACCTTACTGCCTTTTCCAAGGAGCATGTGGATCTTCAAGTGAAGATTGTAAACTTTTCAAAATAGCCATAAAAAATACTGATTTGGCTGAAGAATGTCAGCTCCATAACGTTTTCTACTTCATTTTGAAAATTTGGATTTGGGGAAGTAATATGATTGCATTTAGTAGATGCTGTGCTACTTAGCAGACGGCTTCTGCTAAATCTGACAAATATAGGTCATAGACTTCCAATCATGCTTTGCTCAAGCACGCTTTGCCTTTCCTAGACGAAAGTAACAATAAGAAGATGAAAGCAATCTGAGGTCATTTCACAAATAAAATTTTGACCTAAAATTTTATGGCTATCTTACATAGTCACTCATTTCCTTCTATGTCTAAAATTACTACATATTTGAGATAAACTTGTTTCAGTAAAATATTTTATTAAATAAGTACTTCACAAAGTACCTCCAGAGGCACAAAAGATATTTACCATATTATGAGCTACTTCTGTATGTCTATGTGAAGGGGTGAAAAAGTAGAACAGTTAAGAGAAAAGAAACAACATATAATCCACCTTTGATGATTCCCTTTGTAAAACTCAACACCTGTACTGAAGGTTCCTCTTCTGTACTAAAAAAGCCTGTTTGCAAACTATTCAAGGAAAATTCTACTGCTTTTTCTGCTAAGCAGCTTGGCAAGGTAACATCATAATCTTGCAGTGTCAGTCGTCCCCTTGAGCTTGCAAAGTCTATTAAAACAAATTACATGAAAACATCTTTTTCAGGATTTCAATTCAGTAGCTTAAGAGGATCAGTATATTCCAGTTTCTTCTTAGATTCAATGAACATAAGACAGTATAGTACTTCAGTGTATAAGGCTGCACTGACACCTTAATACTTTCTCCATTAACTGTGTATTATGCAGAGGCCACATAATAGGTGTTACTATGAGAAAACTATATGCTTTCTTGTTACCTTTATTAACTAGATTGTATGAAATCAACAGTTCAGCATCTGCTTGAAACAGAAATTATGTTTGATCTGTAGCAGAGGGATGCACACAACAAGCATTACTTAGAGAAAAAAAGTAAAAAAACACTACTTCATAAAGCTGATACAAGGCTTCTGAAATT
Source organism: Empidonax traillii (assembly GCF_003031625.1). Taxonomy (NCBI): domain Eukaryota; kingdom Metazoa; phylum Chordata; class Aves; order Passeriformes; family Tyrannidae; genus Empidonax; species Empidonax traillii. The sequence goes on from NW_020955217.1 coordinate 1,022,460, forward strand.
AAATAACTGAAAAATATTTTTTTAAATTCTACAAAAATAAGTCAAATTATATATTACTTTTCACTTATTCTTCTACTGAATGACAGCATGAAACAAAGACAGATGATGAATATACAAAAATTACAATGTCAGAATACAAAAATTCTATTCCTAACTAGTAAAAGAATTAAATACCTAAATTAATATGGGAAAATCTATTACTCAGTGACTATAAAACCTCAAGTAATACCTGGCATAGCTGCTGATTTAATTGAATTGTCAACCTACCAACCCAATATTGGGCTTCTTGATGTAAGATCTAAAACAAAAAAAATCTATTATACTTCATCTATGATCCAAAGATTATCTGTTTGCCTGAAATCAGCCTATTTCTTTATAAAAAGATACAAACCAAGACATGACATGTAAATATACTGCCTTGTTTATAACTGTAGACCACCACGCCACAGTTGTTTTACTGCCACTGCTATTTCTCCTTGCATCTATATTATAATGTATTTCTCTTGTACAAGGGGCTGTGTAATGCTTGTGTCACTGGAATGGAATACGGAAAGTTGCTAGGATTACCCAGGAGAAAAAAAACAAACAACCCACTCATTGCATTCCCAGGATGAGCAATTCTGTGCATTAATAAAACTACAAAGCCAGTGTAAGGAGATGCCATAAACTGTTCCAAGCATGTTAAATAACTGTAACATAGAACTGAACGGATAAATGTTCCACAATACGCTTGCAAAAAGCAAACCCCTAAAGACAATTATTATACAGGAACAAATAATTCTACAAATTAATGCATCTGAGAGACACGTAATATGCCAGTTTTATCTTCCAAATACTCCCCACACTGTCAATCCTATAGTAATCCTTTCAAAATCTATCACTAAGAATGGGAATAAAAAAAATGTTTTACTGATAAATAACCACAAAACCCATAAAACAGATATTGCATCTTTTTCTGTCCATCCCTACTGGCACAAAGTCCTTAAGCAACTGAACTGCAAAAGATCTCAGACATACATGACATTTAAGGGACCTGCTAACAAAACCAGGTTTTCTTCCCCTTGCTCTACAGAAGGACCAAAGTATAGCATTAGGTTTAAGAATTCTCTAGAACTTCTTTCCTGTTTCCATCCATGTAGAGGGAGATATTCTACCCTTGGTATTCCAAGACAGCTACAAATTATCTGCAAAGTGTTTCTGGTCTGTTGAATTATCTTGTCTTTTTTTTTTTTTTTTTTTTTTTTTTTTTTTTTTTTTTTTTTTTTTTTTTTTTTTTTTTTTTTTTAATTTCATTTTTACTGGGTAAGTAAGTAAGAAATAATATTTGCAAGATTTATGGACTTTCCCCTTCCTTTAGGGGTAAAATGTCTATAAAATAATACAATATCCAACCCATATGATTTCTTTTTATCTGCTTAACTACAGTTAGCAACTGAAGCAAAGTACTTTCTGAAGTCTTGTAACCAGTGTAAGCAAAAAAGGTTGGAAAGCTATGTTATGTTGATTAAAGCTCAAGAAACTAGAGCTCACATCCAAAAACTAGTCAAATTGGTATTTCAGTTGACTGAAAGCAGTAACAAGGCTTTTTACAAATATAACTCACAAGCTTTATTTTGCACTTGTATGTTTACCAATTTTCATTTGAGACGAAGAAATCCATCTCACAGAAGGCAATATAAAGCATAAAATAAAGCAAGGCAGTGCTAGATTCTTGACAGACACATCAGAGCAATGCAGAGCCACAGGGACCTGATTACAGACTATCTTCTGCTAGGCAGTCAGTCTCCTGCTGGGATGGGGAGGACATATGCTGGGATGTTCTACAATAAAGCAGTGTTTGTTTCTTATAAAGAGCCTTACAGATGTCACAGGATTATTCCCTCCCAATGCTTCAACGTTTTATCAAAATTTTAAAGCAGAGCATAGCAAGGCACTTACTGTTTAATAACATTACCCCATGCAATGTGTTCTATGATTCTTGGATCTGTTGCTCTCCTTGCAAGAGCCAAAAGCCAAAGCACAAAGCAACTGCACTGGGTTGATAAGGAATGCCCCTTATTGCTGCTTCTCAGAACAGTACCCAGATCATCAAGAGTTCTAACAGACTAAAAGCAAACTCAAGTCTATCTTCTGGAATGTCACATGCAGATGCAGACAAAAATCAGGTGCATGCAGGTCATTTGCTCTGTTCAACAGAGCTTTTTTGCTCAGAAGTAGAGCTACAAATAACTGACACCTTATCAATTTTCAAATGAAGCGTCTATAATTACATTGCTATGCCCTACGGAAACACTACTGGGTTTCTCATAGCAACCTTCAATAATTCAAACACATAGCCCTGCTCTAACCACAAAATTACTAAAACTAAGAAGCTTCACTCCTCAACAGAAGAGTCGATATGTGACTGGCAGTTACCACTGTCAATGGTAATCCAACAGCTTTATCCAAGTATTGTCTCTTGAGAAATAAAGCTTTATGGAAAAAGTAGTAGTATATTCGGTATACAGTAAGGCAGGATAGTTTCTGTAAGATCTTTCTCACCACTTGCGATGCTTTGAATGCCAAACTACAAAGTCTTTTTAGCAACCCTGTCAGATAGATAAGTATGACTCCTTCCTAAAGGCACAGGCCTGCAAGAGAAGTGTTCAAAGTAGCCTCTGCCGTAGAAAGACTTCTTAATCTCTACCACCCCAATGGCCCGCTCCAATTTCCCTTCCTAGATTTGGTTGGCCCTCATCCCCCTTTTCATTGCTGGGTGCTGTCTGACTCCTGTCCTTGGGCAGACTCAATTTCTTAAAATATCAGAAAATAAATATTTTTTAAAAAGTGAGAAATACTCTGTGGCCTTAGGGAGCTGGATTAAAACACTGATGGGTCAGATGAGTGTTAGGGTTGAAGTTAAGGAGCAGGCACAAGACTTAGGTGCAGGGAGACATTACAGAAAGTTGTTAACTTAGCTCAGCTGCACCATGGAACTTCTTCCAGAGGACAGAGCTGGAGCACCTTTCTTAATACTGAAGGGAAAAATAGCACTGAAATATGAAGGTAGAATTTACCATTACTGGTTTCCAGTATATGCTACAATCCTATCACCACCGAGTGTAGTTCATCTGGTATTTTCCTGTCAATTTCTATCTTGCTTCAAAACTTTTCTGTCCACTTCTATCTTTCATTCGGGGGAAAAAAAAAAAAAAAAAAGTGGTTAAATGTTCCTTCTCATTTTCTGGACCAGATGTTCTCCAAACTGCCATCTGTGCCCAACTGACATGCTGTATCTGCATACATTACACAGCAAGTACACGAGGTACTCTGAAGTGTTATAAGACCCAGTCTAGAACAAGAAATACCCCTGACAACAGTCCAAAATCCAGTGTGAACAATGTTGCTGGGGAATAACGAAACAAAACAAACAAATAACACAAACAAACACCCCCCACCCCCCCACCCCCCAGTATTTTAAAGGATTGCATTTCAGGATCATCTCCCAAACTCACAACTGTATAAAGTTATTTTCAAAGGAAACTAGAATTCCATTTACAGAAATCCAAGTTTTACAAGATTACTAATAAAACTACACTAGATTTTTGGATTCGTGTGCCTCTATTAATCATGTTTTTCACTGAAAATTAAACTATTTATTTTAAATAAAATGAAGAATTATCATTAGTTTGTGAACTGAGCTGACCTTCTAGATGCTGCATCACTTCATCAGTGGAAACAGCTGATCTCAACATCACATTTCAATTTTATTACATTGTGTAAGAAGAAAACAACCCTTTTCAGCTTCTCCTTGAAAAAAAAAATGACATAAACTACACTGAAATAAACACAGAATTTTTCATCTATGTCTACTGAAGAAAATCTGTTGCAAGCTGATCTGCCCCTTCAGCAAACTGAATCCAACCATTTACTCAACAACTTCCCTAACTTTAGTGGTCTAATGCACTTTTAAAACTTCAGTGAAAACATTTAAGATAAACATACCCAGATTATTTATCAGCAAAGCTATTTTATTTAAATTTGACAACTTACACTAAAGGCTAAATCTACTGCAATAGATGAAGAAAAAAAATTACACTTAAAAGTAGTATCTTCTAATATCCATTTTTAGCCATCCTGTAAGTGCTCTCTAACATATCATAGTAAAAAAAGGCTTCTGGCAATGGTATTGTCAGAAAGATTTCTCCTCCATTATGGACCCATGATTTTGCTGGTCCACCACAATGCAAAAAGATCCCAAATCTCAGTTTAAAAGCTGATAATGAAGATAATACCAGGCTAAAAAGCCAAATCTGCATGAGGCACAGGCACACATTCTCTTCTAATCATTCAGCAGTAGACTGGCAACAGTCTCTACCAGGTATAGCAGAAGACACAGTAAACTGACAAGGTCAGACTTCAACATATTTTGTCTGCTTTACAGACAAAAAAAAGCAGACAAAAAAATAGATGTATTATTTTTAATTCTTTAAAACTTCAGGAAAATATAGAGTCTTCATAATTCTAATCTCAACATCCACAAGATTTCAGATGGATGAATATGCCATGAACAATGCATATGTCCAGTTCATAATTTAAGAGGCACTACGCAGAAATTGGTATTTCTACTTCCTCTCATTCAAAGCCATCTACATATGCACATGTGACAAGAAAAATTGCAATGGTTATCTGCCAAATCCCACGGAGTCATATGGCAGCAGCAGGTCAATCTTTCGAAGCTGGTTCCAACCTGACCGGTGACTGATCTGCTCCCTTCCAGCTGAGACTTCAGGTCATGACAAACATTATCCCAGTCATGCAGCTAATGGCAAAGCTGCAGGGAATCCCTCGAAGAGGAAAGCAGAGACACAAGGAGCAAGTTTCCTTCTGGGAAAATGGAATGAACCAAGGCCATATTGAGAAGGGGCAGGTGGTTCACAGGGTAAGAAGAGCACTAGATCAACATGTGGAATTCATGTAGTTTTATTTTGAACCCATGATGCTAAAGCTCTTGGGCAAGAGGCCCAAATCAGACTTCAGGCATGGTATTAATTTCCAGGACTGAGTAAACAGGTCAAGAGCGTTACATACATACTAGAGTGTCATTTGCCATCTAGTACAAGGGATGCTTAATTAGCTTAGTAAAGATACAGGGTTTGGGGGAGAGGGAGGTAGCAGAATCTGTATCCTTCAGACTAGTAATAGCATTTGTAGGACACACTCAGAAAAAAAATAAAAAAAGGAAACAAACCCAAAGCTATTGAAGCATTTCTTTTATCAGCATGCCAATTAAATGCTATATTATTTGACATCAGAAATTACATGTTCATAAAATCCACTATGCAAGACAATCCTGTCTCAATAAGTTAGGAGCATTATTTTAAAAAATGTGCAATCAGCAATTAAGCAAAACAGAGATAAAATGCTGATGAAAAAATGAGGAGGGCAGTGATTCCCTTCAAATTATTCCCATAAAGACACAACTGATAGAAATATACAATATGTGTCTGCCTTAAAAATTAATGCAGATTGCAAACTCCTGAGAGAAGAGAGTGTTATCCTCATGATGGACTCTTTACAGACATATTTTTGGCTACTACTGTAATCACATAAGATGACAGGGGCTGGGGGAACAGAAAGGACATGGAAAAATACCTCCTTGATAACCACTGTACCTGTCTCAACCCAAAAGCTGTGTACCTGTGCTTCATTTTTGTTTCTGTGTGACAGAGATGTGACAATAGAAAGCAGAAAGCAATCTTTTCAGCTGATCAAGGCATAGGTTCAGCAAAATATGTCTTTATATTCTCAAGCTACAAACACACTATGATACCCTGCTGATTGTGGGTATAACCACAAAGAGTCAAGGCATCTGACCCAAGGATGTTATGACTATGCTATATACAATCAGTTGCTATGATACTAAGGATCTAACAAGCCCCTGACAATAAACAATACTACCCTAGCTGAGAAAGCAAGCTGCTGCATGGCAGCATTTTCAGGCTTTTCACTGACATCATGCTAAGAAAGAGGCAATTGTCCCAAGACAGATTTTGACTTATCACCAGCATGAGGGAATGCCTTGTTTACAATCAGTAAAGATTTTGAATCCAGAGGAAAAAGAGAAAAAGAAATCAAACAGACTACACAAACCTACCAGAAAAAATTTAAACTTCTGTCCACTTCACTTATAAACACCAGAAAAATTCTGCAGAAGATACTCCATGTGAATGGGTACTAGGGAAAATAACTCACAACTTGAAATATCACATTTATTAAGCCTTTGATCCTTCAAATAGTAGAGTATAGGACACCTCTATATTAAGTCTGACAACCTTAATGTAAGAGATGTAACTATAGGTTTCAGAGCAGTAGCCATTTTTTGTTTAAATAGTGTTTTGACCAGAGTTCTGGGCCTGAAATTTTCCCAAATAGCGAAGAGAAGTCTGTCAGTTCACAGCAAGAGTGCTGCAAAGTGCACTAGATAGCTGAATGCTGCAAACAAGCTCCACGCTTCTTTGAATCCAGCATCTCTCACAACTCTTCCCTCCCTGTTATCACTTATTCATACTTTGAAATATCCTGCAAGAAAAGCTTGAAAGAGAAGGCCTGAGTACTATGGTACAGGCCACCTAACAAACATCAGAGTTTAGAGAGCAAAAACCTTAACGGTCTCACTATGAGGAACTGTGCACAGTATCAATCACACAGCCACAGGAGCCTGTCCTGAAAGTAAAAACTCAAAAATGCAGAGGGAAAAGAGAAAAAACATGACAGTGCTATCATCTTTGGATGAACTGAAATCCCTGAGAGACCCCTGAATTCATTCTGCTACTCAAAGAAGGCAAGTAAACCTGTGAAGACAAAGTATAAGCCCTTCAAAAAGATAGGTGAACAAGACATGTTACAAAGAGAGGTGGCAAGTAGCTCAAGATGAGACACCCAGGAAGCTTCACACCATGATCTGAAAAACCTAGCGAAGAAAATTATTACAAAATAATTAAATTTTATTCACTGCATTTTTCATGGCATGTTTCATTTGTTTGGTTTAATTTCTGAATAAATACTTGCACCAGAACACTGATAAGCCTCAAAACAGGGACTTTCTTGAGTTTTCTTACCCCACTCTGTGACCTAAGAAATTTTATATTCACCTTTTTATCTGGAAGTACAATTCTCTTCTTCACAGGGTCTCTACCTACATCCAGATGCAAGAAACAACAGTCCTATTAACAGTTAACTGCACAGTAGCAGCAGTTAACTCTTAACTGTAAACGGTCAACAGTTTGTGAGATCAAACTTCATACCTTCATCATGAATTTAAGTCTCACTTCCTCAGAAAAGAACACTTCTTTAGTTTAACGTAAGCACCCAGCTTCACAAAGACAATGCTGTGTGGAAGTTTAGGCCACATAACCTTAATGTTTAATTTTCATCCTAACATCAACATAGAAAAACTGTATTTGGTATATTATACATTACATTGTTCAAAAATAGATCTGGGGCATCATAGCTGAGTTAATTATTAAAGAACTAAGGAAAAATGTTATAGGAATTAGTAATCTGTCCTCCAGAAACAATCTCAAGTAGGTAGGATAAGGCTTTCCAACAAAAGAGCAACCCTGCCTTATTTGTACTGTTTCAGTAAACAAAAACATTGCTGTGAAAATGAAAACTCCCACAACCTTACATAAATATCTGCAGCCAAAAAGCATCTCTATGGGTAAAGCTGAATACTCTGCAGATGTATTTTCTAATACACAGGGGAGAAAGAAATGCACTAACCTTTTCATCACAAATACAAGCCTTACGAATGAATGAATGATAAAGACTTCTCATTGTTAACTCACAAAAATCCCAACACACCATACCCTAATCTAGTGACACTGTGGACTCTTTTCATGACTCCCTATCTGGCACAAGGATATGGAGGAATCCTTAAATAGAAGAGTGCTTTAGTGGATGTGTTCAAATACATGCCCTATGTGGATACCTCATCCAGGCATGCACTTTTGTCATTCTTAGATTTTGAAGTATTGTAACCTTAGCATCATTTTTGTGTCTGATGGTTTACAACATTAAGTGACAAGTCAAGAGTTCACGGTGTCAAGAATCAACTAGAACACGAGGAAATAAAGAGTTGCATACCGGTATTTACAGTTTAGCCTGTCCTGTTTCAGTCTCCTCTTCTCCTGCAACATTTTTAGTTTAACCGGTACTTAGCCTAATCATTTTCAGTTGAGTGAACATTTGACTCAATTCCAACTACACTATTTCTTTTAACATGAGCCTGAAATTTTGAACCTTTTATCCAGTGTCCTAGGAGTGCTTTACTAGCCTCAGTGATCCTACAAGAAGCAGGAAAATAGCATTATTCTCATTATACTGCTGAGTAAAAGACAATTAAGCATCTCAAGGTAATAAAGAAGCTTATGGTAGAATTGAGAGAGGAGTACAGAAGTTCTGACTCCCAGTCTGCTGTTCTAATCATCAACTAATGCACAACAAAAATAAAATCAAAATTTTACTGTTACTTTAGACTGACACACCTTGGTTTTGGTTTTTTTAAATCATCATTTCATCAGAACAGTCACCTACATGGGGTTGCACTTGCCTTTTAAATTGCTGTACTTTTATGGCAGCAGCCTCCTACAGCCTACTTCACCTTTCCAACCACAAGACCCACCAGAGTAAACACCAAACAAGCAGAGGCAGAACTTCAAACACACTAGGAATTACTGGAATACCTGGGGTTATCTGAAGACAAGCATAGCTTCCCTTACACAAATGATTCTGAAATCTGATCCAGAGGATGCATTCATTTATCTATCACAAACGCCTGGAAAAGATGTCAATATTCATTAGGATATCTCAAATAAAGGTAAAACTCTTGATCATTAAAATTAAATAAAAACAAGACAGAAACCTTTTCCAAAAATAGATCTTACCGTGAGCCAAGTATGCCTCCATGCAATTGTTATTTATTTTTAAATTTGAGCAATTTTCCAGGTAGATTTTTAGATAAGCTAACCAAACAAGGTGCTTTAAAACTAAACAAACAAAAAAACCCACCCAAACAAGATTTCTCTACTGATGACATTTGTCAAAACTGTGACTATGCAGCCAGAGGAAAATCAGTATGATCCAAAACCTCACGATGTATCTGTCCCATTACACCTTCCTTAAACATGATGGACAACTAGTAGCAGATCTACTCCTCAAGACACTATAAAAATCCTATTGTTATTTCCCATGCAAAGGTCATTTGATTGTTTTAGGAGAATTTTCATTACAGCAAATGGTGGCTAACTCTCGGTTTCCCCGTGAATCCTTGAACGACAAGGATGGACAAACTCAAATCCAAATCAAGGATCCAAGTTTTCCTAGTATTTCTGAAGCTTCAATGAGCAATGCTATTTTAAAATTCAGAATCACAGAATATCCTGAGTTGGAAGGGACCCGCAAGCATCACCACATCCAACTTTTAACTGCAAGAGCTTGTTCTGGCACCACAGCACTGGACAATTATATCATAAACATTTTCTCTTCAAACCACCTGGAAGCTTCCTCACACCAGAAATATTTAAAGCAAACTCCAAAGGGAGAAGGGGAAGACAATTAACTATCCAACTGTTGGAATATAACCTCTCTATGACAGGGACAAAAGACTTTACTGTCACTTCTCATAGAAATAGGAGGATATCTTTTGTGAGATGTTTCAGCATTAGTGGTCACTTTTAGCCCAGAACAACTACTATTCAGGTCATCTGTTTTCTGTATTAAATCTGTTTTCTGTATTAATAATGACTGCAAAACCCACCAAGACAGTAATGAAAAAGAAACTGTATTATAAGAATTTTCCATATAATCTTCCTCATCTCCCAAGCTACATCATCACTATCTAATCAGTGTTCTCTCATTTAAACCCTTGGAAGAGAGAGCAATTTCCAATTCCTTTGTTAATAAAAATAAGTACTAGTTTGGTTTTGGGTTTTTTCCCATTATTAACTTCTCGTCCATAACAATTAAGAAAGCAAAGTCCTCTATAACTCCTTAATAGGATTTAGAAGATACCATGCAAAAGTCACTGAAGTCAGACTCTAAAATCCTTCCTTTAAAAAGTCATTGTGAATCCTACCTCTAAGAGTCAATACGGTTATTAAATTCTCATACTGCTTCATGTCAGCTTTGTCCGTGTGGCTTCACCATCTCTCTGTCATTCAGGTATTGGATATTTATCCATTGGATATGGGTATTTTTTAACTTAACATGTTTCCCTAACAAAGACAGTCAGCAATTTGCTACTAGAACATATGTAATACGCAGTTCTTGTGAACTACTTATATTATGTGGATGAAATGTGTCTGTACATATAAACTTTGCTCTGTTTCCCTTATGTCCTCTCTCCATGTCCATTTCCTCTGTAGAAAAGCAGAGTAGCATCTTGCTAATAAGACTTGCAGCATGTAAGCTGAGGCATTTTCCAGGAGGTGCTGTCAATGCATTTACCCAGCATGAGCCCCTGATGCCTCTGAGGGACTAATACTGCACAGGCATCATACTCCCAGCACTAGTACAGAGTTCAAATTATACTTTTTTTATACAGTACACTTTCCTCAATCTTATTACAGCTCCAGTGAACAGACTTTCAAATTCAAAAATTCTCTTTGCAACACTGGGAAATAACTTATATTGGATTTAATACATGTTCCACAGGGTTATTCTGCTGGTATAAAGGAAGAGAGAATGACTCCTCAGTTGGCTGGCAAAATCTGGTACGAATCCACCTCTGGAAGGTCTGTAACTCAAAGGAAGAGGATTCAACCATTTAATCTTGTGATTTGTATTTGCTTTTAATAGAACCCTGTTGATGAATGAAACTTTTTTTTTGTTGAGAGAAACAGACTAATTCCTGCTCATAGTGGTCTATTACAGTTCCCAGTAAGATGACAGAGGTATCCTTAGAAGAACCATGTCCCTTCCTCCACTGCTCTAATCTTTTTTTAATCTTTTCTATATCTTTATCTCGACTTTGGAAAAACATCAAATGGTTCCAAAGTGCATACCTGTAACAAGAGCTGGTTTAATTTTATCACTTGATTATTTATGCAAGATAGCAGATTTCCACTGCATAGCTTCCCATGTCATTATAAAATTCAAATACATTTATTTAAATCTCCCCTAGAATCAACCACTTTCACTGTTTCAGCTAATTGAATTAATAAACAGCTAATGGACAATAGAAGCTGTGGCCTCATTTCCTGTTCTGACAAATTTAAAAGAAAAAAAAAATCATATATTTGCCACAAAGGATCCTTTGCCTTAGGCATCATTAAACATCATTAAAGATCTGCTAACAAACCCTAATATTGAAGAGAAGGAAGTAGGAATTCAAACCAGGGATAAGTTCATATCAGACTGCAAAAGTACTCAACAGACTCCAGAGCAATCCAAGTCTGGAAATGTACATCAATCCCATTTGATTTATATCATTGTTTCTTCACATTAAGTGAAGAATCACAGATTAGGTGAAAGTTTGAGTACTGACCATAGGAAAGAGCCATTTCATTAACATGCTGTTCTGTTTCCAAATTATTCAGGAATGTCTTACTTTTTTCTTGAACGACTGTATGACAAATACTGATATAATATGTGTCCTCTGCTACTCAATTACAGAAAGTTCACACCAAAATCTCAATCAAAACTTCCTTTATTCTTGTAAAAAATTACAAACTTGGCAATTACTTGGCCAACTTCTTGTAGGTAGAATTCATATATAGATATGAACACCATGGTCTTCACAAAAAGACACATTGCTAAGAGCAAAACTGACAATAAGCAGTTCTCAGGTTCCATGTTAAGATAAATGCAAGGCGTAAACATACTGGACTTTACTAGAAGTGAGATTTTATGAAGAGTTCTTCTGTATTTCTCAGTGAACAAGAGTTTGTACACAGGGCCTCACTTTCCATATGTACACATCAAAAACTCATCTTTATCCATTAAAGTTTCATACAGAATTTTACAAATTAAAAAGAACTGGGTTTTACACGATACAAAATGAAAGGAATGGAAGATTGTAACTCTTAAGCTGGCAACAGTCTAACTAAAAATGGACACTTTAGACTTCTGTCATTCTTATGTCACAGGATGCAGCAGATGCTAAAGCTATCACAGGTTCAAAAAAAAGATGTAGAAATTCATAACTATTACAACCCATGTGATTAACTACCAAACCATCTGCCCAGAGACCCCTAAACTGCATCCTGTTAGAAATCAGTGATACTTCCCTTCAGACACTCAGCTATTTGCACAGCCTATAACACTCTTCCCTGGGCATCTGCTATCATTCACTATTAAAAACAAGATACTAATGTAGAAACACCTCTGGTCTGAGCTGATATACCATTTTTAGGTCCATATTTTTGTGCCTGGGAAAAAGGAAGGTAGAGTATCTAAAGCTGGTTCAACACCTACACTGTTCAAGTCCCTCATTTCCAAACACTATGTAGGGCACTTGTATGGCAGCCAAGATATTTATATAGTAACAGTTCTTAATATACTTACATGACTCGTGAGAGTTGGGAAAGACACCACAAATACATAACTCTTCCTCCTTCTCCCTTAGCTGAATTCACTCCCCCTTAAAAGTTTTACTTAACACTTAAAATAGCTTTATGGGTAACATTTTTTATATTTTTATACAACATTAAATATTATCCACACCTCCTATGATCTGCAAGACAGGATTTATGTCAGTCAATCTCCCTTCTGGGTATTTTATTCAGATTTTAGACAGGTAGATCTCTAGGGTTGTGTTTTATTTTTTTAGGTATTTACAACTGAAAGGATTTCCTAAAAGTCATCCCACCTTTCCATTAGAATAGAGAGATCTCTTCTTTATAAAGCACAGGTAGCAATAACATTGCTACTAATGCTTGGATGCCCAACAGACCAGGGTTCCCACTGTACTAAATACTGCACCCAAAAGAGAATAAAAGTGAGAGTGCTTTCTCCCTCTCACAACTTAAGAATTTTGTTAGTTATGGTCTTCCTACAACTAAAGAGCCTCCTGTGGACTGTGATCCATCATGATCCCAGCAGGCAGTCAACCTCTGCTTTTCACAAAAAATTTATTTGCTACTTATCTTCAAAAATACTGCTCTTCCATCATAGTCTTACTATACGTGCAGAAAGATTCTCTTTTTCATATTGTGTCCAACATTTATGGTCCCTTTCTATGTTTTTGTCTGCTTAAATGGCACTAGGTACCACCGGTAAAGTATTTGCACTAATTTTCTTTAAATGGGTATGTGAATGGATTTGACCTTCTTTGAAATGAAAACATTGTGATTACTGTCCAAACCAGTGAAACAATAGATATATGAAGACTTTATTTAGAAAGTATTTAAGCTGCAAGGTATTTGCTTCAACAAGTAGTTAGTGAAAAGACTGTCTTCAAAGGAGAGGAATCTATTCCACTGCACATACAAAGCAGCGGAAGAACTGATAGGATGGATTGATATGAGTATTGAGAAATGCTAGTTCTTGATATTCTAATGGGAGAATGATTCTTCAAGTAAATGTTTTGCAAAAAGTATTTTGCTCTAGACAAGGATGTTGGAGACTGTTCACACCCAGGGCGCTAGGAAAGTGTATGACTACCAGCTGGGTCTGCTAGCTCCCAAACTATGCAGAAAGCAACAAAGGACCTCCACATTACACAAACAGCCCGGTTTTCCAGTGGGAGATTCCCCAGATCAGCTTTGATATAGCTATCAATGATATGGAATGTAGCTGAATAATACTAAGGTCTTCCATAGCTATCAGCACAAACTGAAAACTATTATCACAGACCATTTAAAACATACTGAAGTTTTTAAGTACTGTAAAATTATGTAAACAACGGCATTAGTTAAAAATGACGCCACATGGAAATAATGGATCAAATACAAAATAATGGATCAAAACAAAGAGTCACATAAAAACAATGAACACAGCAATAGGCAGCTTCTTGAAACTGGACTTCTCAAAACATTTCCTCTTGGACCTTTTTCCAAATAACATGAAACCATGCAAATCTAACTGAAATCTAGATGCTAGCCTGACAACAAGCAGGAATTGTTTCTACAGAGATCCAACTCAAATAATTGATTACACCTATAAAAATTCTAACAAGCACTTCATTACAGTAGGTAAGTCTTTGTTTCCTTAGTAGTTCCCAAATTATAATTCTTCCCTTATCAAACCTTTTATACACTTCCTAACTTGTATTTTATTCCCAAATAGCAATGATTAAATGTATTGTCTTGAACTTAAAAAAAGACTTCTTGTTCTATTTTGCAAAATATCAACTGAGTAGAAGACCTCAAGACCTAAACTAAACTATTTACATGCACCAATAATATAATTAGTAATAATCATCTGCACACCCCAATAGAGGTAGTTGGAAAACAACAGTGTGTACTTCACACCTCTAGCAGCAGAAGTTTGTTCTGCTACCAGATGCATTACAAAAATGGAACACTGTTCGTGACTGAAACTGGTGGTTCCAGTCAAAAAAATGAAATGCAAGATTCTGTACTATTTCTACCAGCTCTACATGGTGGAGATGAAGGAAAACAAAGAAGATATGAGGATGCTGGCCGCTATCCTCACTCATTCACACACACTTTTCTTCCTGATAGATATCAAGAGATAGAAATACTAACTCTTAGCAGTCAAGCTCACTGGTAACTGAACTAGAGATGTGCACCATTACTACTTCGACCACCTTAACAGGAATTGTCCTGAATCATTTTCTAACTCATCAATGAATTTGGTTAAGCTTTAAGCAAAGTCTCTTTTAACACTAAGAAGAGAAGACTTATACGTAAAGCACAGGCTTAGCTTCCAACACTGGCATGGAAGGTACAGTATGAAATTACCTCAGTCTTCGTTAAATGAAATAAAAATGCTGCAACAGAAAATTGTACAAAACAGAAAGCCGAGTTTGAGGGGGTTTAGTGTAAAAAAAGGATTAAATTAAAAAAATTTGATTTTATTATTAGACCTTTTTATAGAGTTACTTATAGCAATCACAGGCAGACAATGATCTCTTTATGAGCACTAGATAAGATGATAATAATTACCCTAAGATAAGAAGAGAATAATTACACTGAATTATTTTGCAAGGTGCTTTGAGACCTAATAATGAAAAGCACTGCTAAAAGCTGTGTATTGTAAGTATGCTAAATAATTACATAAAACAAGTACAACTTTTTCTAGAGGCTAGTTATAAACAAAACTGATTTTATTTGAAAGTTCAGATGAATCAGTCTTTTTTTTGTGATAAAAAGGAATCAGGTGCACTACAACAGCTTTCTTGGTGCAAGCTTATAATAGAACCATTTAATGCTATTCATTGCCTTACTGAAGGAAATATATTGAATATTTTAAACAGTCCATCATGAGCTCAGTATAGTTCAACACGAGTAGGGTTTTCATAGAATAATGAAATGTATTAAGAGTTTTACAATAAACATCTGTTGACTAGGTGAGAATTCCCCACTTGTTACAAGCGATGTACAAAAAAAGTACCCCACATCATTCTATGGAAATCATTCATAACAGTTATAGTTGTCAGTTTTCTAAGCTATTTTTAGTCTTATAAATATCTATCTACAATCTTATAAATATCTATCTATACACACACACCAACCCACTATCTCCTTTCAGCCCCCAAGAAACTATAATGACCTTCTTATAAAATTCCACCGGGGGCGTGGGGGAATATGCAGTTTTTTGAAATAGCTCTACTTTGCTTGACATTCACATTGCCTGTGAAAAATGAGGCCCACTTGTGCGAATGTTCCTTATAAGAGCAATCAGGTTAGGAACTACTGGCATGAAGCTATTTCTTGAATTAGGATTGCAGGATCAAGTTGATAGCTAGCATCCCCAGGAATGCTTTTGCTATTGTAGAAACATCTGTGATGGTATGATTGAAATTATTTTACCAGAAGTCTTGATGTAATGAGAAAACAAGCTAACCCTTTAAGCTTAAGTATAAATAGTTAAATCGTAGTGGTTCATGTAATCATCTTCAAAGCTGTAATACTGTATTTATGGTAAAACACTCGCTATTTTGACACAGCTATTACTGTACTTAATGTTATTGAACAGTTATTTTTAGTGTTTAGTGTTAGACTTACATTTTGCAAATTATTTGTAAAAAAAGACGTTAAAAACAATTTTTTTATTTACAGCTTCCATATGTGTAAAAAATATCCACTGCAAATATCCTTTACCTATTCAAAACACAGGATGTTGCTCATGTATCAGTAATCCTTGGACAGGCAAATTTAATACAGGCAAAATGAAACTACCTATGACAATAACATGATTGCAATTATATTTTTTTAAAGAAAAAACTTTTCTATGAAGAGATCTTTGCCTTATTCTTTTTTGAAAACATGGATATCTAAGTCATGGAAGAAAAAGGACTCTTAAATACTAAAACATCACATTTGACTCAGGCACTCCCTTAACCTCAAATTGCTGGAGGCCTGGCTGTTTTCCCAAAGATTCACAGCACGCTCACCCTGTTGTTATGGTGTTTCCTAAACATCTGCTACGTGCCACTTGCAGAAACGGGAATCCAAACAAGACGGACCTTTAATCTGACCCCATACAGCTGTTTTAATTGTATGTTCTAATGTCTATGTCAAATTTAAGCACTGAATAGGCAAACGATTCGTGCACTTTTTCGGAAACCTTTAGGAAGCCAAGGAGCTGGAACACGTTCGCACACAGACGCTTATTGAAAGGCACGATGAGAAAACACAACACGAAAGAACGCGAAGGAGTTGCGCTCCTTGGGCGAATTTTACCATATCGCGGGGCACATTTCCGAACCGTGTGCCCCCCCGGACCTCCCCACCCCCTTCCGGTAAGGGGGCCTGGGGAGAACATCGCAGAAAAAAAAAAAAAAAAAAAAAAAAAAAAAGAAAAAAAAGAGAATAATAAGATGAAAAAGACAAAACTGTTTACACATCGCAGCGGTCGGTACGGGCGGTGCGCGGAGAGTCACAGGTGCTGCCGGAGCCAGGGCTCCCCTCGCCGCCGCCCGCCGCTCCCCGACTCCCGCCCGCTCCCGAGCCTCCGAGAGAGGGCGGAGACCCCCACCAGCCCCCCCGCCCGGAGCCGCAGGTGCGAGGGAAGGCCGGGGGCTCCAGGCTGCCCCCCGCCCGCCGTTCCCGGGGCTCATCCCGGCCGGTGCCCGCCGGGCGCGGGGGAGCTGCCGCGGGAAGGACGCGGCTCGCGGCACAGGACGGACGCGCCCGTCCCGGCGGCGCTCCGGGACCCCCTCCGCCCCTGGAGAGCGGACCGCCCTGCCGGCCGTCGGAACAAAAGGAAAACAGCCCCGCAGCCGCCCGCGGCCCCGCACAGCGCCCGGCCCATCGCGCCCCCCCTTTCCCACACTCACCTCGGCGCGACGGCGGCGGTGGAGCGGGCGGCGGCCACTCGCGCCCGCGGGCTCCCTCCTCCCCCCCAACACACACGCCCCGCTTCCCTCCCTCCCTCCCTCCTTCCCTGCCCGCCCTCCCGGCTCCGTCTCTCACCGCTCCCGGAGCGGCGGCGGCGGCGGCTGGGCCCGGCTCCCCCGCCACGTGACCCCCGCCACGTGACCGCCACACTGCCCCGGCCGGCTCCGCCCCCGCCGGGCCGGGGCTGCCCCCACAGCACCGCAAAGGTGGCGCCCCGGCCCGGGGCAGGGCTGCGGACACAGCCTGGCACGCTTGACAAGGGAAAACAGCCGCTGCTGTCCCCCCTCAGCCCCTCGCCTCCCGCCTCTGAAACAGGAGTCGCAATGGCCTGTGCGAAATAGGGTTTTTTTGACAACAAAGCACCTACGGCTGACTTACCCCTCCTGCCTTCAGGGCTAAGAAAGAAGGAAAAGAAGCTGGTGCCGGTATCCGGGGCATCGAGCCCCCGTCATGTACCTCGCACTCCACCCTGCAAAAAATCGCAAACGCTGACGCCGCTATGTTGCTGAATTTTGGCTCAACCCAAAAGCTACAGTAAGTGAAAGTTAGCTGTGCTGACCAGTGTCCCATGCCAAGTGTAACCTTTGCTCCCAGAAAATCATGCTTACAGCAACGGGTCAAGGGGGTGTCTTGTGGGAGAGAGTGTCTTTATCCTCAGAATTCAGAATACAATCTAGAGACATCAACACTACAAGACTCGGGGAGTTTCGGTAAAAAAGGGATTGGTATTGGAAACAAATTTTGATGCTGTATTCTGGTATCACACTCAGTGCACATTCACTTTCTTGAGAAAGGAGCAACAAAATGGCTAAACAAAAGAAGTGTGAAGCACTTAGTTTAAGGAAACCAGAAACAAGCGGTAATTATCAGCTCTAGAAAAGCCATCCAAAGAACAGTACAATGAGAGCAGGAAGAGAAAAGGCCCAGTCCCCCGCTGGCTTTAGTAATTACAACTTATTGACCATTTGAGAAACTAAAAGGGTAAATATTTTTCACACAATTCCCCAAAATTCCATAAGAATTTTATACTATGACCTACAGCAAGAACAAGACAGATTTTTGACAAGGACCAGCTAGGTGTGTGAAAAT
The DNA here is from genome assembly GCF_003031625.1 of Empidonax traillii. Taxonomy (NCBI): domain Eukaryota; kingdom Metazoa; phylum Chordata; class Aves; order Passeriformes; family Tyrannidae; genus Empidonax; species Empidonax traillii. The sequence continues at coordinate 1,041,056 of NW_020955217.1, forward strand.
CTGGAAGACTTCAAGCCTGAGATAACGTGTGCACTAGGTATAAATTTTATCTGTTAATATAATCCACATATAGGAAAAAAAAATTTGCTTTTTTATTGCAGATTTCACTTACACTACACAGGCTAAACCCTAGGCCGACACTTAACAGATCCTAAAGCTAAAGTACAGTATATCAGGGAGTTAGGACTTCATTTCTGCGTGCATTACAGCAGTTGTTTTCAACTGATGAGCTGTGGAGACCAGGGGCCCTGAATTACCCATTAGATGTCTGCAAAGGGCAACCACCACCACCAGTAGGCCTACATTTCATGTATTTAGATTACTTCTTCAGTAGAAAATTTTGAGGAGCCAAAATAGTTAAAACCACAGTATCACTCAATTCCTATGTTTAACTCAAGCTATCTGTGCCTTAGCTCAATTCCTAATATACAGGCCATCATAAGAACTTAATTTCAGTAGTAAAGCAAAAAACATCAGAGAGAGGTGTGCAAATCACCGCTGCAGCTTTAACCTCCATTTTAACCCTGTCCTTGCATACATTAAATATGGTGCAACAGTGTTGCCTACTCTTCTCTCAGATGCCTTAGAAATTGTATCTGGGTTCATAATCACGAAAGAAAACTACGTGTCATAGTTGCTCAACAGCCTCTACAAGCTATAATCATGACTGAGTGATACCTTTCAGGAGTCCCACCCATTCTGCCCTCTGTTACATGGTGAGGACTGAAGGAAAATGCACAGAAAAATGTCACTAACTATTGCTGCAGCTCACTCTATCAACATAACACATTTATGTTCTTGTATTGCTCAGGTGTAATCATTAGCAGGTAAGCAGAAATGTATTTAATGTTGGCATGTGGTTAAATCCGCAGAAACCTGACTATTATAAAAACTTGACAATATCTTTGAGTTCCACGAGCTCAATTCAGCTACATATGCTATACAACTAAGAAGCCTAAAATTGCCTTTAAATGTTGTAAAAAAAAAATAAAAGACACAGAGTTCCCCTTGCAGAACACTCCCCCACAGGACCTAAATTAGAATAGGTACTAAAGTGTCTTGTGTTACAATGCAACAACTGCTTTTGTAGATGCCTCCATTAATCTACTTTTCTTCTTCACCTCTCTCATTTACAGCATAAATGACTACCCCATTTTAATGCATTGGAGAGTTTCACATGCCAACTTACTCATTTTTTCACATGCAAATCTATTCACTTGTACTTCTTCCACATGCAGACTTGACTCATTTTTGTTAGCTTTATATGCTCAAATGATTCCAAAAGGCATTTCCTTTTGATGTACCTCACCTTGCAATTTTCCTGCACCACAGAGGAATACATCAGAGAAAGAGAAACAAAGCTTGCTTGGGCAGATTCCCCAACAGAGCAAGGATTTCCTTAGTAGCTGAGGAGAATAGCCAGGCTGAATGAGGATAAACTAAACCCTCTAGTGGACTGGCTGTTCACCCCAGCTTCCTCCTGCCTCATTTTTGTTGTGGAAGCAGCTCCAATCTGCCATATATATTTTTGCCCTGCTTCTTCGAGGAGCTTAATGCAACCTGAACAGGGAAAACAAGATGTCATCCCAGGATACAAAAAGAACTGACATATTAAAAGCACCAACAATCTTTTTAAGTCTATCAACTCTAGCATATAAAAGAGAAGAGACTGTACCTGTATTCAACAAAGGGAACAATAAGGGCAAGCTCAGAATTATCCATCTGGTATGAATGGTACATAAGTATTTGAAAAACATTTTCTAGATAAGAACAAAACCACTTTGGTAAATGGGAAAATGGGGCAATGTACACTAAATTGAATAGAAATGCAACTTTCGCATTTTTTCTTTATCAAATGAAGGATATCCTAAACAAGGGAAATATATTCATGTGGGGTTTTTTGGATTTTTTTTTTCTTTTTAATTTGACATAGTAGTTCACATTATGCCACACAAGATATTAAACTGAAGAAATGAGGATTAGTACAGATGGCAAGGGATGGAAACTAAGGTGTGGCAGTGGATGGTGCTCCAAAGAAAGCAAACTGAGGAGATACGGTAAATGGAATCCCTAAACTGTGATACTTGCCTTTTTAATATTTTTGTTAGGTGACCTTAAAACAAAAACGTGAGTGTGGTAATAAAATTTGCTGAAAACACAAACTTGAGAATCAACAATACAGTCTAGCATCAAAATAGATATATCATTCAGGAAAGAGTGGATGACCCATGGAAGCAGACCACTAAAAATAAGAGGATTAAATATGATAGTACAAAGTTAAAAGTGATGAATTTTAAGGACTTACAAGCGTTCCGTTTAAACTGAAGGCATCAAGTAAAAAGAGAGGAGGAGAAAAATTTGTATCTTTCAGCCAGCAAGAGAATACCCACAAGGCAACAACTTGATGCGATCATGAAAGAAGCTAATACTCCCAGAATTTCAAAGAGAGATCTGTAATACAAAGGTGTTGCAGTAGTATTGGGAAGACTTCACCCAGAATTCTGCATACAGTTGTGATCAATTACATTAAAGCATGGTAAATTAAACTTGAAATAGGTACTGAGGAGAGCCAGGAGAGAAAGACAGGATTGTCTATATGATACTTTATTAAACAAACAGTAATTTTTGCCGATTTTATTTGGTGCATCATGGTCCCTTCTTACACATTTCATAAAAAGTTTAGCATTATAAAACTCTAGTTGTTGAAAGTGAGATCTTTTAATGTCTACAATATTAAAAAAATCTATTAATATAACTTGCTCGACAAAGACCACATTAGAATATTAAAATAAATAGCAGTTGGTGGAAATACTTCTAAAGTCCCCAGGTTTTTCAGACAGACACCTTAATGGCTGAGATATGCATTATATCTTTTTTAGCTTAAATCTACAGAGACCTCTGCCATATGTAGTTTCTTCAAAACCTTTTATCATTTCTAAGTGTGATCTCATGAACAGTTCAAGTAAGAAGACAGCACAGCAAAGCTTAAGCAGTCCTTTTTCATTGATTTTGTTGCAAAGTTCAATAGAGACAGCATTCAAATATAAAGAGAGTTCTTGAAAAATGTGAAAGAATAAGGGAAAATCCATCAAAATATTCAAGGTCTTAAACACAATTTATCACCAGAGTCCTAAATTACTTCCCTACCATCACCCTCCATAATATAAAATACAACAAATACCGAGGTTGCTGCAAGATCAAATGTTAATTCTTAAAGAAAAAAGAAAAAACAAACAACAACAACAAACCCACCCCAAAACAACAAAAACAAACCCAAAATAATTACAGCATAATGCCTGCATTATTGTATGTAGTTCCATAAAGGAACATGATCAAATATTTAAGTCCTTTTATTCCACTGAAAAAATCATTTCAACCTAGACTTTAGAAAAATACACTGCAAGAATGTTACAAATGTACTGAGGGTTTTTTCTTTTCTTTTTTTTTAATGGTTTTCACAAAATATAATACAATGATAGAATGCAGCTCTAGGCCCAAATAAAATAAAAACATCCCATACTTCAATGAATGATTAGGGATCTCACTGATAATTTTAATCCTAGTTTTAGAAGGACACAAAATGAATTCCAGATGTGAAAGGTCTGGTTAGCCTTATTAGCACCCACGTTTCCTATGTTTGTTCCCCCTTGAGATCCCCCCCCACCTGCTTGAGGCTTACAATAATACTGCTCAGCATAAGGACTTTCCTCTGTAAATTGTAAGAAATATTGTTGGGCAATGAAGAGTATCCTTATCCCAAAAGGTGACTGTACTGTAGAATCATACAACCATTAAGGCTGGAAATGACCTCTAAGATCATCAGGTCCAAACTGTTAACCCAGCACTGTCGTATTAACCATTAAACCATGTTTCCCAGCTTCCACATTCACATCCCTATTCACGCCTTTTGAACACTTCAAGGGATGGCCCACTTACCTGGGCAGACTGTTTCAGTGTGCCTGACCACCCTTTTGGGTGAAGAATTTGGGTGAAGAAATTTTTCCTAAGATCCAGCCTAAACCTCTCCTGGCACAACTGGAGGCCATTTCCTCATCCTATCACTTGTTACTTGGGAGAAGAGACCAATCCCCATCTCACCACAACCCCCTTTCAGGTAGTTGTAGAGAGCAATAGGTTCTCCCCTGAGCCTCCTTTTCTCCAGGCTGAACAACCCCAGCTCCCTCAGCCACTCCTCATAAGACTTCATTGCTCCATTCCCTTCACCAGCTCTCTTGCCCTTCTCTGGACATGCTCCAGCCCCTCAATGACTTACTTGTAGTGAGGGGCCCAGAACTGTACACAGTATTCTAGAGGTGACCCCACCAGTGTACACAGGGACAGTCACTTCCCTGCTCTGGCTGACCAGAGTATTGCTGATACAAGCCAGGATGCCATTTGCTTTCTTGGGCACCTGGGCATACTGCTGGCTCATGTTCCTGCTGGCTGTTAACCAACACCTCCAGGTCCTTTTCTTCTGGGCCACCTTCCAGCCACTCATCCCCCACCCTGTAGTGCTGCATGGCATTGTTGTGAGCCAAGTGCAGGACCCAGTACTTGGCCTCATTGAACCTCATACAACTGGCCTCAGCCCATCAATCCAGCCTGTTCAGATCCCTCTGTAGAGCCTTTCTGCCCTCCAACAGATCGACACTCCTGCCAAACTTGGTGTCACCCACAAATTGAGTGAGAGTATCCTCAATCCACTTGTACAGATCATTGATGGAGATATTAAACAGGACTGGCCCTAACACTGAGCTCTGGGGATCATCACTTGTGACCAGCTACCAGCTGGATGTAACTCCATTCATCGCCACTCTGGGCCCAGCCATCTAGCCAGGTTTTTACTCAGCGAGCACTGCCACCCAGCCAAGCCATAAGCAGCCAATTTCTCCACAAGAATCCTGTGACAGACAGTGTCACAGGCTTAACTGAAGTCCAGGTAGACAACATTCATAGTCTTCTCTGTTTGTTTTTATGACTTGCTTTGGTTATGATATTCATGTAACTGTGATGATAATGAAAATTGCACTACATGAAAGCCTCCTTCACTGTTTCAAATTTAGAGGTGTAGTGGGTTGTGTCTTGTAGTTAGCAATTCAAGCAATAGAAGTCCTTTATATGACCTTCACAGTTCCCCTTGTTTTGTAGTACATTAAAAAAATGAGCTAGAATAACTCTGCATGTTGAAAAGCCAGTCTCAGCTTGGTCTAATTTTTCATACTTGTAGCAAACAACTTTAGGAACCAACTTCTGAAAAACATACACCCTCAGAATCCTTCCTTCCCACTCCATATCTCATTCTGACACATAACGGGCTAAACCAGCAGAAATAGCTTTAAAAAATGCTACTCAAAGCCAAAAGGGGAAACATTTACCAATTCCAAGGCTTCAGGTTCCCTGGACAACACGACAGAATTGTTCAGATGCTTAGCTTTGCCCACTCCTCTTCCCTACTCTATTTCTCCCCTTAAATGCTGTTTGCAGCTCCCTCTGCCCAAATGGTGACCTGGCCAGTAGCAGAAAGCTGTCACAGTCCTCTATCACACTGACCTTTCATGGCTGTACTTAACAATATTAATTCCAAATATTCCTTAAGAAACCACGCCTCTTTTTTCTTCAGTTTTATACTGACTTTATAACTTTCCTAAAATGAAAAGATAATGTTTGTTTTGACCAAAAGCAAAATCAAATAGAGGGAGCTTGCTTCATTTTACAGCTGAAGAGAGATTTTTCTTTTGTATATTAATTTCAAGCTCACTGATGATACAGAAGGCCGTAATTATTCCAGGGTCACTCATCACTGCTGAATCCCTAGCTTCTGGAATACCTGTATATCTAATGATATGCATACAACACATATGCAAAACACATTTTACGCTCAATAGAGTTGCCAGTGTTGGAGAATGCAAAGATTAAAAGGAAGTAAAACTACACTATCATTCCACATGGAAAAGTAGTCCCATCCAGGACAGGGAAAAAAAATAGACATAAAATTAAAATAATAGGCATAACATAAATACATAAAAACCTGCTCTCCCAGTCCTTGTGTTAGCTCTGGCGATAAATACAGGACCTTTTGTAAGCCAATTAAGTTCTAGTTAATTGTAAGAATATTTTTGGATACAAAATTGGAGTGTCATCTCTCAGTCTTTAGGCTCCTTCTGATTTTGTTCAATTTCAAAATTAACAGGAAATAATAGTTGCAGTCCTAAAACACTCTTCCCCCTCTTTCCTGCTTTCTTGCTCCTTCCTCCTCCGATCTCACCCCTCTAGCTTTGATACATCAGGAGCGCAACATACAAAACAGTGACAGATCACAAGGCCTTGCTCAGTATGTGCATCTCTCACTACTTACAATGTATCAGCTATGCCAACATTGTAGAAATGCACAATATTTTCTTATCTGTGAGTGATCTCTTCAGAGCTGCAAGTGTACCCAATGTTCTGTGTGTGCTGTAATTTACAATGGAGTCCATCTTTTCTGTAATAGAAAAATGAACAACTGTATAGCTCTGACAGACGACTCCTTCAATCTACAGTCATCCAGAAATTTTGCTTGCTGTTTCTTTCCTGAGGGGCTACTTATGTGGCTAATCAAATATCTGTCAGTTCTGATGTTGGATGGATTTTCTTTGGTGTGTTCAAGCCCATTCCTGCATGGGTATTATGAGTCTGCTTTTGGTAAAAGATATTATTTGAAAATGAGATTTCTTTCAGGAACCTTATACTTGTTACTAACAGGCAAAATTGCTCAAGCACAAAAAGCTAAAAACTTACAGTAATACTCTAAAATTTTCACTTTTAAAATTTGTTCACTGACAGCAATGTTATAGTCTGTTTCTATTTTGTAGTTAATTTTCTTATTACTGCTATGCAATCAGAAGTGAGAAAATTACTTTTTCTGCTTATGTGAAAAATACAATCACTAATATTCAAGGTCTTGGGCTTTTTTCCCCCCTCATAGTAAAACTTAATTGGTAGTGTTCTGGGGGTATTTGTTTGTTTGTTTAGGGAACATACTGAATTTTACATTTATATAGGTGTAAATCAATAAAGCTATTCCTTTTTTAGGGGGCCAATGAGGGAAACACTGTCTATGTGTCTCATTTCCATGTATTATTAGCAACACTGTAGGGATAGGGATGCAGAAATCCACAGACTGAAATACAGTAAGATTGAATATTTTATATGTCTTCCATATAAAGCACATGTGCTCTGAGGAATAAGTACGCTACAATCACATGCATTGTGTATTATGAGGAAATAAAGAAGGAAAAATTAATAAACATTACTTCTTATAAACAATGTCTTCTTTTGATTTACAGTCACTAAAAATAACTTAAAACAGTTTCTATCCTACCTAAAACAGATCCAACCTTTCCTAAAGCAGGATCTTGGTGTGGAGATACACAGACCTACCAGTTAACATCTGAAGGGAAGACCATACTTCAGACTCATCCTTTTAATGTAACATGACTGCGTACCGAAGCATAGAAAGGAAACTTTGGGTAACTAAACATCTAAGAAATTTCTGAGCTAAAAATACTACATTCCAAAATCTCCTACAGCAAATAACTCTATAGAAGGATCCTTTGAAGTTGAATGTTCACCGCTAGCTGAATGCATATCTAATGCTCCAAAGCATCATAAGTCTTGGACCCACCAATGCCCAGGCCGCAATTTTTTTGATAGCAGCTTAAAATGTTGGCAAGAGCTCCCCTTACTGGTCTGTCTTCAAATTGTCAACTCTTCAGTCCTGAAAATCTGAAACAGCAATGTGAAGAATACTACTTCTATTCCACATTAAAAAACAAAACCAAAAAAACAACAATAAAAAAAAACCAACCACCCTAAACCCCCACAAACAAAGAAACAAAAACAAATCACAAATCCCCAAAAAACAGCAAAACAAAAAAACCCCAGTTCCACATCAAGTTTCTATCAGATATCCTATTTCTAAAATTCTTATTAGTTGTTAAGTCATAAGACCAAACATTATGACTTAGTTTAGGAAGAATTTTGTAAGAACAAAATATACTGCTCAGACTGTGTTGGTTTAATGATTAAAGACTTGTTGATTTATATATATATAAACATATACGCACACATTACATACACTTATATATGTTTTTTCCTGAGGTTCATCCGCCGGGGCCAAGCACGCTTGGACGGTGGCAGCCGCGCACACTGTGTCTCACCTAAAAAATCCAATGCGCAGGCTGGAAGGTGTAAAAACCTTCCCCGGTTCTTCGTTCGTGAAGAGACTGGCCATTATATGTTTTTTAGAGTCCTACTTTCACAAGCTTGGCCTAGGGGTTGACTGAAATTTGACAGTTTTACAGTGATGATGCCAACTAAGAAAGGTTAACACAAGTCACTTAAATGATACCATGAAATACCATTATCTTCAATTCACAATCCTGTTAATGCATAAAAATACATGTTCTCTAGATTGTTCTTGCATACGAGAGGTGGCCCTACAGAGGTGAGAAAAAACAGTGAAAACTGTTGTTATGGCACATTAGGAAAGAAATAGAGACTCAGAAGATATGTTTTTGAATGCACCGTATAAACGTGGAAAAACTGTAAAATAGGATTTCTTAATGTACAACAGCACTTGGAGAAGGTTTAGTGTAGCACATCACACAGCCACCTAGATCTCAGCACTGTGCTAAATATCCAAAAACCCGCAAACTACCATTATAAGCACATTAAACAAATAAACAAATCCACTATCATTTCAAATAGATTCAGGTGCCTCCCATTTTCTGAAACAACGCTGGCAGTTTAGCTACGAAGTCAAATCCACTCAGTCTGGGTTCTTTCAGGTAAACTGGTAGAATTCCCTGAAGCATTCTCTATTTTCTTTCAATATAGTTTTCTTTCTTGATGTCACATCCATTCTCTCTAGTGATTGCTGGTTATTTCCTCCTTCACTGCACTGGACAATTATTCTTCTTGGGCTAGTTGTTGTATCAGAGAGAAGGAGAGGGGACTTATGAATTGGGCACAAACAAACTAAGTCATTATAATCCCTATCTATACTGACTAACCAGGGTCATATTCATTGTGCTATCAACACCCATGCTAACCTAACCCACTCTCCAGAATTAGCTGATCCCACAATTTGTAAAAGTATCTAAATGTAGGCATTTAAGCTTATTTGCTTTTTACACATCTTTCTTTGAAGCCCATTAATAAACTTAAAGAAAAAAAAATTGAGACATGAACAAAAAACTCAAAATGCTCAATAGTATAATTTTCAATAAAAATGAAGTGCTTTAACAGGAAGCAGTATTTTCAGTTTCCACCTTCTCTTGCCATATAACAAACTTTATTTGAATTATTCAAATTCTCTTACCTTGCTTTAGAGACCTCTCATCTTTCTGTCAAATATTAGTCTTTAGCTTTTATATTTGTGTTAAGGAAAGCAGTACTTATGATCATGTTCAACTTACAGTAACTACCCACGTGCAACTTGGTTTATGTCATAAAATGCAAATAAGTGAACTTGCAATCTTTTTTTAGATTTAAGTATAAATAAGTATCAAGTAATAAATGAAGTTTGAATAAGTGTCCTTTAAGTAACTGTTCTAACCATGCTCTTCTTCCAGTAGACAAGATATTTTCAACTCACTGAAAGCAGAAAGTGAGCAGTGAAAGCCCATTGAGATAAAATTTGGTGCTTTAACAAGCAGCAACAAGAAGTCTGCCATCCAAGATCTCTTTTCACTGCTCAAGCAAAACCTGAGCAGAGTGAAGTTCCTGTGCTAGATATTAGCAAAACAGTGAACTTATTAATGATGGATACAAATGTTAAATTAACATAAAATATTCAAATAGTGAGCCAATTTTCTCACAATATTAACTCTATAATCAAAATATGTATATATTTACAAAGATCTCCTTCAGTTTTTATTCTCAAACGCTTCCAGACTTTAAAATGTATTCCTAACACAGTGTTTCATTCCAAGCTCTACTCATCAATATTTCACACCTAAATGAAAAACAGTGTAAATGCTGACTATCTCAAAATGTCTTGATATTTCTAACACTTGTCTCTACTTTTCTCCCATCTGAGCAATATACATTTTTTAAATTATTTTTTGTAGTTAAAGCACGAAAGTTACAGGATTATATGCATTAAAAAAAACAAAACAAAACACAAAACCTTTCAGAGGTCCAAGTTGATTCAAATACCAAAAACCCTTGGGTGTTTTGTTCATTTAGTTCATATACTTAAGTTTCCTCATTGGATTTCCTTCACCATACTGTGTGATTCAAGACCCTTTTTTCCCTAGGGACTACAAAGAACTCAGTCCCTTAGACCCCATACAATGCTACCAATTTGCTTCTTTACATCATTTGTTTATTCTTACAGCATAGAATCAGTTAGGCCTTGTTAGGTTGCAGGAAGGATTAAATTATTCACACGTTTAGAAGTTAAAAGTCCATAAAATTGTTTGCTCAAATAAGAAAAAAAATCTTACAAGCAGAGTATAAGAATGCATGCTTTACAGTTTGGAATTTCTATCCCTCTGCATTACATAAGCCATTTATCAATTGTAAATTTAAGTGAAAACACAGGTAATGCAACAGCAAAGCTGGTACAATTAACCAGGAGAAAAAAACAAGAACTGCAAGAACCTTATTATAGACTTAAAAGGGAAATCACAACAGAAATGGAGCACTAGACACGCTAAATATAGAGAAGCTTAAGAGGTGGAATTCCACATATGACTTTTCAAATGCTGTCATTTGAAGAGAGAGCAAGGGATGATTTACCTTTCAGCAAAATCTGGATGGAAAATAACCTAGGATTCCAAAGAAAGGAAACAGAAATTACATGAAGCTAAATTCTACAGGTCTATCGGCTCATCCATGTGAGCCTGAATATATGCAATTCTATAGAACTTTCTTTGGACAGCTTTTTGATTAAAAATATCTAGTGAAACTTTCCCCTGAAGCTTCCCTATTCCTGAGGGGAGAAAAAACAAACCAAAACACTCCCCTCCCCCCCCCCCCCCCCCAAAAACAACCCAAACAAACAACAAAAACAAACCCACCAACTAATGTGATAGCTCCTGGACAAGAAAAACAAGCAGCACTGGAAGAGTCAGCAAGGAAAACTGTTCCTTACAAAAGCTTTTCAATTTATACTTATTTTTTCCCCAAAGATACAAAGGTGGCGCCTATCTGATGTACATGAGGGGCTCTCAAAACCAAGCTTCCATTTGATGTAATATCCCAGGAGTCCTTTGTCAATGATTACTTATAGATCCAATAATTTCTACTGTTTTGAGTAGGAAGTAGAATAAGAGCAAAAGTAACACATATTATTCTTCTTGTTTCTGTAATCCGTATGTGCCTGACCTGCAAACAGGAATCTTCACAGGTTCCATCATCATGCACTAGCTCACTTACAAATAAGCCAGTGTCTGAGCTAGTTACAAATACAGTGTAAAAACTAAAAACCAAAACAAATCAAAAAAAAAACAAAACAAAAAAGTATGAAACTATGAAGCTTTTCCTTTGCAGCAAAAAGCAATAGAGGAAGAAGAGTTAAGCTGGAGGAAAAAACACAACACTCAAAAAAAAAAATCCCAAACCAGCTTTCCTCTTTGCAGGTAGAGCATGTGAATCTCCTTCTTCCTGATTACATAGCTTATTGTGGCCAAAGCAATTATACATATAGGATTGGTCTCCCATTTCTCTGACTCCTTTAATTTGTGATTTGGTAAAAGTAGGCAAGTAGTATGGGGCATTTGTTAAATTTTTGGAAAACAAAACAGAAACACGACAATGAAACAGTCACATGAACTTTCATTCTGGGGTATTAAACCCATTAGGTTAAAGCAGTATTTGACCATGCCTTCAACTTACAGAGATGTTCCAACAAGCACAGATCATACTTTACCAGACATTCTTTACTTTCTATTAGTCACACTATAATCAGAGTCAAACAATTCCACAGAAACATGTCGGAGAAGTGTATATAGCATTTCAAAGCACAAACACTAACTTTTGGGTCATACCATTTTGCAAGATAAAAATCCTAAAGGAAAAACAGAGAGCATGCATCAAAAATTCTTTAGGCAAGTCACCAAGTGTAGAAATTTAAGAATTTTAATAAAGATACTCTAATCTTTCAAAATAAGAAACAAAATCCATTTCCAAAGTATTTTGTCTATGAAAATGATACATTTCTCAGAGTAGCCACTTCTATGTAGAACTTACAAATCACAGTGTTATCTATTAGAACAACCCATGCTATTGAAATTCAGTTTCAAAACTTCCAGTAAGCCCATTTCTCTTGTCTTTTCACTTCTGAGTAATAGGAAATGAGTTCTGGTCCATCAGCTCGCCCACTCTCTCCTGGAGAAAGTTAACCAATTCAGCTAACACAAAGACATGAGTTTCATCCAGGTCTTGTATGATGAACTTCTTTCCCAAAGCATTTGACTCATCCAAGTAGAGCAGAAACTGCTTCATTGCTGGGTCACTGAAGAGACAAATACACATCAGATTTCACCCCAGTGTAATAAGATACAGTTACAAGCAAACAGGAGAAACACCATTTAAAGACACTCCCGAAGATTTTAGGGAAATTATTATTTCCCTATTATTTTTCCCTATTATTATTTTATTAGTAACTCACAAGTTAAATACAGTATATGAAGCTTTTGAAAAGGTTGTTTCTTTCACAGCAGTAATTGCTTCTGTTACTTTAGAGACAAAAATAAACTGATAAAGTCTAATGAATAGAATCAGCTGCTTGATTAGCAGAGAAGTTCCCCTATGCTGCTGCTAAAGCAGCTCAAAAAAACCGCAAACAACTAAAAAGCCTCAATACGGTAAGTTTGAACTTACAGTTTTGTCTTCAGCAATAGCACCGTAAAAACACGTTTTCTTAAAGCACACTTTTGTTTAAGGATAACCAAAACACAGTTCTCAAAGTAGTATAAATAATAATAATGGCCAGTCTCTTCGCGAACGAAGAACCGGGGAAGGTCTTTCCACCTTCCAGCCTGCGCATTGGATTTTTTAGGTGAGACACAGTGTGCGCGGAACTGAGCCCACCCTTTAATCCTGAGGTTCATCTGCCGGGGCCAAGCACGCTTGGACGGTGGCAGTGAGGTCCTCAGGACGTAGA
>NW_020955217.1:1054327-1120327 GCF_003031625.1 Empidonax traillii
AGCACGAAGAAAAAAAAAAAAACTCATGTATGAATTGTATATTTAGCACACCCTAACTGAACAGTCACGATGTCACCTTTTAAGTTAAATGTTTAGAAGAAAACATTTCGGAATTATGGAAATTACAGGCAACTGAAACAGCTGCATCACAACAACTCCTTTTGTCCGGACTCCTACGCTACGCAAGGTCTGGAGAAACAAGCAGGTTTTGACACAAGGCGAGGCGGTGAGCGCCGTCACTCACCACTCAATCAGAACGCCTTTCAGAACATTCACCATCTTCCCGCTTCTCTTGCAAAAGCAGCAGGGAGGGAGAGGCCGCGAAAACAACCCCTCGCTTCGGGTGACACACGCGAACGGAGCAGCCCTGCAAGCACCGGAAAAAAAAAAAAAATAAAAAGGTACAACGCTTTGGTTAAACTCGCAGACCCTATAGACAACTCACTTCCCCGGAGCAGCAGCGCTGCTGGTCCCGCCCGCCTTGGCCAGAGGGGCTCCCAAGAGCTCCGGTCCCTGCCTTGTCACCCCTCGCCCCGCGCGGCTCCCGCAGGCCCCGACGCTCCGGCCCCGCCGCTGCCGCTCGGCGGAAGCGCCTCTCCCGCGCACGCGCAGCCGCCGCTCCCGGCAGCGCCCGCGGGTCGGCGTCACGGGAGCGGCGGCGGAGGCGGAAGGTGGGAGCGATGCCGCTGGAGCGGGGAGGGGGCATGGCGGCCGGGACGGGGCGGGACAAGACGGGGGGGCGTCTTGGGGTAGCAGGTTGTTTTCTTTCTGAACCCCTTGGGAAAGAGGCACAGAGCCACCCCCCACCCCCACCCCCCCACATGTAGGTGTTGCATCGCCTAAAATTGCGGTGGTGTTTGTTTGTTGGTTGGTTTGTTTGTTTGTTTGTACAAGCCCCGGTGGCGCAGACGCGCGGCAGCAGCGCCCCTGCCCCACGCTGGGTTCTTGCCCGGCGGGAGGGCACCACGCCCCCCGGTGCGGGAGGGGGCTCGCAGGTGCCCAGACCTGCTGTGGAACCGGCTGCAAACACGGGTCCTTTCGCGTCGTATTTGCGTAGATCCCTAAGCATAATAACCTCAGTATGTGCCGGCAATGCGCGCTCGCAGCCCGGAAAGCCAACCCAAATCCTGGGCTGCATCAAAAGGAGCGTGGCCAGCAGGGCGAGGGAGGTGATTCTGCCCCTCTGCTCTGCTCTGGTGAGACCCCACCTGTAGTGCTGCATCCAGCTCTGGGGACCCCAACGCGAGAAGGACATGGACCTCTTGGAGCCAGTCCAGGGGAGGGCCGCGAATTTGATAATGGGACTGGAGCACCTCCCCTATGAAGACAGGCCGAGAGAGCTGGGGCTGTTCAGCCTGGAGAAGGTTCCGTGGAGATCTCATAGCAGCCTTAAAGGATCTGAAGGGGCCTGCAGGGAAGCTGAGGAGGGACTCTTTATCAGGAACCGTAGTGATAGAACAAGGAGTAATGGGTACAAGAGAAAGAGGAGAAATTTGGTTTAGATATTAGAAGGAAAATCTTTACTCTGAGGGTGGTGAGGCACTGCAACAGGTTGCCCAGGGTGCCCCAACCCTGGCAGAGTTCAAAGCCAGGTTGGATAAGGCCTTGAGCAACCTGGTCTAGTGGGAGGCATCCCTGCCCATGGCAGGGAAGTTGGGACTAGATGATCTTTAAGGTCCGTTTGAACCCTTACGATTTTGTGTTCACTCTCGGACCTGAACGGAGGCTCCTGGCAGCAGAGAAATGGCACTCATTTTGGCCTCCTGTGTTTGCAGTTGCTTGTTTGAAATTCAAGTAATTGTGGCATCTGCTGTCACTGAAACACATGTTTGTTGCAATTGTAGACTGTGGCTAGGGAGAAAAATAAATGCATGTGGTTTTGTGAATAAAGGTAGTGAAGGAACTGCCATCAGACAGAGTTTGGAGGCGGAAGAGGTTTCTCTAGAGGACTGACTATCAGTGTCTTCAAAGTGTATCACGATGTTGTGTACACTGCTGAAGTGAATGGATAAGCATGACGTTGAAATGGTGGAAGTCAAAAAGTAGTCTGCTGGCAGTGATTCTGAGAGTGTTGGGGTAATGCTGACGTTTTTCAAAAACACCCCAAACACAAGCAAGAGAGAAGTGAAAAATCAAAACTTTTGGGGAAATGAGAAAAGAGGACACATTAATGGAAGAAAACAAATAGAAACCCCTTGTTTAGAGGAGTTGGACACTGACAGTAAAAGCAATATAAACATTTTTCTTGGTCTGTAGAGATTACCTTAAATTCAAGGAGCTTATAAGGCTCCCAAATTTCAAGGTCAGATTTACACATTTTGTCATTTTGAGTTAATTGTGATGATATAGACCTAATTTTTTATTTAATAAGGATGACTATGTTTCCAACATAAGAATTTGATTGATATGTGAGAGATATTGGTGTGATTTTAAATCCACTTAAACACATTAACTCAGTATTTCAGTATAAATGCATCAACGCAGACACTAAAATTTCACTTACAAAATACAAATTTCATGTTACTCCTGCAGTGTATGCAAAACCATTTTTTTTGCATATTTTTGCGATTATGATGTTTAATATTCTTTCTTGGTTTTCCCATAATGCTTGTGCTAAAAATACTACATGTTCTATCTACTAAGACTTGAGAGGAGGTCTTCATCAGAAGTAACATGCACAACTTTGTTGTTGTGGGTTGCCAAAGCCAGTTTTTAAATTTTCCTAATTTAGACAAATTTTTCTTATTTAAAGATAGTGTAAAGGCAGTAGCTTCTGCTAATACATAAAATGGTCAGTATATGTGAGTGGTAGGAGCTGGAACTGGTGTTTTTGCCTGGCCTAAATTGACTTGGGTTTCTGTGCTTGTCTAATATAAATATATTTTCTTTTAACCTCATTTGTGCAGAGGTTAAGATACAGCCTTGATCAGTGGGCTAAAGTGCATGGTCCCTTATGAATAGTCCCAATTGTTAAAAAAGTCAAGGTAATATCTAGAAAGTGTATGGAAGTTACAGCAAATTTTACTTAACTCATCTTCCTGCTTGTAAATCTGGGAAAGTTGAGTGTTTTTATATATCTATATCTATCTATCTATATATATCTATATATCAGAACAATAAATCATTTCATATTTCTGAAGGACTCTCATATTACCTTCATGAAGACTGCTACTGTCAAGAAAATTCACGCTTACATTGGCTTGCCTGTAGAACTGTGGTAGTTCTAATATATGTATGTTTGTGACTTCAAAAAAAATCTAGTTTGATTTCAGCATTCAGTAAATACAGTGCAATTATTCTGTTGGTATCCCATGGCTTCATAATGTTTTGCTAAGGTCGTAATTTTAGAAACATTTCTCTTCGTGACTCAGGCTAGATTCTTGCTCTTTTGCATATGTTAGAAAAGAAGGACATGCATGTTTTACCTGCCCTCTGAGTTTCATGAGCCCATGAAATCAGAGCATTTGAGAAATGGTACTAATTTTTAATAAATGCAGAGGTTTCATGTTTTTTAGGTATTAGTTAGACTTGCCATTTAAAACCAAAAATATGTAGTAGTTCCTTGAGCCTTGTTAATCAAAATGAAAGACTTACTTGCTAACACAATCTGTTATAAACTTCATAAGCAGTTTGTTGCTGAGTTGTATTAAGTCCCATGTCATATAGAGAGACATGACCGTATCTGGTATTTTAGGGGGAGTTACTAAGAAGTAGAAAAGGAAACTTAGAAGCAGAGAAGTTAATTGGAAATACATACTAAAATCAACAGTAGCACATAATTGATGAAAAACTGCTTTAAACTTTTCTTGTAATTGAAATGCAGCCAATTAAATTAAAGAGTTTATAGATTTCTTTAATTGGAGCTCTTTATAGGGAGTGAAATGAAACAAGTTTGGTTTATTGTGACATTTGCTATCATGACCTTTTCTGTAAAAAGACAGGAAAAAACTGCTGCAGGTTTTCTACTGCAATTCTCAAATCAATCATTACTTTTTTTTTTTTTTTTAATACACAGAATGTCAGTGTCTGCTTACTGTATATTTTGCTACAGACAAATAGGAACCTCAGGTTCAGCCACAAAAACACACCTACCTTGGAATGATATCAGTAAGTACAGTTCATTATGTATTGATCTGAAGTGTTAATAAAGAGGAAAGGTATGATGTCATGCATTATTAAATGCTACTAAAGTTCTAAGTCCCTGAAGACTTGGTGATTAAAAGCTTCTATTAACCTAAAGTGCCTATCTGCTTCTGACCTTGCTTTGCATAGTGATCTGTAAAATGACACCAGCAGATTATTTGGGAACAGATACAAACATGATGGGAGGTCCTCTCCTCACTGTATGTGGTCTCACTAAACTATCTTAAACTCAGATTGTATCAGATTTTTTTGGTAACCTCTAGAGCCATGAAATTACATCCATAAACAGGGAATAAAATTTGTTTGTATTATTTCTTTTATATCGTGATACTAGTTCTTGCTTAGTCTCTGCTCTCTTTGGTGCTTTCTGCATAGAATGATGATTCTTACAAAGTTTATTTCTGAGCATTAAAGATAGGATATTTCAATTTCTGCTCTACAGGAAGCATTGCATTTTTTTTTCTTTTTCAAACTTCTCTGCCAGTTATTTCTTCAACATGTAGCTGCTGCCTCTTGTCTGCATGCCAAATTCTTATGGTCTCTCAAAGATGGAAGCTGGTAGCAGTGGTTGTGGGGCAAATCTCCCAATTCATGCTGAGGAAAAGAAATTATTCATGATAGGTGAGATGTGTTCCATTGGGTTTGCTGCTACTGGTAATGATAAGAGTTTCTCTGTATAGAGATCCTTATATTCAGATAATCAGATCAACGTTGTAGGGACAAAGTAGCTGAAATCTGACAAGAATCACTAGACTTAAAAGGAAAATTGTTGCGAGTAACGTGTTTATTAGCTGTTTGCTTTTAAAAATATATTTTCTTATGGAGACTCTGCAGGACTTTCCAAAGAATGTACATACTCCTGTATGTAATAATATACATTGAAGATATAGCTACACCATGTAGGAAAAAATTAATTCCTTAAAATAAGTTGGGGTTCAAAATGATTGCTAGTGATATAGGCAGAGAAAGTTTACTGTTGATTCCTGCAGTTGAGCAATGAATGTAATTGAGAGGTAGCAATATTCAAAGTAAGTAGCACTGTCGGGATACATATTTTATCATCTTGCTTAGGAGGGCAGGAAATTCTAATCAAGCAATGTTTTCTCTGTTTATAAATTTTGGTTAATGATTTCCTGAAAGGTGGAGAGCAATAGAAAAATTTTTAAAAGCTTATTCTTAGTGGCTGGTGTTCTTATTGTCCAATACCCAAACGGTAACTATGTTAATATTGAGGTGATGCACACAACTTCGTTTGACATGAGTTTTTCATTTTTTCAAGGAAAAATTGCAAAGGTAACTGGATCGCTTATACTAGGGTAAGTTATAACTGACAAACATATAAAGAACTTATGTAAACAGTTAAAAGTTTTATTTGTGTATCTCTCAAAAAATGTGACTATCAGGAGAACATTAGACGTGGTAGAATATAGCTTGGAAGCATAATTTCTGATAGTTATTACTTATTTCAAGTATTTTATAGCCTTTTCTCTACTTTGTGAAATCAAAGTAATCTACAGACTATTATGTATGTGGTAAAATTGGATTATTTATAGCAAAGTGATTGTTAACTTTTTTTGCCATCATATTTTTTTAGTGAATATTCATATGCAGTTCTCTTTTCTTTCAAGAGGTTTTGTGTTCATTACATATGAAGTCCTGTCCTTAAATAAGTTGCTGCAAATCGATACTCAAGCTCTTCATCAAGAAAAACTTAAATCCTATGTATATGTACGTACAGCTTCTCTAAATCCAAGTGAATATCAAGGTAAGGTGCATAATTGTTTGTGTTTTAAAAACAGAATTTTAAGAGAATAGAATGTTTCTCCTTATATAATAAGGAAAGCTATATTTCCTGAGATCTATTATCAAAAATGTCACCAACTTTATTTTAAGCTGGTGACTGATTTTTTTTTTTAAGTTTATCCTTTTTATACATATTTCTCTCTATATAAGATAATTTTCTTTGTATATGTCCATTTGTATATGTGTGTGTATTTTTTTTTTCATATATTTACAAAAAGTGATGTGAGGGAACTGTCTTTCAGACTTCAGTAATATAAAAATACTCTCATAGGGGTTGCATACAAAGCCAGAAAAGAAATCCATAAAACAGTGAGGAAGATTCTAGAAACAGAAGCTAAAATATTCCGGAGACCTTTTAATGGTAGGTATTGAAAGCGTGAGTTTATCTATGATTATTATTTTTTAACAGTGTGAAGTAGAACTTTTAGAAAGTAAAATATTTTTTCTCACAAACTTAGCATGTTCTTTTCTGTTTGAAACAGTGATAATAAAACTTATAATTTCTGTATTAATATGGATTATCAGTTGTCTATTTTCTATGGATTAGAACCATTCTTTTTCTTAAAGTAAATAAAAAGCAATAGTTAAGAGGAGATTTGAGGGTTGTTTTCATAGAATTATAGAATCATAGAATCAGCCGGGTTGGAAAGGACCTCTGAGATCATTAAGCCCTTGATCCACTGCCACCGCAGTTACTAGACTATAGCACTAAGTGCCACATCCAGTCTCATCTTAAAAACCTCCAGGGATGGAGAATCCACCAATTCCCTGGGCAGCCCATTCTAATGCCTGATTTTGTTCATGTTTCAGATGAGATTTAAAGCTTTAGATACAAGGCTAATATTTGATACCAGTTTTGTGTACAAAAGGTATTTGTGGGATGAAATACTCTCAAAATCTCATTACAGAAAAGTATGTTGCGCTTTCATCAGAATTGACAATATTGACTGAAAGCAGCACAGTCTTTTAGTAATAGTGTCACTGCTTTTTAGAGTAATTTAAAATAAGAACTGCAATTCGCATAAGAAACTGTATTCCTGAGGCATACGGTCTATTCTCCTTTAACTATCTGTTAAATAATTATAACAATATGCACCTCCTGTGAAATATCATATCAACCTATGAAATTAATTGTTCAAGGTCAGAACCTCGGAAGTTGCTGGTAATTCTGGTTGATAAGTGCCAGCCAGGGGTTGTCACATATATTTGAAATATCAACTTGGTGCCACTAAAATTAATTAAACCCGCCATTTAAGGATCAGCATTTTACTGCTGTCATTCTGTCATTGTTTATTGTACTAATTAAATATTAAAACATTGCACTCTAAATTACTGTTAACAACTAATATTGGGATATTAGAAGAAATGTGTTTCCTTACTCAACAAATAGAAACGTACTATTAAAATGCTCATTAATAATAGCTTGTGTTTCATTTGTTTCTTGTTAAAAGAACAATTCGGTACATTTGATGGAGAAGAGCATGAGTGTGCCTTATGGCTTCTCTTAAAGAGAACTCAGTCAGAAGACAAAATGGTCCGACTGCAGGCTGTACAAGACCTGGCAAGCAACAGTCACTGGCGTGGTAATGTGTGCTGATGTAGCCTAATTCATCCCAGAAATGCGACAAAGTCTCAGTTAGCTGTCCCAAGTCTGCTGCCAACATAAAGAGAAGCTAGCAGCTGCAAGAAGCATAAATATGCTCTGAAATTTGGTCTAAAATGTGGGGGAGTTATTTACATTTTAAGTAACTGTTCTTTCCTAACACCCTGACACAGAGTGTCTGTCTGCAGTACAGACCTCTCTGTTTCCCACCAGAGAATTCTAACCATTGCTGTGTTGTGGGAGAGCAGTTCATGCTCCTTATTCCTAGGGTTTTCTGTTGGGACTGCTAACACAGTCACAAGTTCTGGTAGTAATTTTTTTTATAAGGCTCTGTAGGAGTGAGTTTAAAGCCATGATTAAGTTGATAAAAATTGGTTAGGAACTGATATGTAATAATGACAAACCAGAGCTAAAGGACTTGTATGTGTAAACATTATTTGTAAGCCATGTTTTGTCCTAGTTATTATTTAGTAGTAATAAGTTGTGTAGTAATAAGTGTGCTGTGGCTCTAGCAGCAAACATCCTGGAAACCCCAAGGGGAGGTGTGTGTGTGTGTGTGTGTGTGTATGTGTATATGTGTGTCCTCCTCCCCGCTCCATCACGAGGTCACACAAGCTAGGTGACATTCTGTTCTGGATTCTCATTAGTCTGCTAATTCAGTCGGTTGAGGATCTTCCACTCTTCCAATGCAACTCCAAGCCATGGGATTTATTTTGTTTCAAATTGCCTCTTTAAAAATCTAATTAATTTCCACGGGGAAATTACGTTGACAGACTGTGTTTGAAAACATTTGAAAGCTAGGATGTACCAAAACTGAAGCTTTGTGTACTAGTTTAGTGTAACTGTCTGGTGTTTGTAGGAGAATACTGTCTGTTAGCGAGTAGTCTCAGGATGTCAGAGCACAGGATGTCCAGTATAAGGAATTTAGTTGCTTTTTGTTATCTCCCTTTCTCTGTAGTGCTTGCTATAGTATTTGGATGTTTCACGAACACTTTTTGTTCTTGCCAACTGCCTCATGAGGGAAACAGGCTTTTATTTAACCTGATACTTCAAAACAGAATCCAAGAAAGTTTAAGATTGAAAGTGTGTGCTAACTTTTCACAGCTAGAACTAAAGTCTTCAGCTTGTCCAAAGCACAGCTCCAGTGAGTTTAGTTTGCAGGTGTGATTTGCACTGAAGAAAAAGTATGGCCAATCTGTGACTGTGAAAATTATATTTAAAATGGTTTGTCAGTTTTGTTCTAGAATTGAATAACAGTAACAAGAATAGAAGCAAATTTTTATTTTTTTTTCCTTCAGTTTGCCACTGAATTTCAGTATGTAATTTTCAATATTTCCAGCTGTAAAGTAAGTAGGTTTTGGAAAGGATGAGTAGTGCTCTTTAAATCTGCTTTCCCTTCAGCAGAGTAACTGAAAGTCTCTCTTGTATTTTCAGTAAGGAAAGGCTACTTAAAACTGTACTATGTTATCAATGTTATTGAAACATGACTTTTTGTATCATTTGAAATTTGGGATGTGTGTCTTTGCAGTATTTGGATTTAAGGCTCTGGTTTTTAGTAATGTAAGCAGAAGACTTTTAAATTTTAACACTGAATATTTGCTTGTGCTCAACTTATATCTGAGTACCTGTATCAAACCGGTCTATAATGAACAGTTAGTGCCCAGGTGTATTTCAGTTCAGCGTAGTGCTGATCTAACATCTGCAGTTTTTAACTTGTGGAATTTGTGGTTACAGAATTGGAGCGTGTTTAAGTAGATCGCAGAGAAGTGGTTCTTTTTTCAAGTGTATTTACAAAGTAGATCAGAAACTTCATTTAAAACCAACTGAAATGTTTAAGGTTAGTTTAACCCTAACATTGAAATTCTCGTTTGACAGATTATCAATATGGTACAGTTGCTCAAACCTGTGATCAAAGGACTGCTATAGGTTTGGCTCGATCCAAGGGAATCGACCTTCGCTTTTTCCTGCCTCCACCACCATTGCCAAAAATAAAGACTGTAAGTAAATGAAAAGTAGGTATTAGATGATTCTTAGTTGCTAATTTGTTTTTACTGCTTTTGTTGTTGTTAACCATTTAAAGTAGGGTTCTTCCAAAGTAGCTAACTAGTAGTAAAATTTAGATCAAAATACAAAACTGTAATATATGATTTACCCCTGGGGTACATCTGCATTAGCGAATGGAATGATGGAAAGAAATAAGGTTGGAAGCATTGCTCAATTACTTTTCTTGAACTATATATCCACAGTACATATTTACCAGTAAATAGCAGTGAAGTCTGAACCAATTACCAGTATGATACACACGCTGCTTGTCTGTCCCTAATGGACAAAACAAAGAAGTCATCCTGGATTGCCTTGTTGATCCTGACAGAATCCTACACATGGATGTAGGATTCCTGGAGGCCTTTGGGTCCTCAGTGCTAAATGTGGTGCTCTGCTCTAGACCGACCTCTTCATTGCCAGCTTTTGGGTGTCAACAAATCTTTATTGGGTAAATTTGGCCTTGGTTTTTCTTTTTAAGTTAATTTTTAAGGGTGTGTATAAATATTATATGTATGATGGTCAGAGCAATCATGCCGTCATTAGCTTCAATAAACAGAATTGGCACACAGAGCATAATGTACGAGGTGTTTTGTAGTGCTGATAGAATGAATACTGGCAGAAGTCTTGTCAGAAACTACCTGTCAGAAATTACCTCTGTATCTTAACCAGCAAAACTCTGAAACGCCAGCTTTGATTTGTAGTGTTATTTTCAGTATTTCCTTTCTTATCTTCATAACATTTTATGATAGTGGATCTGTACCTGTCAGTCCTTAATTATTAGGTTATACTAGTATATGGTTGTGTACATATTTTTACAGCAGTATGATTACTAGGTGATTGAAGTTAAGAGTTCCCAATCTACTGCTTAGCAAGTTGAAGCAAATCATTGTGGCAGCTCTAATCATTGCAAAAGTCTCCATGTATGATTGTAGCAAGGATTAGAATAACTGCGAATTCCATGACTGTGGGCAAATAAATTTTGTTATTCAACTTTGTTGAGTCTATCAGTTGATCTGTGGATTGTTAAATTAACACCTATATGAATATTTTGAATATAAAAGCTTAAAAGAAATGTTGTCTTTATTTTTTACTAGTAATTTATACATTCATTTTAATGGAGTGTCACCAAAAGCACAGCATCATGAGCTGGTTGTAGAGGGTGATTGTTGCGCTCTACTCTGAGCTGGTGCGGCCCCACCTCAAACACCGTGTGCAGTTTTGGGCACAACAGCATAAAAAAGATATAAAGCTATTAGAGAGCATCCAAATGAGGGCTATGAAGATGATGAAGGGTCTAGAGAGGAAGCCATGTGAGGAGTGGCTGAGGTCACTTGGTCTGTTCAACCCGGAGGAGACTGAGAGGAGACCTCACTGCAATCTACAACTTCCTCCTGAGGGGAAGAAGAGGGGCAGGCACTGATCTCTTCTCTGTGGTGACCAGTGACAGGACCCGAGGGAATGGCCTGAAGTTGTGTCAGGGGAGGTTTAGATTAGGTATTAAAAAGTTTCTTCACCAGAGGGTGGTTGGGCACTGGAACAGGCTCCTCAAGGAAGTGGTCACAGCACCAAGCCTGACAGAGTTCAAGAAGGGTTTGAGCAAAGCTCTCAGGCACACAATGTGATTTGTGTAGTGGTCCTGTGCAGGGCTAGGAGTTGGACTTCGATGATCCTTGTAGGTCGCTTCCAACTTAGGATATTCTATGATTCTAGGAAAACTACTGTGTAGTTAAGGATGAACTTTTAAGTTTCCTGTGCCAAGAGGAACATACCAAAATACAAAGTGTAAAGTATGAAGCTTTTCATCACTTACTTGGTGGTTTTAGAATTACCAATTTTCAAAGTCTTTACAGATATAGCTATTAAAAGATTGCAGAGCAGTTAAGTCCAGGGTTCATATTTTTTGGTCTCATTAGTATGACTGATTCCATTATGTCAAATATTTATTTTCTCTGTGTTTTGCTTCATGCTTTGAACAAAACTAAAAGCTGTTTGTGCTTACTTCTTGCAGGATTATCCCATAGAAGATGAGCTTCGCTTGCTGTTAGTATCTTTACCCCAGACTGGTCTTGATCCGTGTGTCCAGTATTTCACATCTCTTGCTTTACGTGAAAGTAGCCAGACTCTTGCTGCACAAAGGGTGAGTTCCCATCTGCAAAGTAGAACTATTTGTGTTCTTTGTTCCTGCAGAGCTCAAAGATATAAACCTATTTCCACATTTTTTGAGCATTGTAAGAGGAAGAGAAATACAGAGACTTTGTGACCGCAGAACATAAACGAAATCTCTTCTAAATACAGACTGTCTGCTTGAAAGCTTATTTGTGTTTCCCAGCTAAATTAGGCGAGAGGTCTAGTGAAGGATTGTATCCTTCAAAACTTCCCCTTAAGCAGATATTTCAACATTTTATCCAAAACATTCCTTCCCCTTGTAGTGCTCATAAAATGATTTTTCACATTTCATCTTACTGTTGTTTGAGTTTTCATTTACTGCAGAGATGATTCAACATCTGTTAAGTCTTACTACCAAACTAGTAGGTTGTTAGCACACCTCAAATAGTAAACGCTGTTACATCCCTTGAAAATTCCTTCCTGGAACAGGTCCCTGTTACCAAACTAGAAATGGAGTAGTCTAGTGGTCGGTCTTAACTTGGAAACTAGAAGTTCTTCAAAAGTGCAGCAGCTTCCTCAGTGGCTTTAGGAAAGTCACTTGAAGTGCCATTATTGCTTAAAAATAATAATTGTAATGCCACTTTCATCCACTCCTTCTTGTGAATTTTATTTTTTTATTTAGAAGTTGTGACTTTAATGAGTGATTATTATTTTTTATAAGATGCAGTAGCAAATGTGAATTCATTTTAATAGTGATGCTTGTCAGCCTTCATTTAGAGATTTCAGAGTGCAGTAACTCTATAGTTCCTGTAACAGAGTTATGTGTATTATTTGTATACTATCACTCCTTTATTTTTTCCACAGCCAGAGCTCTTGCTGCAAAGTGAGCTTTGGTAAGACACAGCACTTGTAGGCATTTTGATTTTTATTGAGGTTATGCTGGTCTTTCTGCTGTGTGATTGAGAGACTCGTTGTCAGAGGCTATGCCACATATTGGAGACCTTTTTTCCTCCTATTTTCAGTTTTGCAACTATGAAAGTCTAAATTTAGTTTGAGTCTTGTTTTTAACGCTTAAACAAATAATCTTAAAGGAAGACATTCATTAACAAAATGAAAATCCTATGTTTTTCCCCTTTATTTATGTTTTGAAGTCAGTAGACTGTGGAGACTACTGATTGAAAATCTAATTAATATTTTCACTTAAAAACAGTAAATATTTTTATGGTGTACTGTTGTGTGATTTGTACATTTTGAAAAGTGTATGCATGCTGTGCACTCTTTAAAGCAATTTCTATAGATCATTACACACTTAACGGTTCAGTTTAGACATCCTTGTTTTATGTAGCCATTTGAAGTGTGTTATGATTTTTACTGCTTCTCATTTCAGGGAGGCTTATGGTGTTTTGGAGGAAATGGACTTCCATATTGTGAGACGTTGAGTAAAATCCCTTCAGAAACAGTGGAACTCTTTTGCTTGCAGGCTTTAGTACAGCATTCTAAGGTAAATTGTCCTTTAAACTATAACTGAAAAACTACATTTAAAAACATTCCTTTCTAATACTCCCTTGTGTATTGTGAAGGAGTTGCCATTTCTTTCTCTCCTACCACTCATTCTTTCTGTAAGGGTGTTCAGATAACAGACTGGTGTGAAACAAAGGCAGTGATACAAGCTAATTTTTTTTTCTCATGGGGAAGTGTATGTAGGTTCTGTTCTTGTTTCTAATTAACCCTTACAAGTTCCCCCGTAGAATACCTGTGTGTATCTTTCAAGAAGTAAAAGGGCAGCTCTGAGACAGAAAAGCAGGAGAGAATGCCTGAGGTGGCTTAAAGGATTTCATCCTATGTGGGGCTACTTCCCACTGACAGCCAAAGTCATTGGAGATGGATAGCATGAGGAAACCCTTAGTGTTTCCACTCTGCAGCTTCTCAGTAATTGAGATACTGATAATGTGAATTTCTCAGTGCAGAGTAGGTGGATTTGTGTGAGTCAGTGTACATCAGTTCAGAGAATTACAAGCAAGTTTCTTCTTAGGCTCTTAATCCAACTCTAGTGCCGGGTTTTCACAAAGCAAAGTAGCCTCATGAATTCAAACCTTATCTATTAAAAAAACTCTCTCCTTCAGGGAGGAGTATTCTGCCTTTGGGCAGAATAATTCACAGCAAGCAGCTAATACAGTGGCCTCCCAGGACCAGTCTGTTCTTTGCAGACACAGATGAAGAGTACAGAAGACTTTTTGTAATAGTGATCCTTCGTGTTTCCTGTTGCTGCACGCTTCTGTGTGCACTAAAATGCTCAGAGCTAAGCCACCAAGAAACAGTGTTGAGAACACCAAATTGTTGTTGATAGCAGGGATGGATAAAGTGCAGTTTGCTGGTATTCCTTTCACATCTTCCATATACATAGAAATTCTGACTTAGTCAGGAATGTGTTATATTCCAGATTTTCAGCTTAAACAAGTTGTGACTGTACTTGTTCCAAAAGCATGTCTGTCTGTTGAAAGCCACGGACTTGAGGATATCAGCAGTTTTGTAGCTACCACACATTTTTAAGCACTGTAGACAATCTGTTCGAGTCATAAGCATTTGGCCAATATTGGTAGTTGACACTACAACTAATTAGTGCGTATTCATCTGCTTAGACTAAAATCTGTTGTTACCCTTAGGATCAATAATGATAGCAGTACTATTTGTAAGTAGAAACACCTTTGCATTTCAGTGCATTTTAGATGGTGGACAGGAAGACAAGTGGCTCTGGTTGAGATAATGCTCTAACAAATGCAGAAAATTGGCCTGTTTCAGATTCTTGAATTCAAGTTGAAATCTGATCATGCCAAATGGAGAGTAATCTCATCTCCCTCAGATGTGGAGGAGAATAGAGTGATGGTACTCAGTGTTTTCCAGGTTGTCAATTCACAAGTCATGCATTTAGCATATTAAAAATAATATAAAAATATTAACTATGGCATAATAAATTCTAGATTAATAATAATTCCCATGTAATAAGTGCTCTACGTTATATCGGCTGCTTGAAACTCCCTGATCTGTGAATTAACAGTATCTAAAGGACCTTTTGCGGAACATCTATTGATTATTACTGTGTTTACTGTATAATGCTAGATTTCTTCTCACTGTGATAAAATTGAAGCTAAAGGAGGCCTTCAGCTACTGCAGAGGATATACCAGCTACGTAAAGATTCAGCAAAGATACAGAGGAACATAATTCGCATTATTGGAAATATGGCTTTGGATGAACATCTCCATTCATCCATAGTACGTGCAGGTAAAAGGAAAGCAAGTGCGAGTAGTCTGAATGTCAGATTTCTATTCTAAAAGTTTCCAGGGATTTGGTGCTTATGTAAAATGAAAAGGAGGACCATGGGTTTTATATTAGCAGGGCTGGGGAGCGTTGTTCAGGTTTTTTGATACAAAAAATTCAGACTGTTTAGATGGTTTTGATTAAGAACTCCTGTTTGCTGTCTAGTCAATTTATGTCAATGAGAGGTGTCCAAAGTCTGATGGATGGTGAAAATTTGGACTTTGGTGATGTTCGATTCACATTACTGGCAAAAATCTTTTTTGAGTTTCCTGCTCTTACAGATCATCTACCTTGAAGATTTATTTTTATTTTTATTTTTTATTTACTGTGTTTTAGTCTTGTATAGGAACAAACCAACTTGGAATCCTCACCTTTTGGAACAAAGTGAAGCATGATGTCCTTCTCTCCCTTGTTTCATGTTAGACTACTAACTTCTGCTAAGCTTTTCTTTCTTACCCCTTTTTTAATGCCCTCTAAATATCACAATGAAAGTTCTGTACCAAAGAAATAAATCTCAATGTTTTATTAGAAAATAAATAAATAAATAGGAAATATCAATATGTTGTTGTATTGGTCTGAGCTACTGTCTGCCTTTTAAACACAGTGTGCATTTTTAATCTCTCTGTTACACAAGGCAGAAGTAGCAAAGGCACAGGAAAAGACTGTGAGGATGATGAAAAATTTGAAACGGCTGTGATATAAAGAACAAACAACTAAACTGAGATTTTTAGTATAGGAAAAAGTGACTGAAAGAGAACACAATGAAGATTAGTAAAATTCTCTTCATAAAGAAGGCAAAGAGGTCATCTGTTGTTTGTTGTGATGCAAGACCAAAGGTTCTTGCACATTAAATTTTAGAGAGACAAAACAAATAAATACATATTTTTCAATATATTGTGTGACCAAAGTAAAAATTGCCATAAAACATGGTGATAGTTGAAGATTTATAAAGCTTCAAAAAGTGATTAGACAAATTCATTAAAAGAAAAATCCATAAAGTTCTACATATGGAAACCAAGTTGACTGCAGAAAACCAAAGGGCATAGAGTAGAATCAGCATGTATAATTGCCTTTTTACTGCTCTATTCTTTTATTGTTCTGCAACTTCCACAGTGCTCACTTCTGAAGAAAGGCAGCTGGACTACAAAGGCCTTTGTTCTGAGTTCTATCACCATTTCTAAATTCTTATGATTGTTAAAAGTATATATGTAGAGGAAGAGATTGAAACAGGAGAGTCAGCAGCTCCCCGGGACAGAGCTCTCAGTACAAAAGGAGTTTTAGACAGTGAACCAAACTCCAGAGATGAGCAGTCAGATACTGCTGGTCCAGAGTTGATAAAGCTTCTCTTTTATTGCTGGATGATGCATAGGAAGAAAGAACCTCTAAGGCTCTTTTCCTTGCAAAAACTGCTGGCACAGAAAGAGGAAGAAAAAGCGATGCATTGTATAGTAGCTGTGATGGGGTATCTGGGGACAGAGGATTCTGAACACTATTTTTGATTCTTTGTCTTGGCTCGTTTAAGAGAAATGCAAAACCGAAGACTGTACTATTTTTAGTCAAACTAACTTGGCAGTCCTCCACTGTATTTGGAGAACTGAAAGTAGACTTTAGATAATGTTCTTTGTATTTGGAGAACTGAAAGTAGATTTTAGATAGTATTCTTCTGAAGGAGAGCATGCACAATGGTCAACATATATTCTGCTTAGAAAAGTAATTTAAATACATAGTTCTTAAAAAAAAATTGTTGGTTTGTTTAAATCAAAACTCAAATGTCAGGTCTTTCTCTTCCTCAGTCTGCAGTGAACTACTTTGAATTAGCAACTTACTGACTATACTAGTAGTAACATAATGTACATGATTTTGAAACAATGCTCATGAGATAAATTGTTCTTTTTTAAATCAGCCTCCATTTGATAATCTCTCTTCAAGGTTTTCCTTTTGAACTTGACTGTAATGTAGTTGTGATTTATAGGCTACTAAATCAAAACTTTTGCCAGCAGCAACAAGATTTATCAGGATTTTAGAGACGTATATATTTGCATGTACATATAAAAGATATTCCTTTGAATTTTTCAGTAGTCTATGAACATTCCCATCCATGTCTAAGAAAATTTTACACTTTAGGTAGAGTATTATAAAGTGTCTGTAAGTCACAGTAGCTATGACTTAAAATTTTATTGACGATTGTATCAAATCTAATTATCTTATGTTTCAGTGGTATAAATAGTATAATATTTTTAGAATAGCAGGGACATTTTAATTCCATAATGAATTTTTCATACACTGGATTTTAAAATTAAAAATAGTTGTACTCTTACAGCAAACATCAGGTTTTTTTCACCTACCATTGCTCCTGTAGGTTGCTTTTTATGCCTCTCTTGTGCTTTAAGATGAATTTTATCCATCTTCCTTGCATCTTACCTGCAAAAAGAGACATGAGATTGTTCGCTCTCTGACATCTGTATTGACCTGCTGGTACACTTCCTTTTTCTTCTGGGAAGACGTTCTCCTTCAGGTCATAAGCTGAACAGTAGTAAAATACATTGCCTCCTCTGAATGTTTGAATTTTGGAGATTCCACTTGCCTATCTTTGGCTTTCCTGAGGTAAAAAGTGGATTGAAATAATTTATTTTGATGTTACCCTTCTTAAGTTTTAACATCTGTTTTCACAAGTATAGTCTAAAGGGTGATGTTTCTGAATTCTTTTGTTTGGATGATGTTTCTATTAGTTAACCTCCCACTTTATTTTCTCAATGTAGGTTGGGTTTCTGTACTTGCTGAAGTAATGAAATCCCCCCATATCATTCAGTCTTCTCATGCATCCAGAGCTTTGGCTAATCTAGACAGGGACACCGTGGAAGAAAAATACCCAGATGGCGTTTATGTCTTACATCCACAGTATCGTAGCAGGTAAAGCAGGGGGAGAGATTGTAAATGCTGTACTTTGAGTTACTTGTTACACTGTTCTGTTACAAAACCTTGGAAGAGTTGAAATCAGAGCGCTGCTGTAATGGTGTCACCTGCTCCTGCTGTTCTTTGGTGGGTTGAAAGGACTGAATTTACATTCTTGAGTAGAAGAACAGCAGAAATGGTTGGAATGGTCCATAACCATGAAAAGAGTATTACTGTAATGCGTGGAAAAATCCGAACACAAAACATGAGATTAATTACTACTTTGCATGTGTTGCAAACCTTTAATCTTTGCATTGTATGTCTTGGGTACCGTGCCTTGTAATTATTCTACTGGCATCAGCACATGGTGGCCTAAGATGCAGTAAATTTTCAGCTTAGCCTCTTTAAATAGCAATTGTGGATGTGGGACTGAAGCAATCTCCAGCTTAGTCACTTAGTAGCAACTATTCCCTGGGTTCATTGGTATTACTCAGATTGCAGTGAAGATCTAATTAGATGGTAAAGCTGCATTAAGAGTAGCAGGAGGGAAAGCTGGTTTTCATTATAGAAAATTATGATTTGTGAGATGGATACTTTCCATACCTCTTTTTATATCTCTTCTAGGTGGATCCCTGGTTTTTGTCTTGATCTGAGCATGCTCTTTGAAATATCATGAAATATTGTCCATGCGATAAGAAATTACATGTAGTGTGTTAAAAAAAGTGTTTTGACATCCTTTAGGTTATAAGTTTTAATTTGCTAAGAGCATGAATACCACATATCTCATAAAAATTCCTTTTTCTTGATCAGTCAGCCCATCAGAGCAGACATCCTTTTTGTACATGGTCTTTTGGGAGCAGCATTTAAAACCTGGCGACAACAAGACATTGACAGGCATTTGGATAAAAAGGTCTCAGAAGGGGAAGAGGACTATAGTCAGTGCTGGCCAAAGGTAAAAAGACACTAACATTTTTACACATGACTGCTGTTTTCTCATTAATGAGAGCTGTCCATAGTATCTAGAAGGACACTGTCTGGCAGATGTCTTTTTTGAATCATGTTAGTTTTAATATGTTATACAAGTAGCATTTTCCAAGTTCCTGATAGATTTTTGTTAGTGAGGTTGTTGTTCTTGCAAGGAAAAATCCCTGCTAAGTTTAATGCTCTTAACATCATTCACGTGCTAGTGAAAGAGGTGGCCATGGCTTCTTTCCTTATGCTTTTTTTTTTAATTTTTTTATGGAATGTTGTTGCTGAGGAAAAGGTATATAAAATTACATTTTAAATTAAGTACCCTTTCTTACGTAGGTGCCTGAGTATGTGCAGATTGCTCTTTAAGTATTGTCGGTGAATAAGGGCTTACTGCTTCAAGTGACTCAGACCTGTATAGCCACTGAAGTATCTCTGTAAAACTTGAACTGGTCAGTCCTGTTGGTAATCTTAGTCTTGTTTTGCCCAGGAGAGGGAGCCAGGAACACACGAGTTAGAGATCAGTCTTCATCCTTTGCCTACTTTGTGACTGGGGAACAGCCTAGAGTTTGCCAGCATGTAATAAAAGAATAATAATCCATGTGTAAAATGTATTTGGGGATTAATTGATGAGCAGAAGTCTTGCTTGATATTGTCCCCCTAGTAGCATCTTTGCTTTATTGCTGATAGGTTGCTTGCAATAGTTTAAGTACCACAATTATAAGTTCTTTGGTTTTGCTTTTCTTTTAATTTAGACATGGCTGGCTTCAGACTGTCCTTCCCTTAGAATCCTGTCTGTAGAATATGACACCCATTTGAGTGACTGGAAAGCAAAATGTCCTGTTGAGGCTCACAGGTAACAAATATAGCATCTGCAGTTTGGAGGGGGGGCAGGAGGGAGACCTGTAAAGCTAATCCTTGGGATCACCTGCTGTGAAACAGTGAATTTAGCTTGTGTTGCATTGGAAAATCAAATTTGGAAAAAATTAAGTATAGTCATGGTATGCTTGAGTTTTTTTAGCTTCATGAAGAACTGCTTCTGGCAACTTCATGAACTCTTGCAATCCACTCTAGTCATGTTTAGGGGAGACACTAAACTATGCTATTAGTTAATGTAAATCTTAGGGGGAATATTTCTGGAAGTGAGTCAATAATTCTTCATAAGCACAGCAAAAAAATCACTGTACTGTGGCTTTGTACTCCTGATAAAATGAAGCATATGTTTTCATAGAATTGTTTAGTCTGGAAGCGACCCTTCAGATCACTGAGTCCCACCATCAACCCAACATTGCCATGTCCACCACTAAACCATGTCTCTAAGTCACATCTACACATCTTTGTAGTACCTCCAGGAATGGGGACTCAACCATCTCCTGGGCAACGTGTTTCAGTGCTTGACAACCCTTTTGATGAAGAAATTTTTCCTGATATCCAATCTAAACCTTCCCTGGTGCAACTTGAGGTTGTTTCCTCTCATCCTATTGTTTGTCACCTGGGCCAAGAGACCAACCCCCAAGTGGCTACACCCTCCTTTCAGGTAGTCATAGCGATAAGATCACCCCTGAGCCTCCTTTTCTCCAGGTTAAACAACTCCAGCTCCTTCAGCTGCTCCTCACAGGACTTCTTCTCCAGACCCTTCACTGGCTCCATTGCCATTCTCTGGACCTGTTCCGGTGCCTCAAAGTCTTTCTTGCAGTAAGGAGTGCAAAATTGAACACAGGATTCAAGGCATTGCCTCACCAGTCACTTCCCTCCTCCTGCTGACCACACTATTTCCAATAAAAAGATACTTTTATTCAAAAAGTGTTACTTTATTCCATAAAATACAGCAACTGTATCTGATTTGGTCAGATAGTGTAATTGTCAGAGGAGCTGCATTTTACTGTTGGTGAACTGGATAGGTCAGAGGAAGATGCAACCATCAGGCATTTTCTTCCTGAAAAATAAAAATACTTCGAGCCTATAAGCATTGGCTTGAATGGATTTTAGGCTTAGTAATAGTGATCTTTAAATCAGAACCCAAGTCCTTCAAACACTTATGCAGATGCTTTAGCATGTGACTAGTACTGTAGATTCAGCTTGTGTATTTCAGTGGAAGTGTGTGCATCATTGCTCACAGGTTAGGAATCTGAAAGCGGATTATGTTTTGTGTGGGGAAGAAAAAAATTCAGCATGTGTATAGTAGACTGGGAACTTGGTACTTGTTCGTTCCCTTCTCCTCCTGGCTATACGAAAGCTCAATGCAATTATTGCATTAAAGAAGGCATGTAAGCAGGGAAAGAAATGAAGGCAGACATGACTGTTAATATGCCTGTTTGAAATGAGGCAGAAAAATGACAGTAAGAACCATGTAGGTGGTTACAGGTCCAGAGAAGATTGGAAATGGCTTTAAGCTGCACCAGGGGAGGTTTAGATTGGGTAACAGGAAAAAAGTCTTCTCTGAAAGGGTTGTCAAACCCTGGAAGAGGCTGCCCATGGAAGTGGCTGTCTCCCCATATATGGAGGTGATATAAAGATGTGCAGATATGGCCCTTAAGGGCATGGTTTTGTGGTAGACTTGGCAGTGCTGGGTTAATGGTTGGACTCGATGATCTTAAGGGTCTTTTTCAACCCAAATGGTTCTATGATTCTAAGAAAATTCTTTTCCTGTGTCTGTTTGAAGTATGTTTAAAGAAATAAACATGTATTTCTTTCACTGAGATTAATGTCTTTTTCATTTCAAAATGGAAAATTACATTACCTGCTATTTACAGTCACCTGAGCATAGTATTTGATTACTTTATAATTTTATATGTTTAATAATAAATGAGAGATATTGAAGATATTTTTAACTAGCAGGAGCAAAGATGTGGCAGTAGAATCACAAACTTGATTTGCTCTTAAGTGTATGATCTCATTCACTCTTTCAAAAGTGAATTTTTGTGTCTCTCTGCTAGGCCAAAGCCTATTGTTCAACTGAAAAGACACATTTGAGTATCCTTTTCATATGTGTTATAAAGCAATTTCTAGTGAGAATGCTGAGAGCAATAGAGATGAAGTGAATTATTTTGCACAGTGGTTGCCCCGGTATCCTGATGCTTGCATTATCCAAAGGCTTTCTGTGTTTGATTCTTGTTACACTGCAAGGCATAGTAATGTTGCACTTTCAAGCTTGGATTGGGAATTTGGGTTGGTTTTGTTTTGGTTGTACCACAGATTCATTTTCAGCCTCTAATGTGTAGCTTATCCTTTCCAGAGTTCTGTCTTTTAATTTATAAAGTGGAGGTTATTGTGCTTTCATGCTATTCCAGTACAAAGCATTTGGAGATTTTTGTCTGGAAAGTGTAACAGACATTAGCTGTGATTTTTTTAATGTATTAGTTGATCATGGACTTAGTTATTAGGTTTCTGTACATTGTTCCACATTTTGAGCATTGTTTAGCAAAATACATTTTTGTCATGCATTAGGAATATTCATGTTGCAAGGGATGAAGTTCATTATATCTCAATGTTGCATTCATAAAAGGAAAACATTGTTTTGTTACGGTGTGTAAATGAAATTATTTAAAGCTCCATAAAACAATTTGTCAAGCTAAGAGAAATGATCAGTAAGTGAAATTAAAATAAAACTTTCTTGCAAGAGCAAGAAACTGAGTTTAGCTCAATTCCTGTTGTCCTTGTGAAGCCAACCTTACGAAAGTTTTTGGCAATTTTCACCATAGCAACAAAAAATAAATAATAATGTTTCTGTAGCTAATTCACTTTCATAAACACACAGCACTGAAAATTCATTGTGTTTTAACATTGCCTTTTAACTTATCATGCTTCATTATGCCTGTGTTTGTTTTTTCTTTGCAGGAAGTCTATTGCTTACAGGAGCAGTGAGCTGCTTGACAAGCTCAAAGCTGCTGGGATTGGAGACAGACCTCTGGTGTGGGTATCCCATAGCATGGGTGGTAAGCATGTTGCCTGTTTGGTATAAAGTAATCCTTTGCCTTTAGATTTCAGAATAAGCTGTTATACAAATTCAGATTGAAATACAATTATTCAGAGTAGTTTATTGAAAAATTTTGCAAAGACCTAAAAATGAAAACCAGATTTTCTGTTTTCTTAATGCATTATACTCAATAACATACACCTTTTGAAAGGATTTTTATTGCTGTTTGTTTTTACTCGTTGATTTAAAAACTCAGTGAGTTGAAATTCATGTAAATGGAAATCCAGAGGCAAAATTTTCTCCATGATCAGGCATAGAGTAAATGTCATTAGCAACACTTAAAACAAACCAAAATTGGATTTGCATCATTCATTGACATTTTATATTAATGCCTTCTCAGGTTTGGTTTGGTTTTTCTTCGGCTTAATCTTACATGTTTGACAATCTAAGGACTAATCAATGAGGCAAGAATATGGTTAGTTGTTTCATGGATAATATAGCATGATCATTATTTTCACAGTGGTTTAAATCCCTGCATTAATTCAGTTTCTATTGCCAGGTCTTCTAGTGAAAAAGATGCTGGTGGATGCTTCCAAAAATCCAGAAATGGATAAAATTGTAAACAACACCAGAGGAATCATATTTTATAGCGTACCTCACCATGGTTCCCAGCTGGCTGAATATTCTATAAATGCCAGATATCTTCTCTTTCCGTCTGTGGAGGTTAAAGAACTCAGCAAGGGTACGTTCACTTTGCTACCATCTAACAACAGGGAACTCTGCTAATGTATTCATGAAGCTTTGTTTTTTCCATCGTGTTGTCAGAAAAGGCTGGTTAAAAACAACAAACCCCTTTTTATGTTTTGGGTTGTGTGCTGAATTATTGCAAGTGATTCTGAGTAGCTGTTTCATTTGATTGCAGAGGTGAAGGGAAAAAGGGAAGTCAGAACAAGTTTAAAGAGTAGTTTGGGCCATTCAGCCAAGTAATAACGTGTGCCAGACCTCTTACCTTCCGAACTAATTCTGTGCTGTGCAGAATTAAGCAATTGTTGCATGTGGCATCTGGAAAAAAAGGGATTACAAACTAAATGCTACTCCCTTTATTGTCATATCAATTTTTCAAAACCAACTCTTTAGCAATGCAGACTTGCCAGACAAATTCTATAATCTTATGTTCCAGATAACACTGCAAAAATTATGTTACTCTTTCTTAGATTCTCCTGCACTTAAAGAGCTGAATGATGACTTCTTGTCTTTTGCCAAAGACAAGAAATTTTCAGTGCTGAGTTTTGCAGAAACCTTACCCACGCACATAGGCAGCATGTTAAAACTGCATGTCGTACCTTTGGAATCAGCAGGTAAGTCAAATAGCCATTTAATTTATTTTATTTTGTATATATTCCTGTAAGCATCGATAATGAGAAAGGGTTATAAATGTTTTGGTAGAAAGACCTGGAAAAATGCATCTGTTATGTTGTGTGGGTTTTTGTTTAAACTTTTGGCTGAGTTTAAACTGCAGTTTCCCTGCTGAGATCAGAAGCAACTGCGTTTAGATCTTAGAATAGCAGTTGTTTGTTTTGGTTTTTCTAAATGCAAGTAACATTTGCTTGTTGAAAAAAAGCAGGATAAAACCTGGTCTAATGTTACACTGTTGGAGTGCTTTCCTTTGGAATTATGACTAATTGTCATTTATGTTTAGATAGGTAGGCTGAATATGGTAGGTAGGTTTCAGATGCTTCCACAAATTCTAGCTATTTCCTCCTTTAAGAAAGTAAGAAAGAAAATTATTAAACTGCTAATAGAGAAAAGTATTCACTAAACTGGTTTTCAACATTAAGAATCCTTTACCTTCCACATCTCGGATACTCAAGCAGTAGCATTTTCCCCCGAAGAGTTTCCTTCATCTTTTTGCCTTTCGTAGGAGGAAGGAGAACCAGACAGTTTTTTCCAATGCTTTTTTGTGGCATATTTCAGGTTTATTCTAGTCCAGTTTTTAATCTCCACATCAAAGCATTTTTGTCAGAAATATGGGCAGTTAGTGGTGATCAGATTCAAGATATGGTGGATTAAACCCTATCCCTGATCGTGTAAATACTTAAACCTCAGTCACAACTGTGCTGTCAGTCAGGTGCTGGTAAATGAAGTTTTGTTTCATCAAAGTTGTCTATGTGAAAAAATGTACATTTGTGTATATCAAACAAAGATTGTAGAACTCTGGCCTAATGATTTACCAGTGTGGGTTTTGTGGCAATGTACAGTTCTGTCTGACCATAGCAGTGTGCGCTGATGTTTCTAGCACAATAAAAAATAATGAGGACCAAACAGTTACGCTGAAGACAGGAGAAGTTGCTTTTGAGAGAGAAATTGCTAATACAAGATGTGCTTTTCAGTCTAGGTCATCTTATGAACTTCAGTAGTTTTTTCTTCTTTTTTTTTTCCCTCTCCCAGACTTGGGAATTGGAGACCTTATCCCAGTGGATGTTAATCATCTAAATATTTGTAAGCCAAAGAAGAGGGATGCTTTCCTGTACCAACGTACACTGAAGTTCATTCGGGATGTTTTAGCTCAAGAACTTGGAGACTGAGTATTTGCTATCCTTGGCTATTTGTGCCCTCTCTTTGGTATGACATGGAAAGTTGTTATTTGTTAGGGGATCTGCAGAACCACACGGGTGCTACGTCAATAGTATCTGCGACTAAATAATTTTCAGTACATCTCCAACTTAGACACCTCGGCAATTTATTTCTAAAATACCTTCAAAACAAATACAGACTTGGCAGAAAAAAAAAATGTATGCCCAGGATATCTTCTTCTAGCAAAAAGCCACAAGCTTGCTTTGGAGGCAGGTAAATATACCTAAGGTAAATATACATCCTGGGCAAAGTCTTACAGAGAGGATCAGAAACAATCAACTGAGGTGATTATTTACTGGGAAAAAAGGCAAAGAAGCTGCTGCAAAGTGTTGGTTTAATGTCCATGCTAAGTAGTCTGACTGGAGCCTGGAGAAAAAATATCCAAATAAATGAAGGTAGCATTTTGGTCTAGTGGCCCAATTACAGGAGGTTTTGTCATTTGCCTTTTCATTTAATAGAGTACCCAGGTTTGTTAGCAAATATGGCATCTGTTTTCTGCATGAGAATGAGATGGGTTGGTAGGTTGTCTTGCTTAGACAACTGTTGTGGTTTTTACTTTGTTTGTATTAATGAAAACAAAAGAAAAGAAATATTCACCTTCTTGCACGTTTCTTTCCTAATCCTAGCAAGGTGTGAGATTGCTTTCTTTAGGACAGTGTGTCTCTGGTCACACACAGGGCGGTTCTGTGCTTGTTCACAAGGAAGATACAGAACAGAGGCTTAGCTCTTCTTCTTTACTCTTGGGATGTTCTGAGAAGATGGTATAAGTTCAAATCCCTGGCTCCTGTTTCTCATATAGAACCTTTTCTTTAGCTGATTTAAAGAAGAGCATTGAAAATGCTGAGGTAGATTAAGAAAAATTTAGACCCTGACAAAAAAAGCTAATGCTTTAGTAGAGAAAAGTAAAGCAGAAAAAAATGTGGGTGATCATAAGGCCCCACTGGAAATGCAGATCACCCCAGATGTTTTGGTTTCTTGGGGCCCAAGTGTATTTATTGGTGTAGATACAGAGAAAACCAGCAGTGCTGTCTTATTTGAGTTTATGTTTAGGGTACCTTAACAGTACTGATGAGAAATCGGTATTTTTAGACAAAAAAATGGCAGTGCACAGTCCCTTTTTAAAGTCTTGGATAGTTTGCACTGTAGTTAAAAGCAGCTTGGTCTAATTGTGGTCTCTCTCCTTCCTTTCGTTACACCCTCAACACTCTCTGAAAACAAACATAGGCTATGATAAGGCTGTACAACCTTTGCTGACCATTAGTTAAGTCAGGCCTGTATTGATGACAGGCCTGGGGTGTCTCCTAATGTCCCTTATGTGAAGTGCATCTATTGTTACTGGCCCTAAAATTATGGCTATGAAAGCTACCAGAGAGGTGGGATGCACCTCGCAATTCTGCGTGGGATTGGTTCTGGTGCCAGTGGGCACTGCAGTCCTGCCGGTCCTGGGGCCACCTCAGCTGTTCCCATTTCAGAGCACTCCAGCCCAGGAAGACACTACATCTTAGAATACACTTCTGGAAGTTGAGCCTTGACGTGAGCGAGACTGATAGTAAAATTCACGAGAGCGGTACAGAGAATGTACAGCACTATACTGGCAAAAAGAGCATTTCCCCCTCCCCAGCTGAGATGTAGGTAAGAATGCTGCATTGCAGTGTTTCATATGGAAAATGTAACAGACCTGTCATAATTTCTAAACAACTTCACCCTTTTTACACTGTGGTTTGAATTCAGAATGTAAATATATTAGTACACTTCGTATGCACAAAGAAGAGAGTATGTAGAATTCATTGTGAATAGACAAGACTTCTAACAACTGAATGCTTGTTTAGTGTGACACATCTATTGATTTTAATAGACTTCTTTGGCTTACAGGGATTCAGATCAATGATAATAAACATTAATCTTAGTAAATGCATCTATGTTTTGTTACTGGAACTGGAATTCCTAAATCAATGTTTTGCTTTTTGTAACTATTTATATATGTGTAACTTTTAAAACTAATATTTGGCAGGGGGTTTGTTGGGTTTGGGTTTTTGTTGGGGTTTTTTTTTGGAATATAGTAATAAAATGTGATTTAAAAAATGTCTTAGATACATCACAAAATGTATTAAAGGTTAATTATCTGCCAGATGTATGCTCTGGATCATGTTCGCTTTTGTTAAAGTTCTGCATTATGATTTAGTGGTTGTGTCAGGCTGGAACAATGTAATGTTCATCTTTGGTGAGAGGCACTGTACTGGGGGGCAGCTGGTCAGTGATGTTTTGCCACACTGAACAGTTTTCAGTTTTGCTTTTGTATTTTGCAGCATTGCCTCCTGAAGCATTTACACACATTGGTTCAAAGGCCAGCAGGTCTGTTTCATAGCATTCGTGTCTGCTTTCCATTGGGAACTTCATGTTTTTTGGTTCCTGGTGTCACATTAATTGAGATCAGTGCCTTTGTGTAAACTCTTAGATCTCAAACTATGCCCTTAATCCCATCTAGCCTGGGCCCCAGCTGCAGGTGTGGTTAGTGGGTGTGTGTGAGTGGTCTGAGAAGATGGTGTTTCTTCTGCTTTGTGGCATCCAGGAGTAAAACAGTAAGACAGGACGGGAGGGCCGATAGGCATTGGTCAGTCCTCTTGCACTCATTTTCCAGTACTCCTGTATAACTGTATTGGTATTTCTAGTAGCAACAGTCATGGAGTTTTTAATGGCTGTGATTACAGCGGTGTGAACTGGCTTTCACTGTAATTTGTGCTTCGTGGTGCCAGGTGGAGCAGCTGGCAAGAAATGAGAAATATTCCATCTGGTGAAAACGGCAATTCCAGACAAAAAAGAGAAAAGCAAAAATCTTGTTTGGTCAGAGTGAAAATTCCAACTAATATCTTGATTTTGGTTCTCTTCCTTTTTATTTGTTTCTGTGATCACTCATCTGAAAAAGCTAAATCAGACAGTTGTTGTACAAAGGAAAACCACTTCCCCAGCCCAAATGTAAAT
Organism: Empidonax traillii; assembly: GCF_003031625.1. Classification (NCBI taxonomy): domain Eukaryota; kingdom Metazoa; phylum Chordata; class Aves; order Passeriformes; family Tyrannidae; genus Empidonax; species Empidonax traillii. Next base: position 1,082,732 of record NW_020955217.1, read on the forward strand.
GCAGCAGAGCAACCAGGATGCTTGCTGCAGCTTGAAGTTGCAGTGTGGTGTTAGTGTTAGTCTACTCTTCCCAAAATCTCTCATTAAGTAAGCATGTGCACATTTGTATACTTGCACCTGGTAATTTATTCATACCTGGCTTCACTGTCAACAGTTTTTAGATTCCCAGGTGCTGGGTTCACGACATGAAAAATGTCTTGGAATAGCCATTCCCTACCACCTGTTATATGGCCCTGAAGACTGACAACTGTCAATGACAACAGGGGTTTCCATTGGTAATGTCTGAACAAGGACGAGCAGCAGATCTGAGGACAGAGCTGTGGACATCAGGTAACCATGGTTCAGGTTTCTTGGACTCTTTTCTCACAGTGGTGGGGTCTGGCTTAATTCGGAATGAGAAGGAATGAATCCCTGCTTCCTGCAGTCTAGTTTTCTGTGGGGGGTTCCCAAACACAGAGCAAGTCTGGCCCTTCTTTGCTTCCCCTGACCATTGAAACTAGAACCCAGGTCACAAGCACCTGCCTCTGAGAAAACACTTGACTGTGATGTTGGACACCAGTGTGGAAGATAATTTATTGAGACAGGAGATTCCTCATTCTGCACTGTAACCTTTTCAGCTGGACTGTCTGTCCCTTTCCCTTGATTTGCTGCGTTAGAACAGTATATGCTGTCACTGGCAGCATAAACCAGCTAGCTGCTGGGATTCATACTTTAATGGGCAGCTTGCCACATACATAGACATAAGATATAATGCTAAAGGCCACATCCGTCTCTTATTCAAGGAGAGTAATAAAGCAGATTTTATTTGACTTGTATAAATCCAGTTTAATTGGCTTTCCTGCTAACACTTTCATTAACATGTAAATTAGCTGTCCTAGAGCTGTTAATTATCTTTGCAGAAAATGTTGGATATGGTCATATAACGTACTCTTTCTTTTTTACTGCTTGTAATGTTTTATACTGAGATGTGCCCATAAATATTCACTGTAGTTTTTTTTAAAAGGAGGATGAAGAGGCAAAGGCTCTGTGTCATCTTGTAGGGAAACGATTATCTTTAGCATTATTCACCAGCCTGCTGCCACGTTAAACTGACACTCATGTAAGAAGCTTAGCACAGGGTTTCATGGGCTTGGCCTTTGAAGGTTTGGGGGATTTTTTTTAAGTGTCTGGCAAACAAGAGAACAGAGGAGGATGACAGGTACTCAGACAAAGGCAGCATCCTCTCTTGCAGGATGCCTTGTGTTTAAAATTTGGCAGTGGCAGTGAAAAAGGTAGGCATTACAAGGAAGAAAATGGCTGAATTCCCAGTGTCCAGGAAGCTGAGAACAAGCCAAATAATTTTCCTATGGGAAAAAAAAAACCAACACCCTTTTTAAAAGCATATTTCTGAAAAAAAATTCCAAACGAGGGTTTTTTTCAGCTTCATCAACTGCTTAAAAATACTCTTCTTCCTTTAATAATAAAAGATCTTGATGCTTCTCTTAACAAGATACCATGACAAGTTGCAATCTGTTTATCCTTTTTAGCTGCCTGCTTTGCACAAATGGCATTTATCTTGTGCAGTTTTACCCCAAAGGCAAGGCAAAATCCTGTGCAGCTAGAGTGGGACACATTTAGGTTCCAGGACCAGCTCTTTCCTCATCTGCACTGTGGAAATAAAATACTGACATGGCATTTGCTTATGAAGACACAGAATGGGAACAGGGACAGAACTACTGAATTGCTAAACTGCCTTTAGCATAAGACATCAATAGGTGACTGTGTCATTGGCTGGTCTCAACTGTTCACCATATTTCTTCAGGATCTGCATAGACAATATACAAGCAGACTGTACCATTTCTTCCAAAAGGGACTGTCGTTGTTCAGGTGCTGTTTCCCTGTGAAGTATGTTGTCGGACATTGGCTTGTGAACAAAGACCAAGTGAGTTTAGCAACTGTGGTAGAAGACCAACTAGGGCTGATTTTGAGGTCACTGTAGGTCAGAGCAATGTTTTGAGAGGCAGCACAGGCCTTCTGGCATAGCTGAGGCTTGTTACTACAGTGTCATGAACAGCACAGCACTTACGTCTGGTGTAATACAGGGGGTCACTTCCCTGATGTGGCATAAAACCAGGCATTTCCTCCTGGTCCCAGGCACCACCTCTCCTGGTTCTGCTTTATATCCAGGAAGTAGTACACACCGCTCATTTTACTTCCAAAGAGGAATGTGTCTAACAAGGTAAGTGCTGCCAACACAGCCACTAGTAAAGGTCTACAAGAAGATACGTCTGAGCCTTGTTTCCACAGCAGAAGTTTAAGTAGCAGAGCAATACCAGTGTTCCTTCTGTCATTATACTGGTGTACATTCCCCTTTTGGATTCATTCCAGAATAACAGTGGCAGTCTAGCTATTCGAGGTAAGGATGCTTTATTTCAAACAATTGATTAAAATATAAATTCCCAGGAAAATGTGTTTTTTTAATGTCTTTTTTTCCATACATCATTACATGTTCTTACGTATGATTCGTACCCAAAATGAAATAAAACATCTTAAGATGGATTAATAAAAAGAAATAACTTAGAATAAAGAATTTTTCAAACAAGCTGTGGATAATGTTAGGCTGTATGTACTCTGTATACTTCCCTCCAGGGGCAGTATCTTTATCTTTAAACATGAAAATGAAATGTAGCATGGACAGATGATCTATTTCATTAAATAAAAAAGTTTCAGTTTTTTATTTTGCATCATAATTATTTCTGTAGGAACATTAAGGAGGCAAAATTTTACAACTCTAAATCAGTATTTGTCTTCGTCAAGGTATTTTTGTTTTTTTCTAAGACAAGCAGTTTGTTGAACCCTTCTGACAATGCACTGCTGTCTTCGTCATCGCTAAATGTAACCCAGTGACTGAAATCTTTCAGGTTGGCGTGTTTTAAATTCTCTGAAGTGTGTGCTGGAGAAGTAGCTGATATTACTTGTGTGGAAAGAGGGCAGGAAGAATGCATGTCCAGGTCCAAAAGACTGGTGTTCTCTGGAAGGGAGCTGGTGTCCAAGCGTTGTGGATGCTGGCCTGCTGGTATAGGAAGGCCCTGGAGATCAGCCATCAGTTCCGCAGCAGTTGGTGTCAACAGTTTAGTTGTGCTGTTTTCTGGGCTGGTGGAGGCTGTAGGAGCTGAGCGAGCAAGGACATCAGTCTGGGGGCAGGACCCAGGGTTGTTGTTGTTGGAGTTGAACATTGACCCACTAAAAAGTGGGCTGTCACTGCTCTGGAGAACTTGCAGATGAAAAGCTGCAGGAGCAGACTTCTTCCTTCGTGGTGGCACCTTTGGGGCAAAGGGAACACTCTGAGGAGGCAGTACAATGGCCTCAGCCGTGCTTGCTGAGGGGAGCTGCCTTTCACTGCTTCCCCAGCTCTCCTGAGGCTTCCCAGCTTGTGGTGTTCTGGGTTTAGGGACTGGAGTGATCTTGGTTGGGCAAAGAATAGCTCCATCTTCTAGATGGGGCTCCAGCAAGCCAAAAGGAGACTGTACCATCTGTTGGTCAAACTGCTCTTCTGTAGACATGGCCTGAGGGGGAAAAGGAAGAAGAAATGTGAGAAAAAATGGGTACCTTAAAAGTTTGAGTCACTACTGTTGCAAGTCTTATTGATGGCGTTACTAAGAGAAACTTACTGTCCTGGAATTAAAAAAAAAGCAGTACAAAAAGGAGGCTTGACAGCAGAGTTCTACACTGTACCTGCCATGCTCTGTGCTCATGCATCGTGCCTTGCATCCGTGTTCATTTACACAGAACTATTTGAGGACAGCCTGTTCACTCCCTGTATGAGAAATACATCTCTTTTTGACCATCTCCCCTTCACATTAGGATTTTGCTCTGGGCCAAATTAACACATTTCTGGGAAGAGTCATTTATTTTTCACATCTCTCCAATGACTAATATTATTTAAGCAAGAATGCATAGGGAGGCCTAAATGAATGAGCACGTGCCTTTGGATACATCCTGATAGATAAGACTGAAGGGCAATTAGCTTATGCTAACCCAATAAATGCATTAATGGCTCTGCCCTGTCTCACTGATGCTAGAAACTGAAGATTAAAGTAAGCTCTCAAAGTACAGTCTAGCATATATCCACCATTTAATTATATATAAATAATGAGTCCAGCTCAGTCTAAGAGGGCAAGGGCTCCTTCAGATTTCTCACACTTAGTGTGACTGAATACAAGTATTTAAATTCTTTATTACTCTTGCATAGCATTAAAAGATAACATAATTCTAATGCAGGCAAAATATTTAGTCTATATTTCATGATGGACATATCCCCTGCCACTTCTGTCTATATGCTGTTGTTAAGTTGCCTTCATTTGACTGCATGCTCTTTTAGTGAGGTGGATTGGGTAGAAGTTTTCAAGTACACAACTCCCATCTGACCTCCCTCAGATGGAGGAAAGAGTGGAATTCCAAAGCAGAGTCAAACTGAAATGAATCTATTCCTGCAGAAGCTCTCTCATAACTAACACCAAAATAGCAATCCCTCCCAGCACCTTTCAGGAGTGACCTGGGAATGGCAACAAAACAAACAAACTGACCACTACTTGGCATGTGCTACTTTTTGTTTGTTGGGTTTTGAGGGGGGTTGTTTTGACTTTTTTGTGTGTGTGTGTGTTTTTGGCTGGTTGGTTGGTTTTTGTTTTATTTTGGGTGGGGGTTTTTTATTATTTTTTTTATTTTGTGAATCTGCTAAGTAAAGATGGCACAAAGTCCATTATAGAGAATGGGTGAATGCCTTTAATAAAGGAAGGTAAGGCAGGAGCCCTAACAACTCAGAACAGAACTTTCTTAGCAGAGATTCTGTTAAAGGAAGAATATAAAAGGTACTTAAATTTCTTTCAACATTAAATCATTTCAGCAGCTCTAGAGGTGAACTGTTATCTTCATTGTAGAGACCTGACACAGATTAAAACCTGAACAGCTACAGGTTTGTATTCTTAAGAACATGAACTCCTGAGTAGACTCCAGAACTCAAATTGAAAGGCTGAATCCCATTACAAGGTGTGCAAGAAAAGCGACGACACAGGACACAGAATGGATGAAGACGCTGCCTCAAGTCATTACAGAGTAAATCACTCATGGTCTGAAGTGATGTGATGAAGAAGAGGTGAGTCTTAACTCCCGAGAAGGTTTAGACAAACCAGAAAAAAGGTAACAAAATCTAAGAGAATGGACTGGCAAACAGAAAAGCTGAATATGGCTCCCTTTCCTTTCTGATCTTTCTTACATTTTATGCAAAATCATTTCAGTGCCTGCTGACGTGATAGGACTTCATACAAACTGTTTAACAGCCCACCCTTCCTGCCGTCATTCATACTGTGTAAAGGATGCATTTGGCTGCAACTATCTTACATTTTCCACCTTGACTCCGGTCCTTTGCAGGGGTACTGGCTTCTTTGGAGTTGGAACTTTGGGTGGTGGACGGTGAGGCACAGGCACTGGTCCTGCCTGCGACCCTTGAAATGATGCTGACTTTGGGATGCTGGGAAGAGGCCCGGGTTTCATGTAAGTCTGGTTTCTGCTTGGAACAGGCTTTACTGCATCCTCCTGTAGTCCTGAAAAGCAAACCCAAATATGGCATCTCAGCCTGATCAGAATGTAGCTTCAAGATACTTTCTTTCACAGTCGTCTTCTCCAGAATGTTCAGGCCTGAAGGGCTGACTCAGGCCAAGAAGGTAGGTTTTAGAAATAAGCACAGACCTTTGCAATTCTGTCACGTTTGTAATAATAAGCTCTTAGGGAAAAACTCCCACCTGAAATAATTTTATGCCGAACTAGCAGTACTGTGCCACCATTTGGCCAAGTAGAAAAAAACACTGGCTGGGGATTCAGGAGTACTGGCCTCAAGTCCTGAGTCTGCTTTTGCCCCAATCTGAAAAGTCAGTGATACGAAATATGTCTTGTAGAGTACTTTGGGAGGAACTGTGAATGCCAACTAGTGGTACAACATAAGGGACTTAAAAGTGATGCTGGCCAGACTAGTTTTCTCACCCACACCAAGAGAAATGCTTAATGTGAATTTCAAAAGTGACGGGAAGTAAATCTGATTTTGAAATTAAATGAACAATACTGAGGAACAAACAAAAGGATTTATGCCTTTATGATATTTCTAAATAAAGGGAATTAGTCCAGACTACATTTGTTCTATTTATAAATGAAAAAGGGATATTTTCTCCTAAACTGAGAGGCTTGCAAGCTCAGGTAGCCATTCTCATTCATGCAGCATCAGCAGAAAGACTGCGTGCAGCCCTGGAGGGTACATTCACAGTACCTAAGCTAGTTTCCTGCTCTAACTTCCCCTTGCAAAAGGCTCTCTTCTCCAGGGACTGGATAGAGAGCCTAAACACAGAGGAGCCTGTTAGCTTAGCTATTCAAGCTGAAGTGGTGCAAGCTTCTATCTAGGTTACAACTGCATTTGCTGTCCAAATGTGAACAGAATCCAGGTTATTTCTCCTGCAGCTGTATTTGCTCGGTAGTTCTGCTTGGAATAGTAAGCATTTACTAAATAGAGCAGCAAATATCTTTTATGCAACTCTGAGCTAACAGAGGCACCAGCAGTTTAGTAAGATCCCATCTTTATATTTTAATTTTTCTGACTAGATCCGGACAAAATAACCTAAGGTGCTCCTAGTAGCAGGTTCTACAACAAAATATAAAACTTCAGTCATCTTCAAAAAAGGTTAATATTACCAGAACTGACAGTGAATACCATGTAAAATTTTGCAAGAATGCGTTCAGGTGAGATTCTGAATAGAAATATGTGCATCTGGGCTATGATGAGATAGATGAATACACCTACAGTTTTCTTTTTTTGAAGATTTTTAGAAGTCAGTAAGAAAGCTGTGCTCACCTCCTTTGGCTTCCATAAGACATCTAATAGCTTCTTCTGCTTCCTCAGCTGTGGTGGTTTTGATCTGCTTTACATTGTAAGGTTTGCTTATTCCAGTTCGGACCTTAGGCTTTAAAAAAAATACGAGAATGAGTAATCTTGAGACAACTGACTTTTCTCGTACACCTGTAATTTTACAGCTAAGATCATACACCTGTAAAATTCTGTTCTTGCCAGTGGCAATTCAGAATTTAGTATAAATTAACTAAAGAATCTTTTGGCAAATATTCCATTTTTCCTAGCAGCTGACAGACAGTCCAATGCCTGACTCCCACAGCTTGTCCCTTAGCCATCCCTTGTTCAATGCATTAGGGTTCTCATCCAGCATGACAGGAGTGGGGAGGCGTTTCCACATTCTGGTCTTAGTCTTTTTAGGAGACTAAAAGCCTTGCTGGCAATGGTCAAGACTTTTCCTGCATTTTCAGTACTATCATGGCCCATCAAAATGGAGGTGAGAGAAGAATTAAAGCATATCATGATGGTGCTGAAAATTCACATTAGCATTTGCCAGAAAGCAGCATGTGAAATAAACCAACAGTGCCCTTGCACTATTCATTCTCTCTCTCACTCTTTGGCCTTCCTAATTTTTCTGGTGTCTAGCAGGGCCTACAGACTAATATTACAGTACTAGAAGTTATCTTAGCATTTTCAGCTCAGACATGTGATGGACTTCCTTCCTTGTGTGACAGGCACATCCTGTACATGATGCTCAGTGTCACTGTAGATGGAAGAGATGAGGACAATCGCAAGAGGCCACGCTGAGCAGCAGGACTCACTGGCTGCTGAGGGGCTCCAGGTAGCAGCTTTGCTGTTGCCAGGATGGAGCAGGTGGAATGGCTTCCTGGAGAGACGGAACCATCTGAGGGGGACTTTTTGCCTGATGTTCCGGCTGAAAGAGGAAAGAAAATAGCTTTTTACATTCAAGAGCTGGTACAACATTTTATCTGCAGTGGAGCAAAAACATTGTGCTTGGAAACTGTTTGTGACAAATAAAAGAGATGAAGAGATGCCATCACCCTCCCTGCTCCTCCAGGGACAGACATATTAAGCAAGACCTTCCTGCAGGACACTGAGGACCTTGAGTCCCTCTGCATGAGTGCCAAGAGTCAAACACTTTAATTTAGGCAGAGTGATGTGCTGAACAGTCACTGCTCTACTCTAAGGTGAAAAAAAAATCTGAACACAGAATAAAATGCTGAAATCTTGAACTTTTTCAGGAAGCAGCTTCCTAGTTAGTCTTACTTTCATTTAATTAGTTAGATAACCTCAGCTGAGCATTAACATTGCATTCTAGGCACAGAAATACAGACACTGATGTTGCCACTTCTGTGCAAGAGACTCAGAAATGATTGGGAATGATCCTTCTAGCAGTGAGCCTGACAGAACCTTTAATTTAAGACTAGAAAATGTACACAAAAGAGAGATTTTTGTGCTGCAAGAAAAAAGTTTGTCTAAGACAGAAAGCAAAGATGATCTTGCTGATCTAGCAATCAGCATTCATCCAGAAGTAGCCATAAAAAAGGAGCAGCACAGCACTGATGGCATCTCAGGTGTGCAGAGCTCAGGTAAAGAGCATCACTTCCCCTTTGTGCCTCACTGAAAATCATAAGCCACTTCGCATTTCTTTCATGAACACAAAAGCAAGCAAGAATTGCTTGCAAATCGGGGGGAAAAAAAAAAAAAACTGCCCAGAACAAGTATTTCATCAAAGCTTTTTATAAGTATGATTACAATTAATTCAAAAACCAAGAAACTGTAAGAAAACACTCAGTGATTTTGGGAGTCAGCAGGCATAAATACCAATATTTTTATTGCCACAAAGTTGCTGCTCAACTCACTAACCTGAGTGATGAGTTAGTGTGAAACATACAGGCTATTCTATCCTACTAAAGGCACTTTTCTGTGGAGTACCTGTCATTCTAGAGACAAACTTCTCCCAGTACTAACAGCAGCCATATTCAAGCTGAAACAGGCTGGGAGGCAAGTACCTCAACAGCCTGACATTTCAGAACAAGATATTCCTTTGTTTGTCACCAAGAAATGGCAGGCAAAACCTGTTTCGCTGGAGCCAACACAGCACTAAAGAAAGTTAAACTCACCAGGAGGTGGAGGCCTCTGTGGTGGCTGAAGTGGCCGAGGCCTGGTAGGAATGGACAGAGACCTGCTTGGAATCCGGCGGTGGCATTCCCCACTTGCCTCCAGCTCCCGCTTCAAATCGGCCAGGTCTGTATCATCTATGGAAAATGTTTAAAGTATTCTTATTAGATACTCACTGGGTGAAATGCACCAAATCCAAGTGGTCAGGTGATTGTGAATAGATCACCTCAAACAGGTATCTCAGCAACACAACATGGCTCCTTTCATATTGTTTTGCTCTCCCCGAGTGCCTGCCTGCTCCCACTGCTGGAAGCATCTACCCTTTTGTCAAACGCTTCTCCCTCTCTCCTTTTCCACCGTTTATTAACTGTTTGTACCAACAAAAAGACTTGCCTGCATTTGATTTTAGGGTTACTACTCACCTTGTTAGATTCTGAGGTTTTTACAGTTAGACGTGGTGGCAACCTGCTCTCGTTCAAACTGTCACAGCTAATCATGGCCAATTCCTTGCTATTCCATCCCAAAGACAGGAATTCCATCTGAGGATTAGACACCTTTTCTTGCTCAGGACAACTGCTTTTATTCCAGACAGAACTCTGTCTGAATGGCTCACTCATCACATCTCTGCTTTCCAGCAACATCTCCTAATAGGTACACCTGCCTCAATCTGCTAGACTTCGGCTGCACCTTACATCACTAAGTAATCACTCAGTCTTTCATCTCGTCTAAGCCTCTCTAATAGCTGGTGAGGGGAGAAGTAGGGATTGCTTTATTGTCCCTGTCTGCCATAGTGATGATTTTCAATTCAGTCCTCTTGCCCTGCCATGGCTGCCCAGCCATGCAGCTCTGTTCTTTAGGGCTCCAAGACTCACTGGGTTTAGTTTTGTCCCTGTGGTTTGGAGAAGATGGGGAAGGAATTGTGTAGCAGCAGTCTCTCATACTTCAGGTATTTTTAAACAAGTTGTTGTCTTTCAGAAAGCTTTGTTCTGCAGGGAATACTGAGCTGCTCACAGCCTCCTACTCCCACTCAGCAGGGGATGGCAGCCAAAGAGACAGAGCCTGTGATCTGCTCAGCCCACCCTCCCTCTTCTCTGCATTTTCAGTACTTAGGAGCTGCAGATACAAGCTCATCGGGTAGGATCCAAGCAGTCATGCAGGCACCTAGAAGCACGGTTGAAGTTGTGGCAGTGAAACTGAACATGAAGAAAACAGCCATCACCACCCAATCCCTTCCCCCAAAAGGCTGCTGGCAGAGACATCAATTTCGTGAGGCTATGCCCTTCTCTGACCTCAGAAACACACATACACACTGTTGTGCCTGTCATTGGTTTCCAGCTGTGTCTAACACCAGCTACACAATCATCATACCTTCAATTAGGAGTTACTGAGGCAGAATTGGAAGCTTATGGAGGCATCTGAAAGTGCAGACACTTTAAGATAAATTGAATATATCATATTTTGAGTTGTGTGAGATCATGACCCCATCTTGACCTTCTTCAAACTATACTCCATAATCCCTATTTACTTTGTGATATTTTTTGTGGGGAAGAGTTAGAGTGGGTGACAAGAATCACTGCTGTTCTCTGTGGCTTAATGAATCATCACACAGGAGGCCAGAGGTGCTTGGAGGGCAAGGCACCCTATAATAAAAGTGATTGGCTTCACAGTATTTAATAATGACTCCTTGACTCAGGGCTAGGTTTCTGGGTCTAGCCACACTTCACCCAGCCTATGACTCAAGATGGGCAAGAAAGCCATAAATCACTGTTGGAAAATCTGTCTGTGTAAATGCAGGAATTTCATTTTATCTTTTTGAACTCTACTTCTGACTCAACCTTTAGAGGTATTAAAGTTTTCACTTTATGTCAGAAGACAAAGCACTTCTGAGAGAGCGGAGAATGACAGCTACTGAATCACTCGGTGTCACAATGAGGTGTTTAATACGTAACCCAGCCTGTCAATGCTTGGCCACTGAAGCATGTCCCGATCACATCCCACTGGCTTGGCTAGTTCTTGGTGCAGTTTTTGTCAGTATTCTCTTCACAGCTTTGTCTTCTCTTTACCGAGTCATGTCACAATAATATGCAAATAAGCCATGTGATCAAGAAAAAAGTTAGCACACTTATGAAGTACTACAAGAATGAATATTATGTTCTGTGAACCTCAGCTTCCTCAGAAATAAATCAAATGGAAACAAAGGAGAAACTTTAGGCCTCTCGGGTAATATGAACAAAACAACCTCCCAGCTTACACCTGACTGCTTTAACATTGCTACTACTCAAAGGACAGAGTTGAGCCCATCACTGAATCAAACAAGATTCCTTTGGTTTGATTTTGCACTGGGCCTAAGAAAATAACATACAATCTTTTGTTGCATGCTCTGGTGCCAAACAATATCAAACGGATGAAAAGACTTAGTTTCTCATGGCTATAAAAGAAAAACAGCATTTTTCAGCACTCCTGCCTTGCCCTGGGCTAGAGAGAAGGAGAATCTAAGCTTTATTGCTGTTATGCCTGAGGGCCTCAGTTACAGTCACTAACTCAATGGAAGTTGAGCATGAATAGGAACTACAGAAGGACTTAGAATGAAAATAAAAATGAATAGGAAAATACAACAGGAGAACAAACAACAAACCTTCAGGTCTTACTTTAAGGAAGGTAGATACTTCACCTTTATACAGCCGTGGGTTTTGTCCAGATTTGTTTGAAAAAGCTATGGATGCACAATGTCCAGAGCCATCAGACATATCTTCTGCTGTGTCTGCTACCAGGTATTGACACAAAGAGTCATCTAAATAATCATCTTCATCCTCTACATCACCTGAATTAAAATATTAGATAACATAGAATTAGTGAGCAAATGCATTCTCTGTCTCTCCATACTACCAAAGAATTAACCTATACTATCAATTAATTTAATACACAGGCTGGGCAAGATTCTTGTGTAATCAACCCATGTGTTTCATTAGAGTATGTTTCTACACAGACAATTGCACCATACACTGAATTTGCTAACATACAACACTAAATTGATAGGATGATCAGAGTAACAGGTCTTTGCCCAGGCACAGTGCCAGGTCATGGCCTTAGTTACAATCTTCTCTTAAAGAAGTGTGGCTTCTTTACAAATAAAGATACCACTGACACTCACACTGTACCTTCTCTGTGCAACCAAAGTCAGCGAAGCAATTTCTCACAACTTTGCTTAGAAACCTGTTGCTTACCTTCTGAGTCGTAGTCCAAACTTGAGAAGTCAAAATTTTCTTCCAGAAGATGGGAATTTGCCGTAGGGGACATGGGGACAACGCTGTCCCGTTTTCGAGCAATTTCCTCATGAAGGCCCTTTAGCCAGTCTTTAGTCTTGGGCTGGATCTTCACTGTTCTGCCTCTAACCTAATGCAAAGAAAGAATTGTTTCCCTTTGCCAAGCAAAACAAGAACAAAAACAAGAACACCTGAACAAAATAAGCAAATGCTGCCTGTTGTACGATTGCTTCAGAAACTGATGCAACTTCAGAAGCTAAATGAAAAGGAAACACTCTTCCTACCCCCATAACCCTGTTTTCAGACTGTAGCAATATTCTTAAAAGAAAATGAACTTCAGAGTTCAAAAGCACTGCTGCTGCATTTGGGAAATACTGGAGAAATAGGTGAAACATCAAATATCATCAAAAGGATACTATGATAGTAATATTGGTGTGGGAGGTTTCAATTTTTGAGTCAGCAGTTTTAAAACACACAAGAGTTTGTTGCCTGCTGCCATCTGTAAGGATGGCAGAAAACCTTGAAAATCTCTGACCAGAAAATCTCATATATTGTTGATGTGTATGCAAAAGTATATTATTAAACAGATTAGGACTACTGCTGTCTATATGTGTTGCTCTATGACATTTGGGGTGAAATGTATCCAAGCCAGCAGGATATATTAGGACAGGAAAATTAGTTTGAAAAGTTCCCAGCTCAGGTTCCCAGCACCTTCACACACTGTGCTTATGCAATTGTGTTTCAGTCCATGCTATAAATTACACCAATGGCATAAGTCAAATTAAAAGAGAAAACTGCAAATATTAGAGAAGAATGAGAGTTAAATGCATTAGATCAGTGTTGAGTTTACAGGGCAGCCCCACAAACAGTTTTGTCAGCAAAAATGAGGGGGTTGATGAATTGCAGAGTACATGTGTGGGAAGGAAGAGCAGGGGATGGGAAGGCAAACGCCTACTCCTAGTGCTGAATTCGCCATGGAGGCCAATGAATCATGTTGTTCCAGCTTGGTAGAAGGAGTTTATTTGATACACTTAAGAGAAACGAAAATCTCCAAACCACAATCATGAGGATGCTTTGGCAACAGTATAAAGTTACACAGAATCTCACTTCTTCAAGTGCCAGAACAATGACCAAGTCCATGTATTCTGCAGTGGTATCAGAGGCCAGACCCTAAGAACTGCTTAGGAGTTCCATGAAAGGCCACTTCATGCCATCCCAAAACTGAAATACTGCATTGAAAACCTCAGCAGTGGTGAAAGCTAAAGACTTTGTGAGCACTAACTTTCTTTGAAATAATGCCTCTTGATTTACCTAGAAACTCAGCTGTCTCATTCTAAGCAGCCACTTTTGAGAACTTTGTTATGAAATTATTGTTATAGGTTTGAGAGAATCTTACTTTGACACCATCTATATCCATAACATGAAGAGCTGACTTGCTGTCTGCAAATGTCACCAGCATTTGACCTCCAATGATCCTAGTGAAAAAAGGCAGAGGAGAAAAAACAGTGCATTTTACTCCATTGTTGAATAAAATCCCTAAAGAAAAGCATGATAGTTTTCTATCATATATATATATATAGATATATATATATACACATATCTATCTCTCTCTATATAATACATGTATAGCTATGAATTTGGTTTTAGTTGTATTTTCCTTCACAATCCTATTTTTTGGGGAGGAGTAGGTGATCTGTGAATCTCAGCTGGGCTCCTCTTCTCTCCCATCCTCCCTTGTGTGACCCCAGCACCCTGTCCTTTACTGGATCGCCCCTGAAGCAGCAGTACCAACATCCCAGCAGCTGTTGATGGGGTACCCAGTGCAATATCCACACTCCCTGTGTACTAGCTTCTGTGGCTCTGCATATCCTTCACCTCAGAGGATGTGTTCCCAGAGACTAGTATATACCAAGATCTAAAGCAATTAAAATCGAACTAAACCCAAACCACCAAAGCATGTTCTTTTCTGGCTCATTTTCTTCACAAGCAAGGTGATGATGCTGCTCCCGCAGGGCTGCTTTTGAACCCTCAGCTTATACTGGCACTTCACAAAACTATACAACAACAGGTCAGCAGCTTTCTCCATTCATAAATGGATCCAATACAACATAAACAAGTTTCTGGTGGTGTTTCCCACAGGTCAACTGTTAGGTCTTTTGCCTGTATTTCTCAAAACAGAAGTCTCATAGATGTGCTGGAGCCCTGTACAGAATCAATCAGAATGAAATTAGGCAGCTCTGCCAGAAGGTATCACACTTTCCCTCTCAAACCCAGCAGGTGACAGCACTGCAAGAAGCTGTACTATTACCAAACCAGCAGTAGACCCCCAACAGAAAGGAGAGCCAGTCAAGAAATCCTACTGAGTGTGAAAGAGTTGTGGAAGAGAGCTGATCTCCCCAGAGGAGGTGAAGCAGGGCCTGAGGACCCATCAGAAACAGAAATGCATGGAAGTGAGGCCTGAATCTAAAGGTGATAATTTACATCAAAGCCTCTGCTTTATGACGCTGTTCTGAACAAAACTCTCCTCCACGCAGACAAGAGAGCTGTTAGGCTATTTCTTTAACAGGTTGTTGTGAGGTATAAGGTATTCAAAGCATTTCTAATGAAGAATTCAATATGCAGTAAAGGAATTCAACACAGTACCTTCCAATACAAAGTTAACTCTGTCAGGACAAAAGGGATTTTCTGGTCTGTGCTTTGAAGAGATAACATGCCATTTCAGATCCCAAACTTACCTGACCAGAACAACAGTGCCATAATCCTCAAACATTTGCATAAGCTCTGTACGCAAGTCCTCAGGAAATTCATTTTTCTCTTCAGGTGTTGGTGATAGCAGATTTACCACTACTGTGGCGTCCAGTGGTCCCTGGAAAGATGACACTTCCCGGAAAACACTCTCACGGGCAGCTTCATTAACTTCCTGAACTTCTACTTCTACAATAGCTAACACTGGCCTACATGAAACAAAGGAAAAATGCTTATTTAAAAATAAGAAATGCTTATATAAATGTAAAGTCTATTTCAAGAAGTAGGGCAGGTAAGCTTCATTTTTCCTGCAGTGGTCAAGATCATGCCTTGAGCACTATTAATTATATTTCCCAGTCCTGCATTAGCTGAATGTAGCAGTGAGGACACACCATAAAGGATTTTAAATAACAATTTTATGTAGCACTTTTGGCAAACCTGCAGACTAAAAATACCAGGATACTTCACTCATTATCAAACAGCTGTGTCCCAAAACCTCTACAGATCAGGATGGAAATATATTATTTGCTGTTAGACGAGGCCACACAAAGATATCTTCTTCCAAAAATTAAGGATGCGGTACTCTAAGTGTATAATGTTTTTATGTAGCAAATATATGTCAATCATTATAAGCTGCCAACGCTGCAAACTTGCTTCTTGAACCATTTCTTACAATTTATCTCTCTGTGTGTTAGATCTGAATAAAATTGAGAGAGCTGTCTGAAAGAATAAAACTCATCTCAGTGGATGCAATCCACATCCTCAGATTTCCACCTGCATGTACACACAGAGCAGTAACTGGAATGGCTGCTCTTGTAACTATGTTAAAATTGCTGCCTCCTCGTTTCAATAGACCTGGCTCTTGAATACTCATTACCCGGGCATAAGAAAGCAACAACAGCAAAGCTAGAAAGAGATAGTAAAGGGGAAAAATGTATAGGAAGCATTAACTATTTCCTTAAGCACTGTGAATCATAATGCATTTCCATATGTCACAAAGATATAGCTATGCCCTTTTCCTAGCACAAACTCCGGGAAAGCAAACCTGCTGACTATAATTAAAAAGCAGTATTTGCAGTCAAGTTTGCTGAAACAGAAAGCCATGTATAAGAGCCATGTTTCACAGATTGCATCCTCAGGGTCCAGTATAATGAGTGCAGTAGCTCCACTGTGCTTTTCGGAACACAGCAATGTCAAAGCCTTGACACAGATAAATTGATTGCGAGAGGCATGTTCTTCCATTGCTGGAGGAACACAGAACAGTCCTTGCATTCAAGAGCACCATGAGAAGCACAGAGACAGCTCTTGGGGGTCAGTGAGCACTGCTAGGAGGAACAATATTGTAGCATTTCCACAGGGCATGCAAGGGGTGAGACAAATATTACTCTGAATGCAAGGGACCTTTCAAAGTGTATTTATTACAGAATTTGTTTCTCAGAAGTGAAGCAGAGAACAAGTTTAACAAAGAAAGGTCATTCATATCCCTAAAGAGAAGTTAATTATATGGATCAACCAGAAGCATTAGTCTCTGATTTTTCTTTCTTCTCCCATCTCCATTTTGAAGGGAGGTGCAGAAGATCCACACTTGACTACCGTGAAGAGGTCAAATCTGGCCCTAAGTGGCCTATCTTACACCTCTTCAGGTCACACAGTCCCAACCTCCTCCTCTCCTGCAGCAAACTGAATGGAAGTCCATCAGAGCAGCTTCCTTAGGTGTCAGAGCTTTCTGAAACCAAGCAATAGAAAGCCCCATTTTCTACACCTGTTGTTACAACTTATCCAGTGTTTGCTGAGGTCACAGTGCAACAAAAATAAATACATGACTGTAGATACTTGCCACTCTGGTATAAAATCCGCTATGGGGGGAAAAAACCCCACCAAACAGATACTGAACACAGAATAAGGGTGTAATTCCTGTTATAATTAGACTTGGTCCCTCACTCTGAAGGTGTAATTGAGTATGACACATTCTAACCTGGCAGTCCTTTCTTTGAATGTTTGCGTAGGACTTTACCTGTGGTCCGATGCCTGCAGCTCCGCTCTCCCGTAATACATCAAGGCTCCAGGGGTCCAGGTGTGCCTGACTTTGGTATCAGCATTCAGATCACTGTCTAGAAGATTGATCTCGCCAGCTATGCAGGACAAAACATGCTTTAAAACTCACTCAGAGCTAGTTTTACTAACAGTTAAACATTGTTTCTTTAGGACGCTCTTCACACACTCCAGTAGTAGGAGGTGAAGTATTTTGTTCTTGTATATACCATTGAAGGTAGAGCTTGTATCCTAAAAGATTTACAAATTAGAGACTAGAAAGAAAAAATACAGAAGGGACTGGAAGTGCAATCAAGACAGCTGATCCCTAGAATAAGTAACCTAAAGAATGGTTGACCTGAATGTCACCCAATTAATTACCTGTTCTCTCTCTTTTTTTCTGGGTTGATTGAGTCATATTAGTATTTTGCCTCCTGTCCCATCACCAAACATGGAAACTGCACTTGGAAATTACATTGCAAATCTGAATATTACACAGGGATTGGAGAAATAATACACAAGAGAGGGGAGAAAGCAAACCCATGCACATCCAGTCTCTAAATACTTCTTTTGCAATGCATTAAGGTGACAGAAAATGCTCCAGACATTATGCTAGAGTGAGATATTACATTGTTGTTTATAACAGGAAAGCTTTTAGGTGACTGTTTAGGCAAAAGGATAACTATCTCTTTCCTGTTGAGCTGAAAATGAGTTAATATAGAATATGGCATTTCTGCTGAATCACTGGCATTGGGGCTACACTTTTTTCTCAGAAAGCAAGTAGTCTTTTAGCCTATAACAGTAATAGGAAGCAACACAAAACAATTAGAGCTGAGAGGCAGAAGAGCCCTGCCACCAGCAGTAAAGCAGAGCAACTCTAGTAGCAAACTAAGAAAAGCTTTGCAGGGCTTGGAAGTTGGGTGAACAGATAAGGGGGTCAGTAATATACCCATGTGAAATAGCTGGGAGAGGCCTATAAGCTCTAAAAAAAGGACTTGACTTTTGCAGACCAGCCAGTTAGATCCTACATTCTGTGTGTATTCCAAATACTAAAGTCCCTCAGGGGCAAGCTTTGCCGTGCAAAATAAGGAATATGCACTGAAAATATGGAAGGGTGTTCTTTCTCCTAAAATGAAAACAGCACAAGAGGCCTGTCTTAACTTCCTTATTATGTCTCACACAGCTTTTCTTTCCCCCAGATTGCATCTCTTATCAATGGCTTAAGCTCCTCATTTTACTTTGTTTTTTATTCTTTAAATAAGAGTGAGTAACTGTATTACACTGACATGTACTCTCTGATTGCCCTAGTTTTGCTTTGTAGTTTTTACACTTAACACGACTTAAATTCCAAGCAGAAGTTCCCAGGCATATGAAACATATCCCCACATCTGTAGGGATGGACCAAATTAATTCTCCAGTGATTACACTTTTAATATGAACTCATTCAAATTTAGAAACATTGGGGGATAGATTTTTCGCGGACTGAGAGAATGGTTATGAAAACTGTCCCTGGATACACAAAGAAATACTTCTTGTTTTGTAACTGTAACTTTTGAATAACAAGTGAAAACAGCCCTTCTGTTGTGCCGGCCACTCATGATCTCAAAGTACTTTGTAAGCACTAATTAATGAAATCTTCCCCAACTGTCAGCAGAAATATTCCTAAAAATTATCAAGACACAAGAAATTACAGAAAACCACTTATACATCTACTGAGGACAGCAGTTATAACAATCAAGCCATTATAAGACAGGAACTTTATATGCACTAATGATTCTGTTGAAAAACAACAGAATAATTTCTATATTGCTACAGCTGATTTGTTTTCAGTTCTTCAGTGAGCTCCCAGCGCCTTTTTGATCGGTAGCATGTAGCCCTTTTTCACACACTCAAAAAGAGAGGGCAGAAACAGAAAGAACATCTCTTTGAGTAAAGCACCATTCACTAATTCTGGATGAATTCTACAACAACTTTCCAATTACAGAATCACAGAATACGCTGAGTTGGAAGGGACCCACAAGGATCAACAAGTCCAACACTTGGCCCTGCACAGGATCATCCCCAAGAGTCATACCACGAGCCTCAGAGTATTGTCTAAACACTTCTTAAACTCTGTCAGGCTTGGTGCTGTGACCATTTCCCTGGAGAGCCTGTTTCAGTGCCCAAACACTCTCGAGGTGAAGAAACTTTTTGTAATATCCAACCTAAACCTGCCCTGACAAAACTTCAGGCCATTCCCTTGGGTCCTGTCATCGGTCACCACAGAGAAGAGATCAGTGCCTGCCCATCCTCTTCCCCTTGAGGAAGTTGTAACTGCAATGAGATCTCCCCTCAGTCTCCTCCGGGCTGAACAGACCAAGTGACCTCAGCCGCTCTTCATACGGCTTCCCCTTAAGGCCCTTCACCATCTTTTTTGCCTTCCTTTGGTCACTCTCTAAGAGCTTAATATCTTTCTTATATTGCAGAGACCAAACTGCACCACTGCAGAGCAGAGTTGGACAATCACATAAAGACAGAGGAAAGATCCTACGCACCTGTTTTTTCAAAAGGCAGTTTCTTTCTCCACCAAAGCACTCTGTCAGTCCATGCTGGGGTTCTGCACTTGTCACTTGTATCATAAGCCTCCGAGCCAACATCATATTTATATGTTGGTCCAAAATTAATAGTCCCTTCATGGAAGTCTTTAAAAATCTATTAAAATAAATAATATATCTTTGATTAAGTTACAGATGACGTAGGTCCCATTCTGAACTACTTTGCAAACAAATAATGTACTGATTTTTAAACAAATTGTTACATTCATGTGCTACAAGCCAGGGTCTGAAAACACAACTTCTTCACTTTCTCAAGGCAGAAGACCAAGACAACATGCAGGTATTCAAGAAAATTAGACACTCTGCCTTACTTTTCCACTGGATTTTTGCTGCTGCAGTTGATCAAATTCCAAAAGCGTCTTCCAATCTTGACGTTTGAGAAAATAAAAGACTTCTTCGTATGTTAGATCAATGCGATAGTTAAAGTCACCACACCAGAAGACATAGTCATGCGAGAACATGCTCTGCCCCTAGTTCAGAGGTACAGATTACTGTTAATGTTAAATCACATTCATGAAAATATCTTTAAAATGCACTGAAATGTACAACTCAGTCTCTCTGAATTACCAAATAGTGGACCCACTTGTCACATTCTATTTGTTAAATTCATCCTGTGATAGAATAGAATGGTTCCTTCACTGTCGTAGGCATCCCACTGGGCTGAATTTTGTAAACAAGAGTGTCAGACTCCAACCCTTCTTTCCTGAAGGTATGTCTAAACTGGAACCCAGCTTCATATTCACAATTTGGTTGTCATGAATATTCAAAACGTTTGTTTCCCTAATAAATTCCACATGAATATATTTACACATTCTAAATATAACATAAAATGTTTTTCTGCTACCAAGGCACATTCAGCAACAAAGCTCCTGGGTAAGAACAAGTTCCAAATTTGATGTTATGTGCACGTCATAGTTTTTTAAACGTACTGAAATAAAACGTCAATGAAAATTCACTCCAGTTCTAAATTTAGTATCCTGTCCTCTAACTAGTCTTTCCCCCCTCCCAGCCCCCGCCCCCCGACACAGTTAAGCTATAAACCTCCAAACCCGAGAGATTTATTAGGGAAACGTTACGGAGCTCTTGCTGTCACAGCACTAGAGGGCACTCTTTATATGCGTTATACACATAAGGTACGTTTAGCTGTTGTAGAATGTAAAGGACATCAAATAGTTAATAAGGTATTAGAAGGAAAAACTACCATAAACACAACTTTATGGCCATTTGGAACAGATCGTCTATGCAGGACGTCCAGTCTGTCAGTATTAGCTCCTGCATAAAACAACTGATTGATATGCTGCATGTGCCAAGCCTCTAAACCTTGCAAAAAACAGGAAGTTAAAATTTTATGCTTTGCAACCTAAATGCCGTTTTCTGCTGACTAACCAGAATACACAAACTAGTCCAATCCCCACCCCCCCACATCCTATCACCTCCAGCTTAGGACCTCTCTGGAGAGGTCCAAGAAAGGAAGTATTGTGGAAATTAAAGCAATCAACTTTAAGGGGAGCAAAGGAGCACTGCTATCAAATCCCATGAGTTATCTACTGGCCTGAGGAGACAAGCTGGAAATATAAAAACAGGGTGATTGATTCGATACAATTTAGGGGAAAAGTTATTCTTACAGACCAAGAGTGCCTACTTGCCACACTTTGAGAAAAGCCAGCAATTCCTTGACACTGACACATTAATGAGGACAAAATGAAAGGAATGAAAAGTACCATGTCAGTGACCAAGAACTGGTATATCATACCTGAGCAGGAGCAGCTAAAGCACTGGCATATTGAATAGCATGGATGGTCTTTCAGGAATTCTCACTAACTAGTGCCAGCAAGAGCTATCAATATCATGCTCCCCAGCTCTAACCAGTCACCTAGATCTTATCCATGATGCCTTTTACAGATGTGTCAATTAAATTGCACTGTTCTGAAAGACTGACTTGAAAACTGTGCATAGCTGAGGACTTTTCAAGCACTGCAGTAATTCAAATTTTTGAAAGGAGAAATACTTATGTAAAGCAAGTGCTATACTGGGTGATATCTAGTCCCCTGTGAAACAGTTCCTTTTTTTTTTTTTATTTAACATTTTCTTTACAATTTTCTTTTATTCCCATTCTCTGTGGCACTGAGATGACTTCTTTGATGACCTGTCACCAAATACACCCTGAGACCAGCTTTCATATTGCAAAGATAGCACCTTTCCCTCCAATGTTTTTAGCATACATACATCTACACTTACCATTGGGAAGCTGAGTTTTTGTGTGATTTCTTTATAATCTTCATTCCTCTCTTTCACTTGAGTCTGCCCAGCAGTTAAGTGACTGCATATGAAGCAGAAACTGGTACTATAGAACTGAAAACGAATGCTCACTGCCCCTTTATTTCCAGCTTTTCCTCCCATTCCTGTTTTCACGGTGTCTATTGCTACATCCCTGTATTAAAAAAAATAAAATAGAAAGAGAACAGAGTAAAGGACTGCAGGGACAAACATTAAGTTAACTTTGACTGCAACACAGAGGAAAAGGCAGTTTACAATGCCCTGTCCTCTCCCCTCCAGAAAGCTTGCTGCTTTTAGGCACATCTTCTAGTTTCTTGATGATGTTGATGTACTTATATTTCAAATTAGGTGTAATACAATAGTACAGAAATAAAACTATTTGAAAAGATTTTCCTCCTCTACTTGTCCCTTCCAAACAGACCAGCAAGAGCTGATTTCTGAAATACTGGGAATTTTTACAGAATATGCTTTTCAAGTTTACCTCTACCATGATCCTTAAAATAATGATAATAACTAAACTTACTATTATGTTTCCTTTTACTTTTGAACATATGGGAATCTGCTTTTCAGACATTTAACAATTTAATTAGTGTTCATATGTATCAAAACCCAACTTCACAGCTCGTGATGGATTTTTTATTCAATTAAAGAGCAACAGATCATAACCCATAGTTTATTAAATCAGATGTGATATAATCAGTGATTATTGGATACAACTATTTATATCTAACTCCGAAATGAGTTCTGTACTGAAGACAAATTGCTTAGGGTCTCTATGTTGTTAATTACTTAGTATTTCAACATCATGATTAATATACACTTTACTATAGGAAGATAACTTGGTAAAGAAGAGGACCTGCTCAGGTTAATTTCTCCCAGATATCCAGCAAGGCTGTCTGATCAAATAAGGAAATTATGAGATCATTACTTTAACCAACCCTAGCACCATGCCTGTACTTCCCAGTGAGAAAATTTTACTTTCCAGAGAGAAGTCAAGTAGATCTAGGCTAGAATATTACTGATTTTAAGAAGGGGCATGCTGCAAACTGCTAAGTCTCATTTGAAGTATTCTCAGAAATTCATGATCTAAATGATACCGGATGTTACAGGTCCTTGTTCCCCATGCCCTTAATTTTCTTCTCTCTTCCTCCCCCATCTTTTGTATCTTTCTTCTCCCTCTTTAATTTCCTGTCTTTTCCTCACAGCAGGACACCACCAGAAGACACCCTCAAGGGGGCAAAGGAAGAACATCAAAGTGTTCCATGAAACAATGGGATTTAAGCACTCTGAAAGAAGCACAAGTTCAGCCTTTTCAATCGAAAGAGTACTCCCTTCCTGCTGCCTGCCTACCAACTCCTAATTGATATTCACCTGATTTGCATTCATGGCAAAGGTTATGCTGAGCCAACCCACTGTAAATTCAACTGCTTGTATTTCATAAATTCTTTCACTTCTGTATAAACTTCAGCTACAGTCTCATTTTGTTTCTCTATTCTCTCTCTTATGTCTAAATCTCTTCAGTCTCTGTAAGCACAGAAGCCTTTTTTTGCACTTCTGATCATCTTTGTTTTCTTTTTCTAGATATGGGACAAACTACACAAGCACACAGGTTAGGTTTGATAATGCTCACGTAACCCATAACAGCATATTTGCATTAAATGGTGAAACTTAGTCACTAAAATCAAACCCTTCCGTTTTTTCCTCTTGATTTTCAAACAGATACATCCAGTTTCTAGCAGTTTGACAACTGTGACAGAGCCACTGTGCTGTTCTGCTTTTGATTTCCATTTAAGCCATGCACTTCCTACTGGATTACTGAAATTTTTTACAAGCCAGGTGAAAAGTCAAAAAGACTGAGAGAAACACTTCTCTGGACTGCTTCATAGCAGGAAAAGAAGAAATTTTTTTAAATCATGTTGAAGAAAGATTACTGGGAAGGCAATGCAAGACCATCAGTTCTCTGGATTGCATTCCTCTGCCTGGCCTACAGCACTTGATGTCTGCACAAGCTCTGTTCTGATCTTTTCACTAGATAGGAGATCAGAGGGAAGAAAGAGGCAGCCTTTGATATTTTAATCACAAAATGCAGTCGCAAATCAGTGCCCCCAACAGTAGAGAGGTCTGTTTGAATCATTCTGGGCTTTAAGGTCAGACAGATGCCCAAAGATAGTTTTGGCTAATTATTCATTTCCTAACCATTTACACATAGCCTGCATAATTCTTGCCCAAGGCAAAGGCATTTTAATGCAGATCTCCCTGTAGCTGGGTAATCTTGGAGGAGTTTGGTTACTCTCCAAAGACATCTGTGCTTAGTAAGATGAGGATCTGCAGCTCTGTACCCTCCCGACTAGGCACACAGTTCTGGTTCTCTGTGGCATCTGAGTGACAAACACTTAATAGCTCTCAAGACAAATACTTAATAGTTCTCAATTCTATAAAATGTCAGGGGGCAAAATTAGGCCTCTCTTCCCCAACCCCCTTTCCACCTTTTCAATCATCCTTTTCAGATCTGGAACTAAACATGTATCTGCAAGGAAACAGTAAGGAGAGGGTTCAAAAGTAAAACCTGCCCTTCAGACAAAGGAAAGCACTTGCCTTCATTTGGTGCACCAAACACTCTCGGTGTCTGACCTGCTAGTCCAGGTCATTCCTTTTCCAGAAAGACAGCACCCGAACAAGATGCTCCACCCTGACTGCCCACCTAGAGCATGCCTGGTGATGGACTCCAGACTTACTCCTCCTGGAAACATGTCTCTGTCCCACACTGAGCAGAGACCAGAATCCAGGTTTGCATGACTCTCATCAAGCTGAAAAATCACTCCCATGCTCTCTGGCCACACTCCAACAGCAGGTGTTACAGAAGACACAGGTTGGGGTTTTTTTGTGGAGGGGGGAGGGAAGTTGTTTGTTTATTTGTTTTAGTTTAGCTCGTTTTTTACCTGATGAAGGGGACATGATACGGTCGTACAAAGATGAAAAGACAAACACCAACAAGCTGTGCTGATGTCAGCTGAATGTAGCGATGAGTCCTGGAAATAGCTTTTTGAAGCTGCTCTCCC
The DNA here is from genome assembly GCF_003031625.1 of Empidonax traillii. Lineage (NCBI taxonomy): Eukaryota > Metazoa > Chordata > Aves > Passeriformes > Tyrannidae > Empidonax > Empidonax traillii. The sequence continues at coordinate 1,107,714 of NW_020955217.1, forward strand.
CACATTTTTCTATTCGTTGTGCTGGAACAAACATAAAATCATTTAATGGAATAAAAAAAAACCCACATACAGTCAATAAAATGAACAGATTACCGTGCCTTGGGTTTACAGACATCCCCTTAGGCTGTAGAACTTGAGGTGCTGCAGGATGTATGGCAGAGACAGATAACACCTCCTCCTAAGCTAGTCCAGAGTTAGCAGGGTCAGCGAGCCCAGGCACAGCACACAGATACAGCTATCCTGCTCCTCGATATGAGGGGCTTTATTTACTAGGGTTAGAAAGATCCACGCACGCTCACAAGACTCTTGATATACCCATTCACTGCAGATAGTTGGAAGCTGATTACAGCAATCATAACTGTAAAAGCAAACATCCATACAAATCTCATGACTTTTAAAATTTCTTATGCTCACAGTGAAGAGGAGATCTCTGAATTTTTTCTGACTGGAAGACAACTGGCTACCCACAGCCAGTTCTTAGCTGAAGGTTTGTGAGTGGGTGCAACATACCTTCACATCTGTAAACTTAGCTTTTTCTTATCTCCAGAGTCAACTGATCCACACAGATATATCACCAGCCCCGCAGTCACACTAAGCACTGCTGTAACTTGTCATTCCCAAAACAGACAACTAACTGGCCAGCCTGACGAATCAGCACTGGAAACATTATCCTCAGGGTTCCCTCCCCTTCAGATTCAAAAGGACCAATACACACAACAGCCTACTGTACATTCTGACATGCCAAGCTCAGGCTTTGCCTTTAACTCCTTCTCTAGCCATAATTTTCACAAATACAATTAGCCACAGAGACATTTCATTCATTTTAGAATTTCCACATGAAGGCCAATTGTAACTGTAGTCACTGAGCACATTTTTCCAACATCAGACAGGGGTTTAAGGACAAGTGTTAAATCAATGTCAAACATCAGAATTCTCTGCCAACAAACATAAGGACTTCAGAGACTTAGAAAACACAGTGTATTCTACTATACAGAAGTTCACAGAGAAAGATCACTTTCAACACCATCCCAGTGACATTTGTTAATGGGAAACATATTTCCAGCTATGATTAAAAGCAACAGACTTGGAAGGAAATATTCTATACATTTGACCATAAAAAGGAACATGGCTGGTTTCTTTGGGGAAGATGGTGTTCTTTTTGTTGGGGTTTTGGTTGATTGGTTGGTTTGTTTTGTTTTGAGCTGCGGGGGGTGGGAAGTTGTTTGGTTGGTTTTTTAGTTGGTTGCTTTGGGGGTTTTGTTGTTTGTTTTTGTTTTTTACCTACCTGGCATTTACAATATTGCCTGCACTTAACTCAACCATCTCTTCAAATCCCACTGCAAATATGTCAGGAGGGCAGTTATCGTCATCTGTTGGCAAGAGGGAAAAGTCATACCAGAATTACTATTTTGTTGTTTCTTCTAATGACTTGTATTCTAATTTCTGTCAGAGATCCTTCCTGTAGTTCTGTCTTGTGCATCCCCTGCTAAGCTATACATATTCATAGCTCCTTTAATCTAATCTCACAAAACAACCCCTGCAGTTTCTCTGAAATTTTTTCCTGTTTTTCTCCCACCAGTTGGTCTCCATCTCTCCTGCAGGAAGCAGTTCAGAACAGAACATTATATTGTAGCAATATTAAGACAGGAAAATATTCAATGTTCTCTCTCCCTCACTCACTCCACTCATCACTGAAGCCACAACATCTCACTACCCACCATCTTTCACCTGCTTGTCATTTCACCCAACATGCTTTTCCTTTTTGACACTGATTCCTGTGGAACTGAAATTAATTGTCCACACACCAGTATGTCACTTCCATCTCAATGCCTTTAGGAAGTTTAACTGCTAGTTTAGGGAAGCCTTTGAAGTTTCTTCTTGTTTTCTTTCTTCCAAGTCCTTCTTAAGGACCTGTACTTAAGGTTAGTTCACTCTAGAGCACAGTGACCCCCCCTTCCCTAGCCCAGGACTGTGGATGTTACCCTGGTAAAACACCAAAGATCAAACACTCTCATATAATAGAGTGAAGAAAATCTGTTGACCCATCAGGTCTGTCCATTGCCTAAAGGGTTTTTTTTTTTTTTTAAACTGTCATATGACCATGGTGACAGTAACTTGATTCAACTTGAAGGCATAAATAGCAGACAAACATCAGATCTGACTCAGAAAGCACAAATGGAAAGAAAAGTGAAATATGCAGCAACTCTCTGTAGACACGAGGGTGAAACTAGCCCATGACAGCTAGCCTCTTTTATTGGCTTAACATGACAGTCACTGTCATGTGTATTTCCCATTAATAATTTTGGACATTGAACACTTACCCTTTTGTGTAGACACTGCGCTGATACTAACATGAATGCAGACATTTCCATGTCTGTACCCTAACTCTGCCCATTCATAACTCACTTGTCTTCTAGAAGCTGCTTAGACCTACCATGTTATGGCTGCCTGTACCATGTAGTCCTGCTCCTCTGGTTCTCTCAGGGGAAGGCCTGGCAGGGCTAACACATGACAGGCTCTCAACAAATTATAGTATCATGGACATAGTCACGTGCTAACACATCTGAAGTGTTTCTGAAACAGACAGGACCAATCACCTACCTAAGCTGCTCAGATAGTGGTCTGCACCTAATCATGTACCACTCAAGTACTAAGGGTTCAAATGAGATGACTTGTATAAGTAGCCAAGGATTTGAGGAATGAATTCCTGAGCTTCAAGGTTAGGTACAGAACTATCCCCGTGATGCCTTCAGGAAGCTAAATATTCCATTCCAACAACAAGAGCATAGGTTTTGCCACAGTTCTGTAACCACTCACTTTTTAAGTGACAGAATGTTCACTTTTCATTTACCTTAATAAAAATCTGTAAATCAATTACAATACCTGACCTTGTTGCATAAATAAGAAATTCAGCTGCCACTTTCAGCAAGACACAAACACAGTAATTTTCTATAGTAGTAAAAAAAAAAAAAAAAGAAATCATCTTTATCATAATAAATCATTTTGTCTGAAGGCTTTGATAGTAACATTTTCAGACAAGCTCAGAGTCCAGATGTTTAGCTCCACACAGACCAAGGAGATGTTCTGATGGCACCTACACATGTAGCTCCCTCTCATGATAAAGAACAAAAAACAGAGGTACGGAAGAAGAAAATAAAATATGGGGTGCAGAATAAGCAGATATATCCCACAATGGCATGAAAGAGAGCTCTGAATTCTGACCTGCTGAAGATTCAAAACAGTCACAAGGTATAGACTGAAGAGATACTCTGACTGTCAGGAGCCCTTCGCACACCATTCCACTTCTGCAGGGAGGCAGCACAAGCATGGAGGAACTGATTACTCCCCCAAGAACTGAGAGAAAATACCCTCCAAGATGCACTGCCTTTGAAAGGCTGGTCAAATCTTGTGTCCTGACTCACTGTCTCTAGATATGTCAGCAAATACTGCTTGCATATTTTGACTGTGAAACCTTACCCTGAAATTCTGAAACTCCTGAGAGCTTGGGAGAATCTAGCAGCCAGTCTGTCAGCTCACTGGTACCAAGGATGTTGCTTCGAAACTGCTTTCCCCCATTCACGTTCCAGGTCCCCGTGGCAACACGAACACGCTTGAAGCTTGTGAATTCAAACTGACGCTCTGACATGGCCTTCAAAATACTTGGAGTTACTGACAAAAGAGGGGAGAGAGAAAGAAGGTGTGTTAAAGAAAAATGTGCTATAAAAAGACAGAAACCATGCAGACAGCAGCAGCACAGTCATTGTGAAATAATGGCATTACCTTAGCAGCAACAACACAAAACCTAGGGAATAACTTCAACAGTGATAGCTACAAGATAACTGGGGTTGATATCAGCAATTTCTCTTCCAGAAACCAAGCACCCTTTGAAACCTTGTGAAGGGCTAATCACTCACTTTCAGTGAATATTTTTCTGTACTTCAAGTAATAAGCAAAAAAATTCTTCTATCACCCATAATCTTTTCAGTTTAGTCTACAGTAATGTCATGGTTTAACCCTGTCTGGGGTGAGAAACTCATGGGTTGAGATAAAGACAGTTCAATGGGACAGAAAAGGGGGGAAAAATGATACTGATGATAGAATTAGAATATACAAAACAAGTGATGCACAATGCGATTGTTCACTGCCCCCCAATCAATGCCCAGCCAGTGCCAAAGCAGTGGCCCCCAGTCAGCTTTCCCCCCCCCCAGTTTATATACTAAGCATGACATCATATGGTAAGGAATATTCCTTTGGCCCAGTTAAAGTCAACTGTCATGGTTGTGTCCACTCCCAACTTCTTGTAGCCCTCTAGCCTTCTGAATGGCAGAGCATGAGAAGCTGGAAAGTCCTTGACTAAGTATAAACATTACTTAGCAACAACTAAAGACGTTGGTGTGTTACCAACATGCCATGGTTTAAACTCAGCCAGCAACTAAGTATCACACACTCACTTGCTGAGTTGTTAGTTTTTTATTAAATTCCAAACACAACAGTATATCAGATAGTAGGAAGACAATGAGCTTTATTCTTGATAATAGGACGAGCAATCAAGCATATCACCAGATATAAATAAAACTGAAGTCTTGAGAAGTTTAGAACATGGAAGGAAAGGCAGAGAGCAGCCCAGAATCTCACCTCAGTCCAAATCTAGCACTGTCATGGCTCTCTAGGCTGGTCAGACATCTTCACAGGAAACTGATATATTCACTTATTTTTGGTGAATATGGAAATTAGCAGTGTGCTTTTGTTGTAAACTTAATCTTAACCACCTGATTTGCACTGGCAATCAGGCACAGAAAAGCTATCTATATTTTCCTTGTGGTCTGTGTTATGGAACAAGCCCAGGATTGAAGTGGTGCTGAATGATGCTTTGAAGTAAACTGACCCCCCAATACTGCTTGTAGGTGAAATGACCCTATATTTTGCATGTAAATAACTCCTCAGAGAGAGCTGCATTTACTCTAAATTGGTGTAAACAAATGTGTCTATGTTGTGGACTATCAGGAGCCTGGAGTAAAGCAGGGTATGAACCAAAATAACAACTGAAATGTGCTTCTGAAGATCCAAATGACTAAAAGCATGTGCAAATAGCAAGGAGGAAAAAAAGGAGATAAAAACGCTGAGCTCAAGAGAATTCCTCAAGACAAACTCAGACAGGACCATACTGGGAATATGGGTATATAGCCCTAAAATCCTTCCCTCTGGTCCAACTCTTCTAAACTGTCAGAGAGTATCATTATCAAATAGCAAACAAACATACTCAAAAGTTCAAAACACAATATGAGAAATAAGCACAGTGGAATTATAACAGAGCTGTGCTATGATCACAGTGTAGAAAAGCAGTGTTTTAAACAATAGAGCTGCAGGAAAGTAGCTTATTTATTGATTTTTTTTTTTCAAAAGCATACAGTTGCTTGTATCTGACAGCTAAAAGCAGATACAAAAGAAAAGTGAAGGATTTACACTGGCCTTACCCAGCAGTGCAGTCTGGTCCATGAGCATCTTGCCTTTGTCTGCATACTCTTCCCTGAAGAAGTCACCCATGAGTAGCAACTCAATAGCTTCCTGCTTTACTGCGTCAAAGAAATTTGACTGAATGGTGCGAGACACAGAGCGGGCACCATCCTTGAGCTTCCCAACCTACACCAGACAGGAATCATCAGTGCAAGTGACACCGAAGAGTAAATATGGCAAAACTGTTTATTCATAAGTAAAGACTGTTGTCTCTTTTGTTTACCTTGTTCTTTCCCTCAAGGGCACGACTGCCACTAAATACCCTGCTCAGATTATGACCATTGAGAGTCCACATCTCTTTGTAGGATTCCACAAAGCGCTCAATTATAGATTTAGAGTTCAAACCAAGGCTCTCTAATTGAGTAAGCAGTATCTGGATTAGGTGCAGGAGACAAAAAAACAAACAAACAAGCAACATTGTTCTTAAATGCGTTTTTGCTCTTTACACCCAGTTTAAGTATTACAGCCAGCACCATTCTGTATCATAAAGCTGGCAAGACAAACAACAGACTTGCACAACTGAGACTTACACCCTCTTTCCTGTCTTTCCCAAGCAACAAACAATGTGTGCAGTACAGGTATCCCATGGAAGGTCCTCTGACAAACTCACCTCCAGTGCAACGAAGGATTGTACACTATTAGTACGATCTAGGCAGTCCAAACAATTCATTCGAAAAGCACCTGTCTGCAGGCTTCGGTAACCAAACACAAGAGGAGGGAGGAAAAAACAGTATATTTTAAAATGACATCTAATCATGAGCTGATCAAAGAAGATCATCAAATGTTCAGGCTGAATATACCCACTCACATTGTGATGGTACGAGCACATTGTGCACAATGTATTCCATTAACACATTTAATTACTTGACTACATCTGCAACACTGTATTAGCAAATCCATGCACTGGTAAATTTGCAGATTTGAAAGAGTGGAGATGCAGTTAAGGCAAATAATCCATTTAGCCCCAAGACTACACTTTGTCTCAAAATTGTATTTCAAGATGGTCATTTACGGTCACAGTACAAAAACCGTGAGAAACCTGGGAAGGCCATGACAAACTGTGCCTGGTTGTGCTGGGATGGAGGGGCAATGACACTCACCGTGGACTTACATGCTCGCCCTTTGTGAAGATTCCAAAGTCTTCCCAGTGCAACTTCAGCTGAGGCCCCAGAAAATTTTCTAGTTTCTCAGCTTTCCCACCTTTTGCAAACTGGTGGTAGTCAAAGTTTATCATGGGAGTGTCTTCCGCATGGGAAGAGGCCCATAGCAGTCTCTGTTTAGATAGAGAATGAAGGAAACACATCCTACTCAAGCCACATGTAAGGATTGATGTCAGCATGCTTTTTTTGTTACTAAACCCTGCTAATAACATAATTCATAGGGAATTTTAAAAGGTCAGACATGAAAAAAATCAACCGAAGTTTGCTTTCTTCACAAAAGTAAACCTGACTGTTAGACTCCAATTTCTGCAGAGGAACTCAAACTGTAACCGCAGATATGCATCAGAATTGTGCCTTGGCTAGTGGCAGCCCTGCTGCTACCTCTGTGCATGAGGCTGTACAGCAACAGTGATGCTCTAGGCAGTCTCAGGGAGAGGAAGTAAGAAAGGAATTACGTATCACGAAATGTACTATAAAATGTTTGTGGTAAACTGCAAAAGTGAAAGAAGAGGCACTAATAGCCTCATTATTTCATCTCCAATTTCAATGACCTCACATGCATTTCCATAATCATCACAATTTTCATTAAGGTATCTGTAATAGATACAACAATAATACATCCTGTTCTCTACAACAAAGCCAGAGAGAATCATTAGATTAACTCTAACTATGCAAGCCTTTGTCTATTCCTTTCCCTCCTGCACATTCTCACTTCAGGAGATGGATGCTTTTCTCCGCTTAGATTGTGACACACACTGGAAAAAGAAAATCTGACATTACATTCAAAGTGTACGTGCAGCAGCAACACCAGCACAATTGTATGAAGTAAGCCATTAAGCCTTCCTTGCAGAAGCAAATGTAAAGGCAGTGTTTGGAAACAGATGTGTAAAAAATATTTCATTAGACTGTTACTGTTGACACCTTAACTTGCCCTTACAGCTGCTGGCACTAGCAATGCAATTGAGGATGACATTTACCCACTGCCTCGGTGTAAATCATTGCCGGAGTATTTGCAACTCTACATTACAGCATTGCTTTTACCGTAAGCATAATTACATTTATTATAGGGAATGCTTATGGGAGGAACAGCATTACTGGGAACAATATTGATTTTTGGTCTGGTAACAGCTGATTCAGGTAACAGATGTTGCATAAATGAATGGTAATGGTGCCATTCTGATCAAGAGAACCCAGCAGCAGTAATTACAAGAATATTTTGAACCAACATTTTCAAGAATTACTAAGGTTGAAGCAAGAGTTAAGAGAAGAGGAAGGAATAAAAGCAAAAGAATGGTGGAGAAACAAAGAAATAAAGTAATGACAGGAGACAGGCTTGTATTCCAAACCACACTCTTACAAAGAACTTCATTTTTAAATTCAAGCCCTTTAAAATCAACAAAGCAAAAATTAACTCTATATTCTTTCCTAACACCAATTTCTTAAAACACAAAGGTAAAAAAATTACCAAGAGAGAATCATTTTGAATGAGTACAAAACTTTGGTTTTCAGTGCTGTTAATCTAAATTCTTTCAGCTCACAGGATACTTCCGTTTATTTTTTAAACAAGCAAAAAGTTTATCAATTTAAACAAAATAGGTCCTTATTTAAATTATATTAATAAATGTAAGGTCTTCATTTTAGAGATTACCTATTTCTGACCTAATTTCTAGTTGCATGATACTGGCCAGAACATGGTCTTCAAGAATGTGAGAGTTTGAGAAAATATCAGTATTAAATTCACAAGAAATGCCACATTTGTATCTTCCTTCAGAAGTAATTATCTCTTACCCTTAAATTTCAGTGAGTTTTGCAAAACAAACTAGATAACTATTTTAAAGAGAGGAAAACCAAAAGATTACAGAGGCTTGGCTGTGTCATGCAGAAATTCAGTAAGACGCTGAAAACAGATGCTAGGACCAAACTTCACTTCTGTACCTTCATCATTTCCTTGCAAGCTTTAGTCATAACCACCTTCTCTGGCCATATTCTGTATAGGGGGAAACTTTCACTTTGCCACTTTCTGCTGGGGAAGCAGATAGTCCTTCCCAGCTATTTTGCAGGAGGAGGAAATGGCCACACATAAAATACTGACAAAAAACTTGACACTCCTTTTGTCTCAGGTGCATTATTCCAAGAGAGAGGGAAAGAAATCAGGCCCCATTACTTAACTACAATTTTTATTTTGCTAATTTTCACACAGTAAACAATTCAACTCAGAACTACTGGTATCATTCTTTACCAATAATAAATACACAGCACTTACTACAGGTGGGTACTTAAACCATATCCTATGATTAGCTTTAGGAACATATACTCCGAAGTATCTACGTCAGATTGCTAAAGCAACAGGTACTCGGGAGGCAGATTTCCATCAGAGCCCAGCAGATTCAGGCAGCTATTGCACTGCTGCAAATCCTACTCAGTGCCAACCTGTGGCTTTAAGTTAATAAGTGTTTTAAAAATCTAGCCATGAGAATACTACACTAGAACTCAGCACAGCTTTTATTCTACAAGGCCTGACATCCTTGCTTTCAGGTATTAGATGTGCCTAGGGACATTTAGGGCCAGGAAATTCTCCCTCCATACACCAAACTGTCATTCAGTGCTCAGGCAGACAAATCCCAACACAATCAGTGCAAGATAGCTACTTCCCATTACTGTCAGAGCAAGAGAGCTTAGTGATGGCTAAGTACCTATGCTCAGTGACCAAGGCTCAGAGCATGGCCCCCAAAGCAGTTCTGGCAAACCCATGAGGCACCTGGCTGCACAGGTGGCTACATACTCTGCCAAAGCTGACCATGATTCTTTTTTGCAAAGGTGAAGGGCTCTTGAAAGTATTAGGGCAATTTCTTTTAAAGTTTGGTTAAAGAGAATGTACACAAATATATAAAGAAGTAAGCAGAAAGGAAGGGCTGGAAATTAGGCCACGAGACTAAGAAACACTATTCTCTCAGTCTGAAATGTAGTAAAGAGTTAACATAATTTCTTTAGATATAGTATCCATCACCTCCTAGGCCAGAAGGGAAACAGAAGAACATGGAGGCTCAAGGGAAATCAGTGGTTAAAAAAAAAATTATTGTTTTTACCTTAAAAGCTCTGTTGAGCACCTCCTCTCCTCCTCTGCTTCCCAACAGGTTAACGATCACTTGTTTTCCATACTGCTCTTTGAGAAGCATCATATGCCTACAGCAAAAGTAACCATAATAGGTACTAAACAAAACCATGTTATGTTGCCTACTACCATTTTCAAAATACACAAGTAGAGATCACTGCTTGTTTCATCCAGAAGAATGTTTCAGCCACATCATCTACAAAAATCTCCCTCAGTTTCCTTGCAATCAATTATTAAAGTATAAATGTTGAAAGTATGCAATTAAGGGATACAGTATTTTGTATTGTACAAAGAGAAAGAAGCATCTTAGGAAAGAGGCCCCGGATCTTTTATGTCACTGTTAGCTTTGACATTGCCCCTTGTACACTCCCACCTCTTGGCTGTCAACCTGGGAACTACACAGGAAAGACAAGAAGAGAGGAAAATGTATCACACCTCAACAGGAATTGCTGAGCATCTTTTAGGGCTGAGAACTAAGTCAGCCACAGCAATTAGGCCTAGGACTCCAGTGCCAAAGACAGAGAGGCACAAACACACATCACAGGTTAAACATCTCTGAGCTACTACAGCACTGAGATATTCACCTCAACTTAATTAAATCAAGTAGAAAGGTTAGTAGTCATAAGATCAGACCAAAGGTCCTTTTAGCCAAGTTGTCTGGCCCAGATTCTTCAGGAAAAACACAACAAGGCAAGCAAGAAGTGGAGCGGTTTTTTAGTCTATGCCACTGAACTCTCAAAGCTGACATTTAGGGACTTTAAAATCAAGAGCTTTTAGCCAGATGTGGAGACACCTCTTCTCCCCTCAATACATCTTTTGCTAGTTGGCATGCATGTGCTACAGAAGTCGTGCTGGTCCATCAAGAAACAACTAGATCATAAAGCCAACTTCTGTCATGTACAAACAACGTTATTGCAATACTTAAGAGGCAGCTGGATAGACAAGAAGAATAAAATAAACACTCACACAAAAGAAAAGTTACTACATGCTGCAAAATTACACGTAATGGCACAGTGTCAGAAAAACAGCAAGCACACATCTGGCATGAACCTTTAAATCCTTTAACCAGAAATAAGTCCCATAGAAAACCATGGAAAGGGGAGAAAAAAAAGAAGATGTTATCAGCATTGCCTTCAAGAAATAGAGTTAAACATACTTTCTGGTGCATTTGTTCTTGGTTCTGCAACCAGTTCTCTGTATGGCAACTCTTCCCATACATTTGCACCCCTCTGATCCCAGCATCAAGATCCTACCTCCCTGCCAGTGTTGTTTCCTTACAGTGAAACTACTGAAGGTCAAGTCACCCATTTGGGTACTGTAAGCAAAGTTTCCTGAGGATTTCTCAGGGAGACAGGATGAAAAAAATATCCACTAACAAGATCACCATTCACTTCTCACAGTGCCTTCTCAACACAATAACCTATTAGATGGTTAAATGTAACAGGCTAAATCCACTCTAACACTCTCAGAAAAGCTGTTGTTAAATTCCAGTGTATTTTTCCATATTCCTTGCCCATTTTCAAATTTTGCAAATCAGTAAGAAGAGATATCTCTTAACTTCATCTAACCTAAAGGCACAAGAGGAAGAAGGAATAAATGCAAGTTGATCCCTATGGTCATGTTTCTGGCAAGAAAGCTATCCACCAGTTGCATTGGGGTCAGGGCTAAATGGTCTTATGGAGTTGTTCCTTCCTGAGGTACTCGTAACTTCATGGGCAGTACAAGAGGACGATGAATAAGTTATTGTTTTCTTCTTCTATGAAATATCTCCACTGTGGAATGCAAACCTCTAAGATGGAGCTTCAGGGACACTGGCAGGGCAAGTTATCACGGCACCTGATGGCCATGAGACCATGAGTCTCAAAGGCACTTGAAGTCAGTAGAATTTAACTGCCTTAAAACCTTGGAAAATGTAGGTCAAGAACCCTTGAAGCAGGACTGCTATGGTGCACAGTCTCTTTAGATTCTAATCCCTGATTCGGGATCTTCAGTGCTGCAAAACCAATAACAGTCACTAATGTCCTCTTTGCTAACTGTTGCGGTAAATGAAATCAAGTCATTAAGAGGCCTTACTCAAAATCAACATATACTCTGATCTGCCAAAACTAAACCAAAACAGAAATTTATCACATGACATGGTACTCACAAGGTGAAAATTTCCCACAGCCCAAATTCTTCATGTCTTTTTCAGGCACTATTCCCATGGATATCAATGGAAATATGCCCTTAAAGGATAGCACTTCATAGTCAGACATTCAAAGGAATCAAGGTAATGCATGTCTTTTTCTACAGTTTCCAGCTGACACAGAGTCTTAATAGTTTAAAAAGGTATACAAGTCAGTCTTTGTGTAAAATAGAAAAGCATCAGCATAACAGCATCATACAGCACTGGTCATAGAATAAGACACTGCTATTTCTATATAGGAGTGAAATAATGAGGAGAAAATCAAAACCCAGTGGAGTGGAAGCAGTGTTTACACTTTAATCTGGGTTACAGTGGTGAAGCACACATGGTATGTGTACTTTAAGTGTAAATTCACATTTGTTGGCTCACGAAAGATTACAAAAACCTTTCTTTTGCATATCACTTAGTATTTTTAAGATTTTGCAGAAACAAGCCGGAAGACCAAATTAATTCAATTACCACTGAAAACAAGAAGGAAAAAGTAAAAAAAAAAAAAAAAAAAAAAAAAAAAAAAAAAAAAAAAAAAAAAAAAAAAAAAAAAAAAAAAAAAAAAAAAAAAAAAAAAAAAAAAAAAAAAAAAAAAAAAAAAAAAAAAAAAAAAAAAAAAAAAAAAAAAAAAAAAAAAAAAAAAAAAAAAAAAAAA
>NW_020955217.1:1120555-1168732 GCF_003031625.1 Empidonax traillii
AAAAAAAAAAAAAAAAAAAAAAAAAAAAAAAAAAAAAAAAAAAAAAAAAGTGACTAAATTAAATAAACCAATTTCATAATCTGCAACACCAGGGGGATTGGCCACATCATCTGATTATCTCAGGATTTTCTAGGAAGACAAAGTTGAGGAATCTCGGTTAAATGCCAGGCTGCTGTGTTACTACCTAGGTGGAACGAAACCTACTTGTCAAAGGCAGGTGCATTAGCTTCCAGACCTCTGTTAAGCCTTAGATGACGGGAACCAACCTAAAATAAAATAGAAGAAAAACAAAAAACTTCTTAAACTCCTAGAGTCCTAAATCACTAGATGTCTCCCTTTTTCCTTCAGAGAATAACATCTTTTTTAACAGCACCAGATAGCTCTAGCTCCAACCACTCCCACACATAATATCCTTAGTACAAAAGCCCCAGCTTTTATTAGACAACACTTACAATTACAAGTGAAAACACAATTATCATTAAGCAAAGGGATAGCTACACATCTTTTAATGGCCAAACAAACCACATTTCTCTGCCAGTTTCCTCTCGCAAACAGCACACGCTGCCTCACATGAGCGTACTGTGTGCCCAGCATTCCTATTGCCCTTGCCTTGGCAGAAAAGGCTGAAATTACACCAGTTGTATGGGTTGTATGTCCTGAGTTCTTTCAAAAGTATCAGAACAGTCATTCAAATATATGAAGGATGAAATCCTGTGCCATCAAACTCATAGGAATTTAATATGGGTGTCAACAACAGTAGCCTCAAGCTCCTTTTGAATGATAGCTACTGTTATTACAGTATGCAGAGGCTTCTTTCCTCTCCAGAAACTACACTACTAAGTATTTACAGGATCATGCACTGTTTCCGGTACTTCATCATCTTTCTTTGTTTTTCATGAGGTGGGTTTCTGCAATTTTTTCTAAGACCAGTGCCAGTACCTTCACATCCAAGGAGTAAGAATATATAATCTAATCCAGAATAGGTAAAAAACCCAGACCTACTAAAAAATTGAAAATTCTGTTTAACTAGAGATGTTATCCACTAGCCAAAAATACTTGAGGAAAAGCTCAATAGTTTCATAACATACAGAAAAACAGTGCTGTATACAGCTACTTCACGGGCAGGATGTGCACAATAATACAGACAGACTTGCTTTATAAAAAGAAATAAGTATTGCAGTGGATGGTGCTAACACACAACAACAAAGATCCTTTAGTCATTTCCTTTTGTGCTAAATCCCGTAGCTCTGAACAGTACAGTGTTAGATTTAATGATTTTTTAAAAAGTATCAAATAACCTTTAAAGCATCTAAAAAAAACCCCAAGCTACATGATGCATTTTCTATACTAACATATATGTGCATACTCATTTCAGTTGCTTATCCCTCTGTTAAGAGAATGCAAAGAGTGGGAGGATGATTCTTATTTGGGTTTATAACCGTGTATAAACTGCAAATCACAGACCATTAAGTCTGACGCAATAATCTCCCGATGAAATCCTACATCTCTGTCTTGCAGAAGATCAGGTTAGATCATTATCACCCTTTTGACTGAAATCAACACACCATCCAGACATTTTACTTTGTTTGAAGGTAGCATGCTTCTACAGAGCTCCTGGGATCTGTAGATACTTCAGTCTTATTGTGGGGCTCAGTATCATCAAGCCAACCAGGCATTTCAGAAGAATAGGTTATTACAAATAAAACTGAAAATGTTAAAAAGATATTGCTGTAAGCTTCAGTTTATAACATTAGGACACAGTCCCTTAGAAACAGTTCCCTGTAGAGGCACTCAAACACTCAAGAATGTTAAATTTCAGTTACCCATAGCCATTTGTCTGGTGTAGTTCTGTTAATCTAAACACACAAAGTTTCATAAAATGAAAAAGCTCAGCATTTTCACAGAATAAGCTTTGCAGCTCCTTTAAAGAAATATAAATAAATTAAATTTTATGTTAATTCTAAATTATAAGTAGCAAGCGAGAGACAAGCAAAGTAGGTTTTTTGATTATTTGTTTACCTGAAGCCTTGTTTGCTCCCAAAACAGGGGAACAGAACCTCTGATCTGCACAAAAGAAGAGACGTCATCATCCAAGTAAATTGTCTGCAAAAATAAAATAAAGGAAAGGAGTTCTGCAGTTAGATCTATCAGTCTGTGACCCCTTCATCAGGTAACAGTTAGAGACGCTGAACTCAAAGGGTAAAAAAAGTAAACCATGTATCTCACTGTATCCACTTACTGCTCAGCCCCTTTTCCATAGTGTCACAGGCACTGGAACAAAGCACAGCGTATTCGCTTTCATGTCATCACAGCAGACACAACTCACTACTCACCAGAAACAAAAGAAAACTTAAAACACCACCACTGGCAAGAAGGAAGGAACTTTACATCCACAATGAAGATGGATTTGATCTACTGGTGGAGACACTCAGAAAGACCAGCTATATACTCTCCCGCTGTCTCTCTCACAAAACTTAACTGTGCAAAATGTCATTGCTCCTTGTGACCGATGACGGGTAACGTCAGGTGTGGGATAAGCTTATCTCCTGCTGTATTTACTATTTCTTATTTCACTACATGTTGTGCCTTGTCAGGGAGTCCAAATAAAACTCTGAAACCAGCAGCTTTGCCACTCCCACTCTGAGATGCAGTGAACAGCATGAGATCTACTTCTTTTCCAGGAAGCTTACAGCAATAGGCTCCAAAACCCCCATTTCCTTCCGAACCAGACCTCCAACTCTTCCTTTATATGTGTTCTTATGATCACTGTTAACAAGATGATTTTGAGTCAAATCTATACAAACTGATTTCCCCTTTTGTCTTCCCCCTCCAGCAGCCCCTAGTCAAAGCGTCACATTATATGTTAACCTAGCACAAAAGGTACTATCTGCAGAGTCAATATGACCACAGAGCAACTGTGCAAAACCAGCTCCCTCCCCTAGACTATACTTAGCAGTGGAATCCTGGCTGTTTTCCACGGGGGATACATGATACACATCTCCGTTATCCCATGCATGACAATGAGTGTTCTGCAGCCCTTCAGAGGAATGGTATCCAGGTTATCCAGGTAGCTGCTCTCTAACCACATCATATCATTTAGCACAACTGCTGCCAGCTGGCTAGTAGCTCTGAAAATAGAATAGAACATGAAAATGTGCTCCTCTACAGCTTTAATGTGGTTTGTCCTTTTGGAATTTGCCACTAGATGTGCCTGACCTTGACCTCTCATCTTTATAAGCACTATCAATGTACAATTTTTAGAGTTACATGTGTGAAAAGAAGTATAGCTGCACTAGAGAGGAAAGTATACAGAGAAAACTGCTGACAGAATATTTAAATAATATTTATCATATTTTTTGCAGAGCACTTAAACCCATCTCCATTTCACTAAGATGAAAGATTTCAGAGGTTTTGTTATGGACACAATGTCAGTGTTGGAATGATAGCCAACCCAGATTTGATTTTGATTAAGTTTTGATTTTTTTAACCACTCACCACCGAACTAAGAGAAGTTTATCTCTCTATTGCATTGCATCCCAGCACAATCTCCTGCAAGAGAGGAGATTGCTCAGAGAAGCTTTCTTGCAAGGCCTGTCTCACAGTTTGAGTAATATGGCTCTAACGTGCTCTCCCAGTAAAGTTTTTCTGAACATTGCTGGTACCTGAATGCAGGAGCTAATTACGACAGCAACACATTGGTGCACCTTTTCTTTGCATTTTTGTGCTCAGAAGAGTTTATGCCTCCTGCAGCTGGACTACAAGAGGAATAAGCAGGCCCACCTTCTTCCTCTTTATCACATTCTCCGAGACAGATCGCGCCAAAATGGGCCAACGACTTCTACACATTGAATCATCTTTTCAATCATAGTAATGGGCTTAGAAGAGCTCATTCCAAGGTAAAGCAAATTAATAGCACTACTGACAGTCCCAGCATTATCCTGACTAATATTAAATGAAGATCAGGTCCTGAATCTATGCAAAAAAGATTTAGGACTAGCTCACTTAAAAATTTGACAGCAATCATCACCTTAGCAGTGAATGAATTGAAAGGAATCATTTAATGATGACAAATACAGACAAAGTACAATTTGTCCACTCAAACAGCTTGCTACATAGGATCAGTTTTCTTTACAATCTTCTGGAATGTCCTTGTTTTCATACCTAACTGCAAAACTGACAGCTCAAGTATCTCTTCAGCCAGGTCTTCTAGACATCCAGCTGCAAATTCTCTAAACCCACGGATTAACAAATAATAATTCCAATTTAATATCTGCAGTTTGACATCTTCCTGAGCTACAGTTTAAATGGAAAGTATTTCATCAGTTACAGACTATGAATATGTAACCTTCTTCATGCCAAATACTGAAGAAAAATACTGACCAAACATTTCTGCTTTTCTGCATTAACAGATGCTCTACTTCCACTTGAGTTAACATATTTGTTGCTACTATCACTCACATTTTCTGTTCACTGCTTTTGACCCACTACCTCTTCTGTTTTCTTCTCTATCGAGCTGTCCATTCAGAGAAATGAACAAACACCAAAATATTCAAACTACTTGGGGATCATTCCTGTGAGCTGAACAGGATGCCTAAACCTTCAGGCAAAGGGTTGGGGGATCCTCTGTCAAGCTGAGGTCTAATACAACATGGACCTCTCTATGATGACAGAACATTTTAAAGAAACTGACATTTTTATGCATATTGGCATGTAGCTTTTAGAAATCAGATGAGATTTTTGAACTGGGAGCAGAGCCTCTACAACACAGTCATTTATAAGAATGTACTCCACATTAGCAACTTTTTTTTTTTTTCTGTTCATTTACAGGGCTCATCATTCTGTTCTCTGGTCTTTTGCAATTCTTCACCTCACTCTCATGACCCAGATGAATCCAACATTATTTTCTTCCAAGCTGCCAATGACTTGGAAAAAGACCTAGTATTTTTTTAATGAATTGGAGACTTATTAAAATTACTTTTCTGCCAGTCATTCCTTCCTAAACAGGCTGTAACCATTTCATTAAGCATTACAACTGTGCAAATTTTCCCTAAATTTCAGCAACACTCACTGCCCTTCATTCACCACTCCAAGGGAACATGACTCCTGATCCTGACATTGCCTTTTAGCATGTCCCTTGACCTTACAATATTAGTGGCAACAGACTTCCTACCAGCAGACTTGTTAAGCAAGTAGGTTTAAAGACTGAGACTAAGAGGACTTTTCAGATCAGGAATGGACAGAAATAACATCCATATACACTGCAAGAAACCCTATTTGTTAAAATCTTAAATAAGCACTGATAATATATTCAGGTTAAAAATTTACTCATAAATAAAAGATTCCACTTCGTCCCTTATGCATGGACAAGTGCAGAATTTCTTTTCTCATATTCTTCACAGCCATGATCATATTTTGTGCACAATATCATGTTTTCTACAGCACATATCTGTCCCACTTTTTTGTTGTTCTATTTTTGACTTTATTACCCTGTCCTGTAGCAGATACACTTCCCTTATTCTAAGGTACTAAACAGAAGATGAACAGTTCTTTAGGAAAAGAAACTTAAAAAAAACCCCAGCACTTTATATTCAGAATTTTCCTGTCCTCTGTTTTCCTTAGCTCTTTGACATGAGATACATCCAAGAAGATCACTCTGGTTTTCCTCTAAAAGTTCAACAACAACCAGTTACTTTTTGGACAATGCTTTGTCATTAGGATTGATGTATACTGTTAAAACTCCGGTTTTAGCTTCAAAAAACTATTGTGGAGTCTTATATCCAAAATGACATCAAATTGTTGCCTACATGCCCCAGGGAGAATTTTCATTCCTATCAAAACCTTGAAACACTTGAGGACTAATTCATTAGTCTCAAAGGGTCTGGCCCATAGTACAATCCAACCCAGTCAGATGCATGAATTTTCAAACAGACCTCCTGAACCTTCCCATCAGACATCATAGTAGCAACTGGATACTCAAACCATGTGGAAGACCTCTTGCCTTAATAATAGATTACTTGTCCTCTGACTCCTGGTATTAGAACTTGCCATGTTTTTCTTTCAATTCCTGTTGTCTTTCTGGTCTCCTTCTCCAGCTCTAGGATCAAGGGTGATAGTGCTAACAGTTCAATAGGACATTTTTCAGTCTTTCTCTCCTGTTGCACAGGGCCAGACCTTGAGCCTGTGATCCAAGGATCCTTCCTGGTAACACAAGCTTCACACACAGGTAGTGCTAGTAAGCTTCTGGGCAAGAAGCAAGCATCTATGTCAACCAATTGGTTCTAATCCCAGCACGCCATGCCCATTCACTGTTTGGAATAATTTATTCACTAATCTCCATCAGTCAGCTTTGTTAGGAAGAAATAATCATTTTGTCAAAACTTAAAATTCATTAAAATTCATTACAGATTCAGGGGGCACACAGAGACACAGTCCATGATGAAATGGATACTTGGATGGCTTATTCTGGGATCCCCAGCTCTGCCACACAATCCACAAAGAGCATGGACAACAGATGGCCTAAACATACCACTCTGTATGTCCCTTTAGCTCAGACCACAGGATCCAAGGATATACTTGCCAAAATAATCCTTTTTAGCCTTGCCTGAGGTCAAACTAGCTTGATCCAGAAAATAAATTAACCACATGATTGCATCCATTCCTCTCCTGGAGAGCTCTCCAAAACGATCTAGGAGTTATTGTGAAATGGGGATCATTTTCTTTAATTCATACCTGACATTTTTTCTTAAACTGGAAGAAAGGAAAGGTTAATCCAAATTCATGGTATTTCCTTTCAATGCTTTGTCAAGGTTTCCATTTTCTTTACTGAATAGTTCCATGAAGGGGAAAACAACTGAAACCATTCATTTATCTTTGGCTAATTAGAATTGTTCCCTCTAAGTCACACACTAAGAGACACTCTTAAGTGTAGCATGACTGGAGAATAACTGTGGGAGGAGCTGGAAAGCAAACAGTAACAGGCACACAAACAAAATGAAGAATGCATGCTAGTTTCTCAAAGCTATCAGCAGAAAAGAATTAAAAGAATGCAACACAGTCTCAACTTCAAAGGATTATTAGGGGAAGGGAAACATTTAAGCTAACTGAGAAACAACGACTGAATTTAAAACCACTTGAGGATTAACGGCAACACTGCAATAGAAAGGGCTACCATGCCATTACAAAATACTGCCAGCAAATCTGGAAGTAGATATTAGAGGGGTTTCCCTCTTTTCTCTTCCCTTAATTTTGCTTTTCCTTAAGCATTTCCTCTAATTTTTGTTTTCTTCTTTCTTTGTAAAGACACAAGCCAAATGATCAAATATCTGAAAGATCTACTACTAGGTGGTTTTGTTGTTTTGGTTTTTTTTAAGCAAAAGTGAAGTAAGATATTTAACTTTTCCCCTCTTCTTCTCAAACACTGTGAGTCACAGCAGTTAAGTGAGCCCACAAAAAAATGACTCATTGCAGAGCTAAAATGCCACAAGGCTAACTCAGTGGGAGACCAAAGCATAACATCTATGCATAAAAGAGCTGCCTGGAGATAAGATTAATTGTTCCTCCGTCTTCTAAAAACAGAAAAATGTTAGAAGCAATTCCTACAAAGGGGTGAAAAAGTCCTGGGTTTTCAGAATCCTAGGGTGCTATTTATCCATGAAAGCACATAGCCAGCATGCCATTATACTGTACGGGCTGCAGCAAATGGAAATAAAATGTTATTCAGCCAAGATATTACCTCATAGCAGATTAGTCAGTAGTCTACTATGAAAGTAGGAGAGAGTTTATTCTAGGACTCTTCTTCCCTAATGTCAAGGGGATGCCAGCCTGAACTGGATCTCAGGCATCCCAGTGGTTAGCCCAACTTTGCTTTCTTAGGACATGCAGCTTGGTAAAACTAGCGTTTGGTACAATTAGGAACAACAACCTTCTTTTCCTCTTTTAAAACAAAACCCAAAGAAAAACACACAATCCTTTAAAACTGCAAACCCTTGCTATAATTTAGAACCTACTCGAGCCTTTCTTTCTGAAATCATATATCACTCTTTCACTTTTGCTAATCCAATTGAAAAAAACACCCAAAAGCCTTCTGTCCTGCCACTTCAGCGTCTGGCTGAACAGGAACAAAGCACAGCAGTTCCCATGAAGAGCCCGACCCAGCCTCAGCTAAGGGAAACATTAGCAATCAAGTACTGATGAGGAGCCAAGCCTCAGGTTCTCTGCTAGAATGCAAACGCCATCTTATTTTTCATGCTAATCATCTGCAACATGATGTACCCCAGGAATATAATTAAATAAATGAGTTACTTCTGACCCAAATAGTGAGCAGGATAGCAGAAGTATTTCCCATAATTAGACAACTGTTAAGTGCAGTGCTACTAATGTGAGACTGATCTGAAATAAAGCTGACAACCCTTTCTAACATTTTCTTTCCTCCGCATTTCAGCAAGAGAACATTTTTCAAATCCTGAGTAATGTGCTCTGCAATAATGCTTGTGAGAAAATACTCAACTAAAATAGCAGAATGTACCAAGTTATTACTTAAAATGGCATATCTCCCTTCTTCTGTTCCCAAGTTTCAGGGGAAAATTTCTCTTTTCAGTAAGCAGTTCCATCTGCATTCCCCAATGCACTTACAGACTTTCTAGAAAGACGTAGATGATGCAGGACTTGACCTGTAGTTGGTTTGGAGCAGAGGTACAAAAGAGAATTATTACCAGAGAATTCAGAGGCTGGCACTAGAGAACCAAGCACTGCAGAGGAAGAGTTTGGCATCCAACAAGCAGAACTGGAAGCTGGAACACTAAGTGGAAAGCTGTCAGCCTTACTGAAAATGCAGGCAAAGCAGGAAAAGAAGGGACACGAGTAAAACGTCATCCGCATCCCCACAAGAACTCTGACCACTGGGCAGAAGTCACACATATAGCACTGTGCATGCTTGGGGCACATCTCGGGAATCAAACCTCCCAGCAGGCTGGCGAATACCAGTCTCCAACTCCTTCAGGCATTCTCCTGAGGAACGAAGCACTGTCAAATCTAAGGTAGTGCCCTTAGGCAGAACCAGGTGAAGAGGTTAAAGATGCAACATGAAGGAAACATCTTAGAGGAAATTTGGAAAGTACCCAAACGTTGCTGCCTGCCTCATGCAGTGGGATAACAAAAAGGACCACACCAGGTGTGAGCTGCTACATTCATGCACTGCCATGAAGAAATACTAGTAGCGATGAAGTATGGGCACTTCTGAGAGGGGATGGCCTCCTCAGCCACGAGGCACAGTCCTACAATGACACAGCTTTAACTCTTCTGGAACAAGCAATGACACAGATTAAGTATCTCCATGCTATACTCACTGTGTGTCATCCTCCCCTTATGAGCATCACATAAACAATCTACTTCCACTGGACATGCACCTACATATATAGACACATACATACACATATAAAACAATCTATGCTACATATGCAGTTGTGTAGATCTGCCCAGAAGATGTTGAAAACCACCAAATTTTAGGAGCAAATCCTTATCCTTTTTTGAAAACTACCAGCCATTTTCTATTCTGTTTATAAAGTCATCCATTTCGGTATGATGTTTCTGACTGCTATAACTACTACTTCTATTCAAAAAGAAAAAGTTGATGGTACTTGAATAGGTAAGCACTCATTTCAGCTGGCACCAAAGGCTTCAGATTCTTCAGGGTCCAATGCTTTTTACTGACTTTCAAGGTAGCAAGCTAAACCATATGTAATGAAACCAACTGACTCTGTTATTTTGTTTGGCAGTGCCAATCAAGGGAGCCTGCTGAAGGCATTTCACACACATATTTTGTCTCAGCATCAGCTGGAAATGAGGCTTTTACCATATATGCATAAAACTGTCATACCACTTCTCACTGGAGAGAATCCCCCACAAATCAAAGGGGAATATAAAGCAGTCTCTTCCAAAATGAGTTGAACTGGAATTTGCCTGACTCTGAGATGATGCTATTTTTTCTACATTTTCTTTAATAGCACAAGATGATTTGACAGTGAACTTTGCTAGCCAAAGATGATTTTCCAACAAACACAGCACCTCTGTTGGACAGCTTCCTGAATGGTTTAAAAGCCCACGTCTATATTTCACTACAGTATCAAATGGCCAGACTTTCACATTCAGGGAAAAAAATCAAAAGTATGTGAAAACTGTGTGAAAAGTTAGAAACACAGAAAAAGAGCAGATCACAAAGAAATGTTTCATGAGCAAGAACAAATAGATCTGCCATGCAGTGATATTTTAAATATTCTTGGAAAAAACGCTTGCTGAACTCCTTTAATTCTTGTTGGAAATTGTGTCCCAATTAAACACGAGTGGATTAAATTATTCAAAGTCATTGGATACATCCACTTACCTGCTCTGTCTCAACAAAGTTAGACACATGTCCATCATCATTGACTCCTCGAACGTGGAACCGGACACCAGCTCGCCCACAGCTGATGCGAGAGATGAGGCAGGCTTTGGCCTTCTTGTGGGAGGCATAAACAGTGCGAATGTCCACTACACCACACATCACCTTCAGCAACCAGTCGGAGCAGTTCACCTGGTAGTGCTTGAAAGGCACATGCAGTAGCTGGTTCCTAAAAGGTTCAACAACATATAGACACGTTACTGAATAAAATAAACAGATAAGTTTGGGTTTCACCTCCCAACAATCACTAATTTAATCAATTAATGCTTTGTGACCCCTTTTTTGTTGTACCTTTCCTTTACCTAAAACCAAGAAATATCAGGCAGAAACCCCCTTGTGAATTGCTACAGTGAACTGAACATGGCAAACTTTAACACCACAACTATCACCAAGGTGTTCCCTTTATATCTTGTACCTGTATTTTAAATTCAGACACAAATGCAACCTCTTTCAGTTCCAGGAATGCATTCCTATCTAGTAACCTTTTTGAAAAATCACAGTGTTGTCAAGCTAATTATTTTTTGAACATTACTGCCTGGACCTTAGCACACACTATACGATGAAGAGCCTGTTCAAAATCCACCAGGATTTTCAGAAAAAAAATTCCAAGCAGAAATTGGAAGTCAATAGAGATACTGCAAAAAGTTCTACTAAAATTAAGAGGAAGGTCCGTTCTAAGCTTCAATTTATTTTAAGATCAACAACTCAAGAAACCTATCATGCCTGGTTAACAGCTACTGGTCTCTTCTATTATGATGTTTTTCCTCATTTCACTTTTCAAAATGTGCTTTTAGTCACATGAGGGCCAAGAAAATCCCATTTATGATCATTCATTTCTCAACAGCAGATCTGTACAAGTTATGACACCTAGTAAAACTCCTGAAGAATTGTTCTTCTAAAGTACACTATTTGTCTGAACAAGGGGCAAGTCATTCTTACATTTTTAATCCAAATATGTAACTGAAAAAGCAGCTCTAAAACAATTACTGCTCTTTCTTTCACCTCTTTCTCCTAGTTCTATTTACAATGGAAGTCCTCACTCAGGTAAATTCCATTAGTATTTTTTTTTGTTGCAGTTCATTTACCAAGCAGTTTGTGTTGCTTATAACTTAAATCCTCTGACACTTTTTGTTGTGTAACTATTTAGTTCACTGTTTACTTTTCTCAAGAATCTATTGTTTGGTCTCAAATTTCCCGTATCACCTAATTACCTCGAGATAAATTTTCTTTGGAAATCTTTTTGCCCTAAATGTGATGTTGTCACCATTCATCCCTGTTCTAAAACATGCAGGAGAATGGAACCTCTTCAAGGGCTACTTCTAGATTAGCCAGAAGCAGCAAAGAAGGCAAGTTCAAATATACTTATCTTCCAAGAGGAAAACTTTCAAAACACAGCACAGGGAAAAAAGTTACTTTAAAGGTTATTTCTTTGTTAAGGGATACTTCCAGCTTAGGAGACTCATCAGTGGAACACAGCTCATTTCTGCCATGTGTCTGACTTGTCGTGCTTGGTGAGATTTTTAAGACGGATGCATATTTCAACATTATCATAGTTGAAAGCAAATATTAGATATGTCTCTTTGGAGTTAAATTCAAAACACTGTATCTTACCAGGCAAAAATCCCATCACAGCTAGAAAGATTATTTAGGCTAAATGAACTGCTCTCTCACGTTAATTTATCATCCATTATGAACTTTTTTACTTATTTAAAATTCACCTACTTTGGGCCACATGACTTATCGTGTGTTCTAGCAGCCACCCACATTTAACCCTGCCAGTTATTTTCCACCTACATCAAACCCTCACTTATTTCCATTACAGCTATGCCTCCCGTGTGACTTTTTGTTTAAAAAGAAACAGAAAAAAAAAAAAAGATAACAAAGAAAAAAAAAAAAGATATAGAAATTGAAGCATTCTGCCAAAGCTTGTAAAGCAAACAAACCAAATTACCTCAATCGCAAACCCACCTAGGGAAGACAAAGCACAGCATAGTGTTTTTTCCTTTCCCCTCAAACAGTACTTACCACAATAAGAAGTACTTTTTCTTTGCCTTATAAGCACAAGAAAGTAAAAAGCACAGAACAGTGTATCACAGGACTTTCCTTCCGTGCAACATACACTTGCACTGAATTGTAAACATATTAATATTGATGTTTTCAACATAAAACTAGGGCACATTACTGAAACATTAAGCTACAGACTTTAAACACATAAGCTTTTCAGAAACAGAAGATACTTCCGCACAGATTTATGGAAAGGGATTTATGAAAAGGTCAAGTGCAGTTTCTATTAGATAACTTTAAAGTAAATTATTAGAAAGAACCGCAGGGGAAACTATTAATTGCATACAGAGACACGTTTCTGTAATATGAGCAATACATCTTGTGTTTCCTTCTTTGACGGGTAAATTGTCATTTTTTAATTGCTTTTCACTATCAGAGTATTTTAATTAAATAGAAGTTACTTGTTTGACCCAGGTTTGCCATGAATTCACTAAGGCCACATGCCCTCTAAAATGACACGTCAGTGAAATGAAAGAAGGTGCACCTGAGATGCACACGTTGATTTCCCTCTGAGAGTGTCTGACCAGTAAGATTCAGGTGGGGAGCTCACAAGACTCTGGTGTAACATGCAGTACTAACCAGAAGAACGAGTTACCAGATTCATAGTCGTTATCACCCTGCTTCTGAGCCCGCAGAGTCAGGTCAAAGTTTGAGCCTGCATTAGGCCATGAGAAATAGAACATCCCAGAGTTCAGTATTTTCTTCAAGGCAGTAACACGCTCATCTTCCTTAGTTTCTTCCTGGAGAGGACAGAAATCTGTTCCAGTAATTTTATAAACTTCAGTGTCCAGGATTTTTCCCACCGACGTACAGCCTGTCACCAGAACCAGAAAGTGCAGCCGAGTGTTCCCTAGAAGGTGACAGATAGTTACAAAAGGGTTACATACAGGTGGACACAGTTTCACATCTGTGCTGTCAGATGCAATGCTGACAGGCTCCAGCAGAGGCCAGCGTCTTTGCTTCTCAACAAATACAAGTGACAGTCATGCAGGCTGTGCTCTTTACATTTCTGAATTCCTCTTGACTGCAGGTAAGTGACTGCAATTGCACAATATGAAAAGCAAAGTGCTTGCTATTGGGACATTACTAAAAAAATCAAATTTCACTATCCTAGAGAATAAAAAGCATTCGGATCCTTTACTGGCTTCAGCTGAAGCTGGATGTGTTCAGTCATTTTTAAAAATTCAGTATTATTAATTCTTCAGATTTTGCTTTTTATGTCACAAAAGAGTGTACATGATTAGATGACAATGTCAATTATCACAAAGAGAATTACAGCTGCCATGGCCATGAAGCAAAATGTGAAATCATGAAGCAGCTGAACTTCAGGGCCCCAAAACTAAAAAACTAAATTTTGAAGCTTCAGAACACCACTGTAATCTGATCTCTTGTACGCAACCTCTGCTCATTGTCTCTGAAATTATAATTAAGAAACAGTAGAACAAGTGTTCTGAGAACACTGCTTTTGCTAGGAAGAAATTGTTTGATTCACTTAAATTGGCCGTAATGGAGACAATGTCATCCTGTTCACCCTAGTTAGTAAGAAAACGTGGAAATGAGCCAAGATTTATTAATTTAGCATAGCAGAACCAACATCTGACCTGCCAAGAGCAAGTTAATCAGCTAATGGAGCAGTGACAATCTGGGACAGTATGGCTGCAGACAGCAAAAGGGAACACATTTTTTAGGATCACTTTTCAACCCTCCAGGGTGACCCATCATCTGAAAACACAGAACAACACTCACACAACTATTTCTTTTCTGAAACACCCAACAGAGGAGTCCTTGCTTTGAGATCACAGGCTGGCTACAGAAACTTGAGTTAGGGGTGGTTTTCAGCAGGGCCAGAATATTTGCGTAGGCATGTGGGACTGGCATGGCAGGACAAGGTGGGAGATTAGATCTTATTCATTCTGTTCTGCTGACTCCAGTTTTGTGTAAAGGCCAGTGTAGGTGGTATTTACTAAAAAGCTCTGTTCATCACATTTCTTTCTGTAACAAGTGCCGTGTTCTCCTTCTTGAGTGCTTTCAAGAAGTTCATCTTCTGTGCTTTTGACACTGCAGCAGAGGGCTAGAAATACATAAAACCTGACAGTTTATTCCTCCTTCACACATGCCTGTGTATAACTGAAAAGGAATAAGAATAGGAGACACATCAGCTATCACCATGTAGTTCATGACAGACTGAATACTGTCTTGCAGCCTCCAGAAAGGGTTAGGAGGAGTTAGCTGTCTCTCGGGATTGCAGATAGCTTCCATGACTTAGCTGAAACCATGCAAAACCGATCAACTCAAAGCAAACCTCAATCATGAGAATTTGGGAGCAATGTAAAGAAACACTACTAATATGCCTTACTATCAGTTAGGCTCAGGGACAAGAAAAACAGACTCGGAGAGCTGGCTGGCTGGGATGTTGAGACAAAGAGTACAAGTACTTTCTATGCCTTCAATGAACTTAAACTTTCCTAGACAGTTCAGAAGAGATCATATGAGGAAGTCAACATTAAAATAGCCAAAGAGAACAAAAGTTTAATAATAGTGAGCTTGTTATCTATGGTTCTGTCCTTTGAGAAGCTTGTAACAGGTAGAAAATAACTGAATCTAAACAAAGCAACCCTGTTTTGGGCACCAAAACATAAGAAAGATATTAAGCTGCTAGATAGAGTCCAACGGAGGGCAACAAAGATGGTGAAGGGCCTTGAGGGGCAGCCCTATAAGGAGTAGCTGAGGTCACTTGGTCTGTTCAGCCTGGAGAAGAGGAGACTGAGGGGAGACCTCATTGCATTCTACAACTTCCTCATAAAGGGAAGAGGAGGGACAGGCACTGATCTGTGGTGATCAGTGACAGGACCTGAGGGAATAGCCTGAAGTTGTGTCAGTGGAGGTTTAGGTTGGATATTAGAAAAAATTTCCTCACCCAGAGGGTGGTTGGGCACTGGAACAGGCTCCCCAGGGAAGTGGTCACAGCACCAAGCCTGACAGAGTTCAAGAAGTGTTTAGACAATACTCTCAGGCACATGGTGTGACTGTTGGGGATGGTCCTGTGCAGGGCCAGGAGTTGGACTTGCTGATCCTTGTTGATGCCTTCTGACTTGGCATATTCTGTCATTCTGATTCTGTAATAAGGCAGAAACATAACATTTCCAGCCACAGGAAAAACATTTCTGCTTATTTGCCAGTCCCTGAAAGTCTGATTATTTTGAACTTACTAAGGTAAAAAAAAAAGAAAAAAGAAGTCAGTCCATTTATTTCTCAATTTAAACTTAAAAGTCATTGTGGTTTCTTTTCTGTTATGTGTCAACAGTCCATAATCTTTCTGGTTGAAGACAGACATGCACATGAAAACAGCTGTGTCAACCACAACCTAAATGCACTTAAATTTAAGAGTAGAAATTACTTAAATTGCTTCAATCAGGATGTACTCTGCTACTGGAACACGTAATTTTTATAAAAAGCATAATTAAAATCAATTTTCTCTATCCTAAAAAATTAAAATACTATGTTATTTGGCAACTGTTCAGTCATTGCAAGGAAAATAACATTTTTATTTGACAAGAACTTACTGAAAATTTCTTTTAGTTCCTAGAATATTAATTTTTATTATCCAAGTAAATCTCAGAAAAGAATGCACGAAGTTGCACTCCTGGTTTACTACACCCACCCACTCTACAAACAAACAAACAAACAAACAAACAATCCTGCTATGAACAGAACATGGAATTCCCTACGGTAAGTGGATTTGCAAGGCCACCGTACAAGAAAGAGATTTTTTAAATTGGTTTTGCTGCATGAACTGTTACAATATCACGACTTTAATGAAATAGATCAAACTGAAACACCCAGATATTCCTTGAACCCAGAAGGTATTTCCTCTTAAAATAATCAAGACTATTCCTTTAATCCCTGTAGTCTTAACTTTTCAAAACTGCAGCTCACTACCATTTCCAATTCTATAATGAAATTAAAAATACTGCTCCTTTTAAGTTTTCAGTAAAATTGTTTTACACAAGTAGCATTTGAAGTACCACACTAACACCAATCACAAGGAAAAAAACATCAGTTAGTCCAGTCCAACCCACCTGGCAGCATCATCAGGAACCATACTATGGGGTTACAATTTATAAAAGAAGCTAAACAGTATTCAAAATATTTATGTTTCTTCTGTTCAAAAGATGAACAGCAACATTGAAAGAAAAGTGATAAAGTTATGAAATGAGGAGTCATCCCTTAAGTGCAAGCTCAAATAAGACTGAAAGTTGAGTTTTAAATGCTGGCAGTGCATCCTTGAGATCAAAGGGAGTATTAACACTAAATGAATTCCCTAAAGTTGGTGGCCCTCCCAGTACTACCACTGCAGCCAGTCTACAGAGGTTCCCTGCTCTCAGGAGCTCCCTGCATATCTGGAGCTTGGGACAGGGCAAACATCTTATTTCTTGAAACAGTTCTTATTAAAAAAAAGTAATTAATGGAAATCCACTGGTTGGAAAATCTATGCTAATTTCCTCTTGATTTAATGTGCAACACAGTAGCAGAAAACGTTACACTGAGCTGAGAGGTCAATGTGCATCATGAATGGGACCAGCACTAAGGCAAATAAACACAATCAAAAACAATGGAATTTTTTTTTCCTGTCAAGCGATCAAGGCTCCAGGTCTGGCTCTCACATTTTATTTTGTACCAACCATCACATCAGCTGCAGACTACTTGCTGTCCCCCCCCTTGGAAAAGAAATTTTTTCCTTTAATTTATATAGTTTTATGTACAATCCTTTCTAAATTGTACACATCGTTAAAAGTGATTTAGGAATGTAAGAATTGCAACTGAAGATCACAACAGTAGAAATATCCCTCATGTCCTTGTGATGCAATCTGGAAAGTTTTAAAGAAATCTCTGAAACAATTTTAGAGCAAGAAGTGAAGTGTTCCTTACTGGTCATGCTTTCTACAGCAACACATCTACAAAAAAGTAAGACCCATCTACAGTACTAAAGACAAAAATTCTTTCAAAGCTTATGGGCCAGACTTTCACCTCAGATAAATGGGTATAAATGTTCATGCATTGTGACCAAGGTCATTATTTTACCCCATTATAGCTAAAAATCACAATAACCACCTGTAAAGAACACTTTCAAAGAAATTAAGAAATGTTTTGCTCACAGCAATACATGCTGAATACCCTTTTATTAGGTTGCACAAGAGAAGAGGCAGAGGATGAAGAATATTTGGCACAGAAACAAGACAGTAATTTCCATCCATTTTTTCAAAAGGTCTTGTGAAACCAATTGCCTTTATCCAAGTTGAACAGGAAACACAGTTCTGGAACGTCACACCATACAACAATAAGCTGCACTTTCTGTATTTAACCTCTTCACATGACTCAAGGCAATTGTTTACCCTGTAGCTTATGGGATGACTTCAGTGTTGCCCATTATGAGCTGTGGTAAAAAAAGAAGCAATATTCAATTCTTATTTTGTCCTTCTTAACTGTAAATATTTCACTCAAGACTGCCTTTTCCTTTTAAAA
Organism: Empidonax traillii; assembly: GCF_003031625.1. Lineage (NCBI taxonomy): Eukaryota > Metazoa > Chordata > Aves > Passeriformes > Tyrannidae > Empidonax > Empidonax traillii. The sequence continues at coordinate 1,138,578 of NW_020955217.1, forward strand.
ATGAATTTGCTCCAATTTTTGCTCTTTCTCTATTCCGTCACTGTCATGCCACTACCTTATGTTCCCTCAGCCTGTTCCATCTCCACTCCATACATACCTCCACTTCACTTTACAGTTCACCAAAAAACAATTTGCAAGGTATTTTTGGCTCTTGTCTGTTTTCAAAAATAGCAACAGAACACAGCAGAACAGTAGACTTTACCCACCTAGTTGAAAATTTCTGAGGAAATCTATTGCAGAATTATGAAAAAAGCCAAGATTTTTCCAAACTACTATTTTAATCTCAAAGATACTCCTTCTCCCTCTTCTAAATACAATTACATTTTTAGGATACGTGAAAAAGCAATAGAAGACAGGTACTTAGTTGTCCTTTCTGCCTTTGAAATTTCTTCCTTTCAGCTACACCTTCTATCTACGCAAGAGAGAGAGTATATACACAGTCAAATGAATTCAGAACGCCTCCCCGAATACAGCAGCTGTATTAAACTAAATAACCTATGTGGTGATGGTGTTAAAATACCACCTTATATATGCATCCCTTCCTGACAACACAGTCTAAAACAAATACTGTAAGGCCAGCTCTTTTAACACTTTGCTTAAGATGTATTTGTCACTGCTAGATCCTCTTTGGCAGCAAAAACTTGGCTGAGACACAGCTCAGAAACACTGTACAATTCATTCTGCTGCCATCCATCTCACAAAAGAAAGCAGAACAACTTAGTGAGTCATGTTAACAGACATAAGTACATAGAAGTGAATGTTATTACTGGTGGGAAACATTAACTCTGTGAGTCAGTTTCACATATTTCATCTACTTTCTTGTGAAAAGCATGGTCTGCTTTGGCAAGCATACAATGTGATTTATTTGGATTCCTAAGCAGAGATATTTACAGATTAATTAAAGTTTTCAGACACATCTTTCATTTCTTGGCAAAAAGTCTCCCCTTCTGCTCTACAAAGATACTCTTAATATCCCAGTGGAATGCATTTTCACAAATATTTTCAGTTAATTTAGTGCTTATGGTCTGCAAGTTTCCAGCAGTAATTAAAAATACTGATACTCCTGAACAAAGTCTGTGTGAGAACTGATGCTCAGTGAAGAGCTGGCCAATTATGCCTTGTTTGCAGCTGCTAAAATACATTATACAAAGAAAAAAAGTTACATTGCATTTCCATGGTGGGTTGACCCTGGCTGGACACCAGGTGCCCACCAAAGCTGCTATGTCACTCCCCTCCTCAGCTGGGCAGGGGAGAGAAAAAGTAATAAAAGTTCGTGGGTCAAGATAAGGACAGGGAGAGTTCACTCAACAGTTATGGGTAGAACAGACTCAACTTGGGGAAATAAGTTTAATTTATCACTAATCAAACCAGAGTAGAACAATGAGAAACAAAACCAAATCCTGAAAACACCTTCGTCCACCCCTCCCTTCCTCCCAGGTTTAACTGTACTCCCAATTTTCTCTCCCTCCTCCCAAACAGCAAGACAGGGGGATGGGGAACAGGGGCTGCAACCAGTTCATCACACATTCTCTCTGTTGCTTCTTTCTTCTCAGGGGGAGGACTCCTCACACTCTTACCATGCTCCAGCATAGAGTCCCTCTATGGGAGACAGTCCTCCAGAAATTTCTCCAATACGAGTCCTTTCTATGGGCTGCAGTTTACCAGTAACTGCTCCAGTGTAGGTCCCTTCCATAGGGTGCAGTCCTTCAGGAACAGACTTCCCAGCCTGAGACCCCTGCAGGGCAAAAAGTCCTGCCAGCAAACCTGCTCCAGTGTGGGCTCCTCTCTCCATGGGACCACAGATCCTGCCAGGTGCCTGCTCCAGCATGGACTTTCCTCAGGGTCATAGCCACCTTCGAGCATCCTCCTGCTCCCATGTGGGGTCCTCCATAGGCTGTAGGTGGATGTCTGCTCTACCATGGACCTCCATGGGCTGCAGGAGGATGCTCGAAGGTGGGGAATCTCTGCTCCAGCACCTGACACACCTCCTAACCCCTCCTTCCTCACTGCGCTTGGTGTAAGCAGAGTTGTTTCTTTCACATAACTCTCACTCTGCTCTTTTCCAGCTCCACTTGTGTAGTGGTTTTCTCCGTTTTCTTAAACAAGTTATCCCAGAGAAGCCACCACCGTCACTGATGTGCTTGGCCTTCGCCGGTATTGGATCCATCTTGGAGCCTGCTGGCATTGGCTCCAGGGAACATGGGGGAAGCTTCTGGCTTCTCCTCACAGAAGCCACCCCTTGTAGCCCCTCCCACTATCAAAACCTTCCCTCACAAACCCAATTCAATTCCTTTGTAGTGTTACTCTTTTATGTAAGCAATAGCTAAACAGATGGAACTCATTTATGTGTAAGATGGAGACCTAAACGAGACTGCGACAAAAACCTGGGCTACCTCTTGAATGGTGAGATAGCAGACATACAATCACCTTTGCTCTTTTCAACATGTTCAGGTGCAGAAAGTGTTTGCTTACCTTTGATTATGATTGCAGCATGACCTTCTGACTTTCCACACGATTATAATTAGCAGTTTGCCTCTAGTAGTTAACTTTTTTATCAGATTACTGATAAAACTTTAACAATATCTTCCAAAGGAAGTCCTGTACCAGAACTTGTAATATAGAGCAAGATAGAGGTGCAGTGACAACGCTCAGAGAGAAAAAAACTTTGAGGGCACTGAATTTAACCAGATGTTGTTCAAGAAGAAATAAGGACATGAGAAAAAATGAGAATATTTCACATGATATTTGAAATCATTCGCTTTTTAATATACTTGGATATACTTGGTTCCCATCACATACAAGAAACTATCCTTATCTCTAGCTTGAAGTGTTTGAATTCAATAGCTACATTCCTTTATTACTACGACAAGATTCATTATAGTTCTATGAAGAAAAGCAGATCCAAGTGCCAAGAAAAACTAAACACAAGCCTTCTATTTATAATTCCATTAGGAAGTTGATATAAATTTCCAGAGAATTAACTCCACCAGAAACAAAACAAACAAAAAGTACACATCCACGTTAAAAGACTAGATGGGCCTACATAAATTATGACACAGAAATCCTCCAGATTGCAGCTGCCTCTTCAGATCAGTCTCAAGTCATACTTCTCAGGCTGCAGAACAGTAAGTAGGCTATAAAAAGACACACATATTATTGGCCTAAATACACCAGTGCTCACACCACCACTGCCTTTGGTAAATTCCTTGACCAAGCATCAAGTTATATGGAAAAATATTGTCATTCCTCCAAACGAAAATTAAAGAAGACCTTGGGAACAATGCATATAGTGCTTTTTTTACTTATGTATCTAACTCATCAGTGATTTTAAAGTACTGTGTAAGGTACTATTACCTTCAAATCTATCGCTGTATTTCTGTTCTTAAAACATGTTACTTCCATTAACATTCCTGTGGGCAGTGTAATAGCAAGTCCTTTCCTAAATCAAGATTCTCAAACTGTACAGAGATTTACAGCAATGACAAAAAATATTCCTTACTATACTAAATTGAAGCTAAAAACATGCTTCTGCAAATCTTTATTCATGTGAATCACCCAATTAAAGGCAACTGGGCATTAAAGCAAGAACTGGCAATCTGTAGTAGTGTAGTCTCAGATGACCCGATAATCAGTGTCTAAACCTGATCCTTAAAGAAGAGAAAAAGTAAGAAATCATAGCTTGCCTTGGAAAATGTGGTAGGGAAAAAAGAATGGCAATTATCTTCAGGCAGCTAAGAATGTTAGACAAAACAAATAAAGACAAAATCCCAAATTCTTAGACTATCATTAAGTGATATGCTTTAGGCACAGAATAGAAAAAGAAACAGATCTTTTCCAGACTGTACATGACAAGGTACAATTAGCTTTCACAATTTCAGGACTTGGACAACTTTAGCCACTTGTCATTTATCATAGTCTGGGCATTTTATAATCTCAGTCATACAGATGGCCACTTACCACATTTAATCTGAAGCTCTCCTAAGCAGCCATAAGCATCTACGAGTTTTTCATATTGTCCTTTAATTGCATCCTTTTCTTCTGGAGCTGAGCAACAAAACAAGAGAAACAAAACAGCTGAGAAACAAAAAGAAAGGCAGAAAATTTAATTATCCAATCTTTATGAAATTTTCACATTGCTATTGCCTACACCAATGCTTCCCACAGTTGATTTTGCTCAGTACAAAGCTAGGGGTAAAATGCTTTAAAAAGACAGAGATTAAAAAGCAAAGGGACAGAAATGCACAGCCTCTCCACACACCAGCCTAGAAGAAAGAAGAACACTCATGAATTTTCAAAGAACATGTTTGATTCTTATTCTATGGTACAGGAGTCACGTTAGTTCAAGAATAAATAAAGAAAAATATAGGCATATGTAAACTTTACACTGTTCTAAAATAGGAACAAATATAACAATCTGTCTGGCCATAAGCTAAAATATACTACCTTTTTTTGATGTACAAAAATAGAGGGTTTATGCTTCCAGATTCTCAGTCTAATTTCAGACAGAACTGAAAATTTTTATGCAAGATAACATAATTTGATGTAGACACAGTATCAGATCTTGATTTCCAGAAGAATTAAACATATTTTAGTGAAGTAAGAACTACCTAATTAAATCAATAAAGGGCGAGATGTTGGTGTTATATTTTTGTATTTCTGCAACAAGTGACTTCAATAGGCACACACTGAACATTTAGATATTAAGCCAGAATACAGATCAAACTTGTCACTGGCTACTTTAATGTAAAACCAGCATACTTTCTAAATGAGTAAGTCTGCATTTTGTATATATTTCCCAATGAGGAGCAAGGTTACCTTCCCAAATGAGGAAAACAGCCTGTAACCCTTAAATGTCCTTTTACTTCTTGAACTACAGATAAACAGCAACATGGTAATTTGAGAGATTTTCTAATTATTTGCAATCTTATGCTCCTAATAAACTTCAGCAGTCAAAAAACCCTGAAACCTCCGGGCACAAAAAGTATAAACTGAACCACTTGCGATGCATGCTGGAACAGAAAAGAAAGAGACTTCTCTTTATAAGTCTCAAGAGGCAAAGAGATCAGTGAGAAGCACGGAAAACAAATAAATATCCCATATATTGCTGACATTTTGAAGTGAAAGAAAGGACAATTCCTCTTACAAAATTCCTTAGCAGAGGCAACCCCCAAAGGAAATTAAAACGTTTGTCTCAATTTTTGAACTGATGACAAATAAGGAAGATTGGTTAATTTTTTCTTAATTTTGTTTTTTACTACCATACTTTCACAACTTACCTATTCTGCTTTCTTAGAACACTGCGTAAATCAGGAGTAACTTGTAAAATGTTGATACCACACACCAGTAAAACAAAACATAATCAACAGACAGAGGATAAAGCGATTTCTATCAGGTAACCTGAATCTCTGGACAGTAACAATTTAAATATTCAGTAATTTAAATTGTTAATGTGCTGTTAATAACAGCACATCTTAAGAGCTGAGACTCTGCAAGCTCAGTTCTCAGGTACTTCAAAAAAACAGCTTCACAAAACCAGTTTAGGTAGACTATAACGTTTCCTTTTTTGAAGAAAAGACTCCCTGTGAAGACTTCCTTACGTATTAAAAAAAAAGGACTGTGATAGTCTTCAAAATAGAACTTCAAGTTAGAAAGCTGGCTGTTAAAAGCGTCTGTTAAGAGCATGATCCAAAAGAATGGAATTTATTTCAGCATGGAAATAAGCTAGACACAACTCGTGCCACTACTGGCAAGAAGCACCTGACTCTGCCAGGTACAGAAGCCACTAAAGTTTCCCAGGTCAAGGCAGTGGCATCACACACACATCATCTCCTGGCACAGGACTTGTCCAAACACGCAGACAAATAGCTGTGTTTTGCCAGTACTGGTGCACAAACATGCTGCCATTCTGGGCAGGCCATTTGTCAGAACATATGCCTGCACAGTAGCATCAGTCGGGACATCAGCACTGGCAGAGCCACTTGGAAGGAAGGAGCAGGCTCCCAGCACAGAGCCCCAGGAGGACTCTGGGCTGCATTGCCACTCTTTCTGGCTGGCTAAAAACTTGCCAGTAACTTTTACCCCATGGCAAATTGTGTTATTTATTCTAGGGTTCATTTTGCTCCCTGAAGCAATTTAGACTCAGAAACCAAAAAAATTGACCAAGTGATCCTCCCTTGACACCTTCATGCACTCTAAAGACATGGCATGCACCAAGACCTCATCTAAGGTTAGTTCAAGAGGAAAGGAACATGCCAAATAGACACAGCTACATCCATGGGTCATGCAAACGGAGAGGCCAGAATGTTTTAGTGCATATGGATCAAATTTATTTGTGTGTGTGTGTATATTCCCTTAGTTAAAGATACTGCTGGAATTTGAAGTCTCTTGTCCCGTTACACTCCTCGCTGTTGCGCAAAATCCTCAGATGCACTGTGACCATTGTCATTTTGCATGGGTGAGAGCAGGGATCTCAGGCAGCAGAGGTCAGGCAGCAGCTCCAGCATGCTGCCATCTCCTCCACAAGCCCTCATGACTGGGGTATGACTTCTTCATGCCTCACAGCCTCCATGGCACTGTCTTGCTCCACACCCTGCGGGCATCACCCTTCCAGCACTGTGAGGTCCTAACTGGATTCTGACACACCCCAGCCAATTTTTTGATTATTTTGGAGGGGGAGAAGGAGAAGGAGGAGGAATTCCCAACGGCCATTATAAAAAGCAATTTATAGAAAGGATGACTAAAGGGTGACTTTAAAAGGACATTATTGCAGAGGTCTTGAGCCAGGTTTCCTGGATGAAGAGAGGTCAGTGGAAAAATTACTACGAAATTCTAAAGGACTGTGATGAACAGGGAAAATATATACCAATATCTGACAAGTTTCAGCAATACAGAAAATACAGTTTTACCACCATTTGGCAGCTATATGTGTCCAAAGACATAGCACTTTTCGGTGCATCTCATTAATATAAATATCTCAAAGGCAGGTGCCAAGAGGATGGTGCCAGACTCTCCTCCATGGTGCCCTGCAACAGGATGAGGAGCAATGGTCATGAACTAAAACATAAGAATTTCCACTTTGACACAAGAAAGAACTTCTTTCCATTGAGAGTAGAGCACTGGGACAGGCTGCCCAGGGAGGTCATGGAGTCTCCCTCACTGAAAGATATTCAAAATTGTCCTGGACAGATTTCCTGAGTCACCTGCTCTAGGGGGTTAGTCTGGATGATCTCCAGAAGTCCCTCCCAACCTTAACAATTCTGTGATTCTGTGGTAACATGAAAATCATTTCCATGTTTCTCTGTTAAATCTTCCAAAGTCGTGGGGTTTATTCTGTAATAGCTTTCATAAAAGCTCTAAAAGGCAGAGGCAGTGAGAATGGTCTGCTTGAAAACCTTGGATGAGGGTTCCATATTTAACTATACTCTGCTCACATGTAAAATCCTTCCTCTTTCAAGTCAGCCAACTTGAGATACCGACATACATACATAGTTAATGCACAATAATGCTACACGAGGTGATGAAACAAAAAAGTTTTCTACTTAGAGAACAAGTTGAGTTTGAAATCATGTAGTGCATTTGTTTACTAGTTATTAATAACTCAGGTAACTAAACAGTACACATAGTAATCACCAAACTCCACTAAAGCTTTCCATTAATACCTTTTTAGTAATATGTCCTTCCACTAAGCATATAATTGAGTATTGACCCTTCTGCAATAATTATCACAACTGCACTGTGGTCATAACAGCTTTATAGATCTGCCCATGTCTCCTTCATGCCTCACAGCCTTCAGCCTCCATGGCACTGTCTTGCTCCACGCCCTGCAGGTGTGCAAGTAAGGATACAGAAATCACAGATTTCTGGATACAGGATACAGAAATCCGTAATCATTTTCTTAATTATGAATAAGCTCCTGATGTAAATTATATCTAAGATTGGCACGTTAGCTCAACATTTTAACCTTGCAAAACAAGAGGCACACAATAATTCAATGAAACTAAGCTGCAATAAACTCAATTAAAAATGAAGTTTTCCATGCATAAAATATTTCAGAGCCAAAAAAAAAAAAAACCACACCATGAAAAGACATACAACTACATATACCATATGGCTTATCCAAGTGCAACTTCCTGCTCATAAAACCTGCAAATTCAATTTAACAGCCAGCAGGAACTGGTCAAACATACACAGTTTCCTTTATTCAACCCCTCCTTAGGGCTGATCACCCAGACTTCAGCAGGAATCAGCACAGCTCTCATACATATAGAGCCCAGAAAGGTCAGCGATCAGAGGAAGAGAGTACTACAGTTCCAAGTCCAACACTAGGGACAGACACAGTAATACCTACAACCTAAATGTAAAAATGGAGAAAGAGCTCTTGAAAAAGAGTCTGGGAGTGGGTTATGGATTCTGTATTTCTCCTGTGATTCTTAAGCCTGATTCTTGAAATAGGTACTTGCTTAGCTGTAGGTGCTGCTATACATATATAATCTGAAGCATATTTCTAAGTGCTTTTAGAAACATAGATTTGATCTGATGGGGGGCTTTATTTGTGTCATTTAGCATTTTGGGGAAAGAGATGTGAATTTTCCCTAGAAACAGGGGAAATCTATAATCAAGCAGAAATTTCATACCATACCCCCCATATATATACTACCACAACCACCTTACCAAGAAATAAGTCCAGTGTCTGGTATTATATGAGTTTAGACTAGTAACTTGCCTCCTAATTGTGTTTTCCATCTTCTGCAGACAGATTTAAAGTTGTATTTTCTGTATCTTTCATCACTAAAATCTTCCTATTCACATTCAATCCAAGCTACACAGGTACCATGCAAGTCAGCCTGTATTCTAAAATACCATATAGGTAAAGCAGTATAGAGTTGGCAAGAAGTCTGTGGTCAGAGTTACATTTTAGAGAGTCCAAATATTTTGAACACTAAGCAATGCATTTATCAGTTGTCTAGTAAGAGGTATTTCTGGTTGAAAAGAACAAACAAAACAGCAAAGCAACATTTTTGAAAGATATGTTCACTGGCTTCCTATATTAGATTGAGAACATTCTGCTTCTAGTGAGAGATTATTTTTTCATACTTGTATGTGCATATATAAATATATTAATTCACAACCAAGGAAGAATGGATTCATAAAACCACCAGGTTTCTACTGGCCAGCTCAGTGGACTGCAGGCAGTCAAGAAAATAAAAATAAAAGAGAAGTCCCTCAGTTACTTATCTGAAGCTTGGCCATTATTTTTACATGGTTCCTGATATATATTGCACATATTTACATAGAAACTTGCCTTCACTACAGACATACCCACAACATTTATCCCCCACAACCACTACCAGCTTCTATAGAAAAGAAGTCTTGTAATCTACACTCTACTTTAACACCCAATACCTCTTCACTCTTCTCTGTACCCGATTTGCGTTTCAACAGTAGTGAAAGAACTGTAACACTCTTTTCCCTATAATCTATAGCAGTGACTTCCAGCCTGAGAAACCATAGCTTCCAAGTGCCCACTGCCAGCATAACTAAGGAAGGCAAGGCTTCTGCTACGAAGATTACTCCCACTACAGGTTCTGTAGGGATCCACAAATGGAAAAGTCTGAACACCACCAAACCACAAAAAACTCCAAAAAAATTTGGACTAGCTATATGAATATTCTGACATAGAAGTAGAAATGAGCCACATGGTAGGGCTCATTGTTTTGACAGTGTGTAATACTTAGAAATACATTCATAGTATGCTTACACAGGTATTGGTGTTTGATTTCCATACCCCATTCAGTGGCATATTTGTCCACATAAATACAAAACTAAATCTAATTGTAAACACTGGATGTACATATAGCCCAAAAACTGCATTTTGTACAAAAAGATACAAAGGTAAATATGGTTTTGCAAGACTGTACCCTGACTTCAGTCAGCCACATCAGAGAACCACACACATACACACCTGCAACCGAAGCTGCAGAGGAGGTACAGAGCTGCTACACAGAACATACATACACCTTAACTCTGCAAAAAGTTTGTCTCTATTAAAGACCAGCTTCCCAGATGTGTGGGTGAAAGTCTGGAGGAAAAACTTCAGCCTTATTTGCAAAAACACACACTGTATCAGCTTTGAAGTTCTGTATTTTCAAAATACCGTGGTCATTTAAGATCCACCATAACAGGTGTTGTAACATCCTTTACAAAAACAGCTGCAGAATCAAAGAGCTTGCTGAAAAGAAATCTGTGCACCCTTTGGCTCTGCCTTTGAAGAAACATATTATCATGCTGAATTTCAATAGCAGAGCAGTTCTGTTGACAGCCTTTCACTGAAATTACCTGCTATAATAAGGTTAAATAACCATACTTTCAGCACTATAGCTTTAGTCTAGTTTAGCAACTGCCTTGACAGCAGTCCAGAACTACCTTGTGCAGTTCACTTCATCTGTAAACCACTGAAACCGTAATGTGTTTCAAGCAGAAACAGTATCTGTATTTATACTCCCTGTTGTATTAAACAAAAACTTCCAAATCAATGCCAATTTTTCTTAATCCCTCATGACTCTGGGTTTCTTCCACAGAATCTGTTGATGTTCTAGCTCTGAGAATTTCCGGAAGAATTGTTTCAAGCTATAACCCATCCTTCTAGAGATGACCAAAGTTCGAGGATTGCCAGTGGGGAAAAAAAAAAAAAGAAGCCTCTTTGAAAACGTACCATTAAATTCAAAACAGTGAGTTTTATCCTCCACCCTACAGTGACATCATGAGAGGAAGAAGAAAAACTCTCACCTTCAAAAACCCTATTTAATTTATGACAGAACAGAAAATCCTACTGCTGATATTACATCACTATACAGATTAAGTTAATGGGGTTAGGGATATGTAACTAGGTTTTCTGCAGTGATTTTTGATTTTTCCAAAAGTTTCTTAGGTTAGGTTGCCATTACAGGCCAAGTGTTCTCATTTTATAAATTGTTGCCATCTCAGACAACTAGAGATCTCTGTAATACTTTCCCACCACTGATAAAAAAGTGTAAATATTTTTCACCTATTAAATCTCTATATGCAGTAAGGAAATGCTGAAATATTATCAATTTGCAACTAGAACTGTCATCATAATCTTTATAACATACTGAGAGAAGCAAAAATCATCTACTCACAAGACATCATCAAATTGTTAGTTTACATATTTGAAAGTGTTTATTTTCACTATGAGTTTGCCAGAGGTTTATGGTCTGTAGAGACACTGTGTTTATACAAGTGTGTGGTTTTTTTAGATTTCTTTTTTTGTAACACAACTTCTAGGACGATTCTCACTCCCTTCTGCCACTTGAACTAGGTTAAATTCCACATTTGTTTCCTCTAGTACAAAATTATTATAGAAGCAATTAAACTTTGAAAAAGTATAGATGTCATGCCTGTTCAAGGGCAGAAATACTTGGTAATTATGGAAAAAGAACAATGAACAGTGACTAAAAATTGTTCTCAGGCCTTCACTGTCCATCTGTGATTATTCTTCTCTACAATTCTATTGACATGAGGCTGCTATAGAAAAACTGCATAAATTCTTGTACAACCTAAGTGCTCCAGGTATACGTATCTGCTTTTATTTAGTGTGGAGGTTTGCACAAGGCATAGTTGCTTAATTCCTCCTCACCACAGCTATGCAACTTTTAAAAAACTTTCTTTCAGAAAGAGAAAATTAGACTGAGAAGCCAAAGCTAACACAATCCCTGGACTAGTATGTCTGAAACCAAACATATGCAAAGTTTATGTTAACCTCCTACTGTAGTGTTCTATGGTTAGTAACAACCTGAAGGCAAGTCAAACAAAACAGAATGAATGTTGTTTCTATTACCACCCTGCCTGCTGTTGAGCTTCCTCTTCACAATTCTGTTAAATTTACCATCACAATACCTACTACTGGTTTTCCCTCCTTTTCTTGTACTCTGCTGCATAAACAGAAGAAATGAACTTAACAAGCTTCACTGGATAAACTAGCTTTTCTTACAGTACAGGAACCGACCCAGGCACAAATGAAGAAACCAAACGAAACAAAATTAAGAAGTTATTAACATGGAGCAGGCTAAAGGTCAACGCATGAATGACCACAGTTATCTCAAGAGGTGACACTGGACCTTCAAAAGGCATGGCAAACAGGCTTTTACAGTGGGCACTATACAAATCACTACTTCAAAATTTTTCTAACACACATTTTAAGAAAGACTATACAAATTCTCTATTCACAGAATCACAGAATCATTTGGATTAGAAAAGATCTCTAAGATCAACTATGAGTCCAACTATTAACCTAGTACCACCGTGTTCATCATTAAACCATGTTTCCCAAATTCCACATCCACATCAGTTGGTGATTCCACCACCTCCCTGGGCAGCCTGTTACAATACATCTGACCACAGTTATCATGAAGAATTTTTTTCCTAATATCCAATCTAAACCTCCCCTGGTGCAACTTGAGGTAATTTCCTCTTGTCCTATCCCTTCTCACCTGGCAGAAGAGACTGACTCCCATCTGGTTACAACCTCCTCCCAGGCAGCTGTAGAGAGCAATAAGGTCTCCCCTGACCCTCCTCTTCCCCAGGCTAAGCAACCTCAGCTCTCCCAGCCACTCCTCATAAGGCTTGTGCTCCAGACACTTCTCCAGCTTCTCTGGACATGCTGCTGCAACTCAGTGGCTCTTTTGTAGTAAAGGACACAAAACTGAACACAGGATTCAAAATGCAACCTTCTAAGTAAACAGGAAAAATCACTTCCCTGGTCCTGCTGGCAACACTATTTTTATATTGTCCAGGATACCATTGGCCTTCTTGACCACCTGGGCATACTGCTGGCTCATGCTCAGCTGGATGCTGACCAGCACCCACACATCCTTTTCCACTGAGTGGCTTTCCAGCCACTAAATCATTTTAGGTGTAACAATTCAAAGAGGGGATGGCAACACTGGGGGAGAAAAATCTATTTTAGGTTGATGATTCCTTTAATTAGTGAGATTGCAAATCGTTCCACGGGTCATACAAATGGCTCAGGGTCAGCTAGATGAATACTGACCTCTCTATTTCATTCATGCACATTGGCTTTAGGAAGTGAAGCTGCTTTAGATTTGTATCAGAATAATGAAATATAAACCAAAAGCCACTGATATCATACAGAATTTCAATGTCAACAGATTTTAGAATCAGGGAAAGTGAGTAAAGTGCTGCTCAGTATACTAAGAGACTTTTCACTGTCAGTTCATTGAAAACTGACATTAAAAAAACCCCGATAAAAATGTAACACATTCATGTCCACTATTACCAAAGAATTTAACAAGAAACTGAACCCCCAAAGTATTACACAATACAAAACTCCAATAAAACAAATTAACAAAAACAACAACAACAAAATCCCCCTGTGTGGCAATAACATCTTTTTCACGACAGGTCAAATTTTTTCCACTATCAGAAATATTCTCATGAAAATCAGTTGCTACCTGAAGACATTTACAGCTTTGTTCATTCATAACGTCCCCAAGACCTGATGTGGTATTAAGCATCTTAGTCTAGATGTTCTGCCACTGTGCATCATGGAAGGTTCAGTTCAGTAGTCCCAGATCCTGTGCTGATGTTGTTACGGACATTGTACAAACCACAATGTACATGCACTTTTTACTACAGCACTGCAAACAGCAACATGATTGCAGGCACAGGTTAGTATTACACAGAAAACATTTCAAGAATACAGTACAAGCATGTATTTCCTTGTGTTGCTTTTTGCACCTTAAAGTCACCTCTTTTTTCTGTCTCAATATTAGCAACATTAGCGTTGTGTCACGCTCATGAGTGATAAGTACCAAAACACCAGGTGAGACTCCTCCAGCAAGAGCCAGATACTCAAGTAACCATATACCCTGCAAATCACAGGGGCAGGTTTGGCACCACAGCAAGAGGCCAGTTTGGGGTTTTTTTTAAGTGGCACAAATCTCAAGTCAGTTATCCAAAACAATCCCTGCTGTGATCTGGCTGTTCTACATTGGTGGTTAGAACCCGATGTAGCTGAGTACAAGCTTCAAGAGGCAGTGGGCCCCATCCTTTTACCTGAACTCTCCTCTGCCGTCAAGGCTACAGAGGATAAGTCTTGCCCAGTGAAGGTGCCCTGTGCCAAGACCCCACCACGACCAGGCAAGTGGGTGCCCTGTCCTGCTTCTTTCACCCCGGTTGCTGGTGAGGAGGATAAAGACGTCCAGAGCAGCGAAAGGGCCGGTCGGACACTGATCGGGAGGAGACGCTGGCCAACCCTCCATGCGTGGCAGGGCACCGGGGGTCACCCAAGCGAGACAGCAAGTGGCCAGGCCCGGGGGGCCGTGCTGGAGGCCGGGGTGTAAAGCGAGGGGCTCTCCTCGGCCAGCGTCCCACCGGGCCCGGGGCTGCGCTCTCCCCTTCCTCTCTCCATGCCACGGGGGAAAGTGCCCCAAACCTCCAGGGAATCAGCCGCTGCCACCGCACCCCGGCGCCCCTTCGCAGGCACCGGGCGCGCACCCCCGGACACGGCACCTCCCCGGCACCCGCAGCCCCCCCGCACGCACTTACTGAGCGCCGCCACCGTGCCGGCCTCCAGCAACAGGCAGTCCTGCCGGGAGCGCGCCTCCAGCAGGGCGCTCGGCCCCGGCTCCTGCTTCCAGAGCAGCCGCAGCCCTTTGCTCAGAGCCATGAGAGCCGCCGGCCGCGGGCAGGAAGGCAGAGCGGTGCGGGCGGAGGAGGTGGCGGCGGAGCCTCCGTCCCCTCGAGGGCGCGGCGCTCGGGGCCCGCCGGCAGCCCCAGGGAGTGACTCCGAGCGCCGGACCCGGGTCCTGCCCGTCCGCTTTTCCCAGGCAGGCGGGCAAGGGGGACGGCCGTGCCTCTCTCCTGGTCACCTCAGCAGGCCTCCGAGCGCCTCCAGTGCGAGGCGCCCGGCGGTGAAGGGAGCGGAGCGTTTGCAGCTGCGGCTCCTCCGTGTCCCCCGCGGCCCTGCTGCTGCCGCCTCCTCCTCCTCTCCCTCCACCTCCTCTCCCTCCTCCTCCTCCTCCCTGGGGAGTCCCCGTCTGCGGCCAGGGGGGCGGGAGCAACTTTCCCCTTTGCCCTCTGCCTTTCCCTTCCCACCCGCGATAAACTTTCCAGAGTTAACTTTCCAGAGTTAACTTTGTCCGGCTCCGCGGCTGCGGCTCCTCCTCTAGGACAGGTACCAGCCGCGGGCGGGGCGCTGCCACCCGCCCTGCCCGCCAGGGAGGGGAAGGGAGGAGGGGCGGCCGCCACCGCGCTGCCGAACCCGGCGAGGTGCTATGGGTCCCGGTTCGGCTATTCCCGGCCCGGCGGCGCCGTTCCCCACCCACTCGGGAGCGCGGCCGGGCCCGGCGAAGGTCGCCGTCGAGTTCCCGGCAGCGCGGCGGGCCCAGCAATGCCTTGGATGCCGGCGTTGTTCCCGCCGCTGGCGTGGCAGGCGGAGGCTGCTCTGCCCAGGGAGAGGCCGCGCTCCTTCCCGCTTCCTGCGGGGAGCGGCAGCCCGCGCTCCCCGCGCCGGTCCCCGACAGAGCCGGCAGGGAGCTCCCCTCGGCGCTCTCAGGGAGAGCCGACTATGCCCTGTCCCACGGGCAGTGTATGAGGAGTCTCGGTTAAAAGGCACAGTGCACATTTTAGGTTCGCTAGTAATTAAAAAGAAGTGTTCCTTCATATGAAAGTGCGCTCTCCTCCCCTCTCCACTTCCCACCCCCGTATTAAAGGAGTCCCATCACAATTCCCTGTTGAGTCTGTGCAGAATGACTGCTAGTTTTTTTCCAGAGTTCAACCATAACGAATGGATCGAGGAGGTAGATACAGGTACACAGATGCGTTCAGAGGAGAGAAGACTGGCTTTAATTTCTAGCAGGGAATGTAGTCATATTCATACATGGGTAAACCAAGCAGAATTATAATTTGTAGACATTATTAATTATTTTTATTATTAATTATTAATTGTTATTATGTTTTCTCTACATTTATATGTCGAGAAAACTGCGAAATTCAAAACCACCCAAACTACCAACTGTTACTGTTGTCTCACATTTACATTGAGAACATCGGTCACGGTTGTGCTCTGCCAGGTGGAATGTGACAGTCCCTGCCCCCTTTGAACTTGATGGAAACAAACTGAAAAGCAAGTACTATCTTGCTGTCACAGACCTCTGGGTTATTTTATAACCAGTAGTAATTTCAAAAGGAGAATAATTTTAGTTTATGATACCTCCTTAAGGAAGGATCTGAAGGAATCTGGTAGGAAAAGTGGGATTGGTGTTTGTGTAGGCCTTTTTTCCCACCCAATCCTAAACTTTGACTACAGTACATTGGGTGAGATTAAAAGTGTTGGGTAAAGTAAAGGATCCAGAAACTGTAGAAACTAAGTGACCAGAATGAAAAATTGAGCCAGCACAAAGTCAGGGGGGTTTAGAGGATGTAAAAACGTAAATCAGCCATGTTCTATTTTTAACAGCAAAGGTATGCCTTATGTATGTGAGTATCATGGAAATGAATCGATTCCTGTAGTCATTTGAGGAGTCCCTCAGGTGAACCACAGCACCTGTTTTTACCCAGGCCATATGCCCTCATTAACTCCTGAGCAATTTTCCATTTCATCCTTCTATGTGGATTTTTCCCTTCTTTTAATCTTCTGCATTTCCAATCCCTTCCCCTACCCAGCCCCTTGTTTAGCTCTGAAGCATGCTATAATGACTCCTGCTCCTAGATCTTTATGGTAGTGGATGTTTCCAGGGCCCGGATAACTGCCTCACTGAAAAACAGTTCTGTGTGCTGATCGTGGCAGGTGGCATTGTATGTTTGTTTGGAGACCATCAGAAGAGGAACAACAGGGGTGTTGCAAAACAGAGTTAGCAGAACTGGATAGAGGAGGGAGTATAGATAGCTGTTTGCTATCTGTCTGGAAGACTTTGGGGCACAGAATGGATGAATGTTCCTGTACCTGTCTTACTATTGAGTGAACTTTGCAGTCTGGGACTCTACAAAAAGCTTTTGTGATACACAGTGGTAACAAACAAAATATACTTGTCTGTGTCCAATATTTTGCTACTGGAATAAGTGGTAATTTTTTTAAGCTCTGAAATTAAATATAAATTTCACTTATGACAGCATTTCCTGGAGATTTCTGGCCACTTGCACACAGCCTCAGTGGTCACAGATTCTTCAGGAAGTGTGTGTGCCCACAAGGTCATTGCAAACAGTTTGGGGTTTGCCTTTTATGAGCAACTTTTGACTTCAGCAAGTACGGAAGAAATAGAGGAAATATCTCAGCATAGTTTTTCCTGTACATGACATTCAAAGCAACGAGTAACTGCTGCTAACATGCAAAAGCTTTTATTGTTTTCACATTTTCACAATTTCCAGTTAATATTAGAATAAATTTTATTTAGTTTGAAGCATTTACAACACTTGTAGGCTAAGGTGCTCAAAATATTGATCTGAAAGTAGCTGTGGGCTATTAATGTCACCTCTTACACTGTGAATGAAATTGAATTTCATTTCTAGTTGGTTACACTTCTCTTGACCTAGTAAAGAACTTCATGTGCAAAAGATATCTGGTCCTTTGTTACAGAGACAGTCTGATATACTTTGAGCTAGGTTACTATTTCTCAACATAATCAACTGCATTTCCTTAAAAATAGCTCTGAAGAACATGAGAAGCACAGGTAAATAAATTAGCATGTTTTATTTGTGTGCTTAGATTTTGGCAAAGATTGTCTGACCTTGCCATGAGTCTAAGAGGAGTTACTGAGAGACATTTTCTTTGCTTCAGTCAGTGACAATGTTTTGAAATTTCCACTCCTGTTTACGACCTTTCCTGACAAGCTCCTTTTATTTCTTTCCCTCGGGGTCTGTGATCCTTACAACACAAAAAAGAAACTTTTAATACTAATAGTTCTGTATCATATTACCCTTATTTGGAAGGGAGAGGGGTGGGTTAACAAAGCAGACCTGAGCTTCTGGTTCAGCAGGACACTAAAACATGTGCCTCAGTTTAAGTATATCAGTAGCTTAAATCTCACAGCTCCTTGCTTGGGTGACTTCTCAAGTGAATAAACAGTGCAGGTTCTGCTGCTAAAGGTAGTTAGACAAGAAGAAAACTAGCTTTAGGTTCAATCTGAGTCAGGGCCTATCTGGCTGCAGAGTGTAGCTCCAGATTGGCAGAAGACTGGGTTGTAAATTCAAGCTCTGAAGATGTACCAAAAGTGGCTGAGAGATGCTCTGGTGGAGTGCTAACAGTTTTAGAAATGCTGCTAATGAAAAACTGTGTTTGAAATGTTGCTGGGAGGTCAGTGGAATTTCTCACCTCCTCTTCCGCTTATATTTTAACCCTGTGTGTGCTAAATGAAAGAGATCTCTCTAGAGAGGCAGATTGACTGCATTCATGGACATGAGGCTTTTCTTATTAAGAAACTATTTTCAGTAACACCAGCTGTTTTAAAGCTTAACATTCTTCATCCCAAAAGTATGTGCAGATGAGCAGCATTAGTCAGATGGCATTTATTTAGGCACTAATAGTGACCAGACAACCAGATAAAATTCTTATTCTTTCTTCCAGACTGACATGCTTATGATTAGTTGTAGGTATCCCTCTCTCATGTTCAAAGGACTAGGAAGCCACAGGATTTTCCACTGCTTCTTGCCTCATTTTCTGGAACTCCTGACAGGAAAACCAAAATGCTTAATAAAATAGAAAATCTGAATTTAAAGTGAGCTGTTTAATATCTGCACAGAAATAGCTGCAGAATGTATATTGGCAGTTTTTCTCAGTGAGCATATTCCTCTTCCTGTTGTCTTAAAAATTATGCACACTTCTGTTGGACATCAGCAGTGAAAGTGGAGTTTATTGTTTACCCCATATCAAGGGATATGGTTTTGAAGAGTCAAAAAAAGGCATTCCTTTTGTCCATGAATCAACTATGAGGAGAACTCCAGAAAGGCAATCTCAGATTGCCTCTTGTGGCATTTCACTGGTATATAGCAGCCATCATTGTCACAGACAGAGTACTGGAAAAGACTGCCTGACACAAAGTGATTCCTAACTTCATTCTTAAATAAGATGGATTTTTAGAAGATATGTGCATACTTCAGAAACAAGAATTTGTCGAAAAAGCACATTAAATCAATGCTTTCCAAAAGAAAAAAAAGTCACTAACTTCAGAGAACAAAAGGGATAACAGGCTATTGCTATTGTTTGACACTTAGTTCACGTTGTGAAAATGAATATATTATATGTTATATGAGATATGTATAATATATATTATAATTGTACTGTTCATACTTTTTCAGAAAGATCTCACAGGTCTTTAAAACTGCTTTAATCACAGTGTGTGGCAGCAGTGATCTGTGCAACACAACAGCTATCTAGCAACCAGTACCACCACCGTACAACTACTGAGAAAAGAAGCCTTTTATCTCTGTAATGAGTATGTTACTTTCTCCCAAATCTTAAATATAATCCAGAACCCCAGTTCTTACATAAAAATTCAATGGGAAATATTCCCCAGGTGTAAGGTTAAGGATTTGTTTGCTGCGTCTTCCTTAAGATAGAGAATTTCTAGATAATGCCTTTGATAATAAACTACTGGTTAAATGCCAGATACTAAACTCACGTAGAAAAAAAAGCCATGTATTCAATCACTGTCTCAAAGCAACTCAAAATGTCTTGCTTGCATAGATGTGCTCTTCCATGATCATATGTTCAACATTTTTTCCATTTTAGTGGTTTCCAGTACAGCCTATGTGGTGCTTTTAAATTGAAGTTAGGCTTCTTTCTCTCATTTCATAAACAGATGCTTTGTGATATTATGCCTCCTCATGCTTTAGAAATCCCTGTTCATTAGTTTTCATATTTAGGAGGGGTTGCAAACCAAAGAGCAAGGGGAGCAAGAGGCAGTGTAATAAAACATTCTCACAAAGGAAAGAGAACATATTTGCTTACCTGGAAGAATGGGGATTTGGGTTTTTTTCAACTGCTTTTGGTAAAGTTTGAAAAATCTTGTAGAAATGTCATTGAGCAGTAAATCTCAGGTGTTCCTCTCCTTCTCAGGAGTTCTATGACAAGATGACTTTGACTGAATAGTTTGAAAAGACAGTGATATGGACTAGTTCAAATCAGAATAGTTAATGGAGTTCCTCACTCCAACACCAGCCACGAACTGGAAAAGTTAAAAGAAAAACTATAACAGTAAAATAGAGCAAAGTGGATAAGAAGTGAAGCTATTTCACAGCCCCATTTACGGTGAAGGCGGAGTGAATAACATATGTTTTTCTTGAAAGGAAAGGAGGACTGTAGAATGAGGTGTTATCTCTGCCAGTGCTGCTGTAAAGGGGTAGCTGACAAAGCACATTGTGTGAGTGAGGGGAAGAGACCAGGAAAGAGAACTGAAGATATACCATGGTTTGAAGTTATTTGAACAACTGTTTTGGTGTATTACATTACCCTTAATGTACCAGTTAAATTCACAGACTGTGTAGTACAAGTAAACATAAGTAGATTTCACTCCCCTTGCTAGTCAGTGTTTGTTTTTTGACAATTTGACTTGTTGACTTAGGTGTGCCGTTCTGCTTCACTAAAACAAGATCTTGCATTGCTTTTACAAAAAGAATTGCCTGTACTTCTTATTTGTGCCACCTTCACCATTAACATATAAATCATTATGGGAGTTTGAGGTTGACTAGGAATGATTGAGATTGACTAGGAACGATAGATTCCACCCCCAGGGTGCAGGTGATTTAGATTTCACCTGTGCCTGTAGCTCTCATGTAATTCCTCAGTTAGCCTGAGGATTGGTCATGGCACACATAGCAAAAATGATTATTCCACGTAGGTGAGTAGGCTAGTCTAGGCCTTGCTGGCCTGGCTGATTGAAAACTGAAGGAATTAGAGCTAAACTCATTTGCAGGCTTCTATCCTTTTTTTTTTTTGCTCCAATTATGCATATGTGTGTGTGCACATGTATGCACCTTGAAAATTAACCAGGGTGAAAGGGAGGTGATAAACCATCTTTCTTTGTAGTCTGCTATTTCTAGGCCATTTCCTTGCTTCTGGTACCAGCCCAGCACTACAGACACCCCAGCATTACCAGTGACGTGGGAAGGCTGGTGTGTGTGGGAAGGGCCAAGCGCAGATTGTGGGCAAGCCAAAATAATTTCAGCAATTTGGGAAAGCAGGGAGATGGTGGGGGGAGGAATGGGGTGGAGTGGAAAGACATCGTGTGGGTGTGGCTGGAAAAGCTCAAGCAAAGCTGTGGGTTTGGGGGGAAGCCAGCTCTTGGGGTGTGAGAAGTACTGTGCCATGTAGAACTAACTCTGGAGGGCAGAGGAAGCTGGAGCACGACAACAGTGCTCATGTCAACCCTCTGGAACCAGAAGTAACAGCCTTTCTTTTGTCACACACAGAGTCCACTACCATTCACCTTGTGCAACGTCTGTTTGCTGCTGTTTTCATTATCTCTACTTCAGTAACTCTTTGGATTGCCTTCCTTGCTGCCTTCATCACCAACTTTATTTTCCTTATTGTCCCATTACCCTTTCTCTTCTTTGTCTTGCCCCCTGCAAGACAAAAAGCTCTGATGCTTTTTGCCCAATTGGTCCCCGATGGTTAGATTCTGTTATTAGTGACCCTGATACAAAGAGTGAGTTACTGCAATCACTTCTTCTGTCTTTTTAAAAGATGGGTGCAGTGACAGCTTTTCTGAGCTGCTCTTACAGAGTAGCTATCTTGAATAACATTCCCTGTATACTTTGGTAGCAGTTCAGGAGAATACTCTCTTTACTTCTTCCAGAAATTTGAAATAGACTTTGTCTGGTCCTGGAGATTTATTGCAAACTACATGGAAGGGCCAGAACTGGTGCAGATCCGTTCCACATGGAAACACTGATGCAGAGAGTTTGTAGTATGCCTGAATAAAATCAGAGATGTTCTGTAAGCTTAAAAATGCATCTGAAAAGACAGTTACTAAATTCAGTTTAATCCTAGAAGCTGCTGCTCAGAAGATCCTGCCCTGATACAGGAACAGAAGTCCTGGATGGGCCAGGATACAACATATTGAAGAGAAATCTTTGTAAAATGACTACTTTTAAGCAATCTGGTGCCTTAAGGGGCAGATCTATGCATGCTGATTTATTAGATTACTATTTTTTTATGATTATCTGCACTTCAACTGTTGCCCCATGTTGGCTGTTGAGTTTAACTTGGTGGTTGGAGTCCCATAGGGGAAAAATCTAAGCTATCCTGAGACAGATTTCTTGGACTGTCTACTCACCCTGCCAGAAGCCAGCTACACTCACACTCTCTACCTTCAGGCCCATCAGCTGTCTAGCACAGCCTCTGGCAAAGCACAGGTCAGCACCAATACACTTCGTCAGATTTTAGCTGGCTCCACACAGGGCCAGCTGAGGTGTCATCGCATCCTGGGGTTGAGGGGGAACCAGATAGTGACAGCACACATCTGTCTTGTCTTTCTCCACAGCAGTGAGAGAGCCCAGAGCCCCTGTGCAGCTGCAGGTGTCTGTTCAAGCACCCCTGCAACCACCCAACACAATGTTTACTTGTTGGGATTTTGTTTTTTTTGCCATGTGACACACAGTCCCCCTTCAGGAAGGGCTGTTTTATTTACAAATTTCTCAAGACCACCAATCATTTTTATTAGATACTATCACTTATTACAATACAAACTTAACAGCTCACACAGAGGGGAACTGTGCCAGACAGCACCCACAAACATCTTTTCTGAACTCAATTCTTATTCTAGGAGCAGACCCTGAAACCACTGCAATCCCTGTGAGTTGCCCTTTTCCAGTGCTGATTTTACATCCCAGTTGAATAGATCCCAACTCCTACAGACATTCTGCAGACTTATTTTATGGTATAGCAATTCTTTGGATAGCAACCTCCTCTTACTGGTTGTGAATTTGGTTTAAATTTTAGAAGACTTGCATAAACATTTGTATTGTGGGTTTATTTGTTTGTGGGGTTTTTTTTGGTTGTTGTTTCCTTTTTGCCAAGCATTAAGACTGTGTTTATAAACAGTAAATAGACTGGCACTAGTTGTTACCCCAGTAAAGTCTATCTATTGCCAAATAAGCATAAACATGCCCATAGTAGGGAAGAAGTGTTCTACACCTACCTTCTTCCCAAAGGTTTGCGAAAATGTCCTTGCTTTAAGTTTGGTAGGTGCAGTTTGTAAACAGATAGAAAAGCATCACTGCTTCAGTAGAGAAGACAGCTAAAGAGTTTTTGTACTTCTCAGCTTTCTTTGCTGGCATAACCAGTCCTGAGCAGTGTAGCCCTGGTGAGTGCAGTCGGATAGGAGCCTTCTGGGGCAGTGCATCAAGCTCAGCAAATCCATCCTAGCAGCAAGCAGCCTGCTTTATATGTTACCATATTGCAACAGATGCTACGTTTAGCTTTTCACTTCTCTTCCAGCTGTTGAGTTTTTAAACAAAATCTTTACCGACCTTGAAAATACTACTCAACTAGTAAGGAACTAGTAAAAAATTATAAAAATGTCCCTCAGCCCTATATGGCCCTCACTTTTGAGGCATCTTCCCCTTTGGCAAGAGTTTGACTTGGTGCACCAAACTTAACAAGATTCTCCGTCCGGATCAGAAAGAATATGATTAAAAATAATAAAATACAGACTGATGAACACTGGATAAACTTTCTTGTTTTGGGCTTTGTTTCCAGTGTGTCATTGGACATTATAGTGGCAGGTTTTAAAAAAACAACGAAACAAAAAGATTGGATTTTCACATAAGGATTTTGAGGGGCTCTAAGAAATGCCAATAGATATTTCAGATTCATAGGACAGTTGTGAATGTTGGTAGTATTGTAAGGGGGTGCCGTCCCAGCCGAAGCCCTCAAGACAGTTTCAGAGAATGGCAAGAACATAGTAGCAATGATCCCCTCCTGCCCTAGCAGGAGATGCAAGGTCTCAGAAATGCCAAAAAAGTGAATACAGTGAAATTTATGTTAGGAGTGCAATAAATTTTGATGGGTCCAGAAAGGTGCAGGCAATGCACAAGGAGCACGAAGATACTCTTCTCCCAAATGTAAAGCAGAAATGCAAACATAATGAACTGATGCGTTTAATCTTTTCATTTAACAGGATTAAGAGATTAATTTCCATCTAGATTTACAAATATTATGAAGAGTTTGTTGAATTTTGTCTGAAACAGTAATATTATTTACTAGTTATTTTAACATGATTATTGTTCTAAGTAATTCATAGTCCTAGAAATTGCTCTCCTTTGGTACAGGAAGGAAGAGAGTATGCTCTTCACAATCCCTGTTCTACAAACTCCAGTCTGCTCCCCAACTATTTTCACATCTCCTGTGGGTGACCAAATTCATTAGTCATTGAGGCATCATGTAGATGCAGGTGGATGTTAATGGATGCTCTGATGAGCAATTTAACAGGTACTTCCTGCATGTATCAGAAGCTTGACCATTGCCAATTGTCAGAAGCTCTGGAGTTAGGCATCAGCTGAAGGGGCTGGCAGAGAAGGCCCGAGTGAGGAGAATGAAGCTGGGTAGGAATGAGGGATCATAGTCTTGGATTTAGTTGAAATTCAGCATCAAATTCTGTCCTCAGAATTAGCAGTTGCATTCCATTCTCAGCCCTCCTACCTTCTTGCCACATGACAATTCATTTGTCCCTCAGTTTCTTTATCAGTGAGACAGAGAAAAATCTCTCATCCTGGTACATGTATCCGACAGTAAAAGGTGAAAATATCTGTCTGTCTGTTCATCCCCACACTAACATTTCCTGCAAGGAAGCCTATAGGAAACATCATATTCCAAGCAGGTTAATTTACTGAAACTAGTAACTGGAGAGCTCACCTGGTACTTGTTTGTATATTGCTCCAATCTTTCCTAGTTCAGGGCAGATACTGTTTGTGGGCAGGAAGAAGTCTGAAGAAACAGAGCAAAATGCTGAAACATAAGGCAGCAGTGTGCTCCCTCAGCCAGTCACCCCATTTAGCTACGTTTCAGTCCCAGGGCACTTGACCTGCTTTTTTTAGATAATGTGCAGTCCTCCCTAATGGGGTCATGTTTACAGACACAGCCTTTATGTCAGTGGCTCCTTAAGTGAGAGTACAGCTGACCAATTCCACAATACTGGAGCATCAGGACCAACTGACCCTAAACTCACCCTTTCTAGGTAGTCCAGCATGTAGGTGTTTTCCCAAAAGATATATTATGGTTGAAAGTGCATAAGGGCTCTAAAGTGTCGTTATTTCTAGCAGGGACCCAACAGCTGAACAAAATTGTGCTGCTTCTCCCATTGCTTTTAATCTTTGGGCATTTTTTTTTTCAGGAAACCTTGAAGAGAATTCAAAACCCTAAAGGAGACCTTTACCTTTTTTTATTAATCCCCCTCTCCAGTCTCACAGACTTTCTCTGCCTTTCCAAACTCTTCAGGGAATGCTCTTGCACTGCCAAGCAAAGCCTCTTCTAAGCTGGCCCACGACAAATGCTCTCTTCTGTATCCCACACTCCTCCCTTCTCAGCTCTGTTAGATGGTCAAAGGACCTGCCTGGTTACCGACCCACTTGGCAGATCAGTTTTCTCAGTTTGATGCCTTTCTTTGCAGACTTGCCAGCCCCCAGGGACTGGCTCAGCAACCTTAACTAGCACAAACACTGCACATTCCTGCATGCACATGCATACACACAGATCACTTGCCCCCTATTCCTTGCTCTTGGAGAGTGTCTCTGGGGACAGGCTAATAACTAAGGTCAAATAACTAGGATACAATTCAAAAGAAACCAAACCACTTAATACTATTTTCAAAGAAGTCCACAATCTTTCTGTATTTTCTATTATTTTTATATTTCCTATTGTTAGTCATTATTCTGCTAAGATAACCTCTAACAAACCTCTTGGAGCTAGAAACTTTAAACATCTTTAAAATTAAGTATTTTTAAAGAAAACTATTCCCTGGAATGACACTTCATCACAGTATTTGGGTTTTTTGGGAATGACATTTCACAAGATTTAAAAAAAAAAGTGAAGAGTAACAGTTTTAGATTTTGATCTACAGAGATTTAATTGGAATGGAAGGCAATGTGAATTAAAAGTGACCTTGCATTGACAAATGTTTGCTAAGACAAAATTAGTTTAATAGCAAAAATTTTTTTTAAATGAATAGTCTTTAAAGATGCCAGGTATAAAAAGAAACCTAAGGGTAAAAAAGGTCTGCTGTTAACAGAAAATAGTATAATATGCTGTCTTGCTTCAGCCCTGACAGAAAAATGTGATGAACAAAAATCTACTTTAACAGGAGAATAAAGAAACAGGTTAGAATAAGGGAACAACAGTGTTCAGTAAACATAAGAAAGCTGCTTTCAGATTGATGGGACCAGTTCAAAGAAACTAATCAATTCTATCATGAAGCAAACAGTTTTTAACTCTGTAGATGATAAGAACCTAAAGTTCAGAAAGTTCAGCGGGAGGGCGGTAGGCATACTATCTGGAATCTGAAGGAAGGCAAAAAAGTTAGGATAGTTCAGGAAAATCTGACCAATTAGGAAAGATTAAAAGGCCCAGATGATTAAAAGCAGGCAAACACATTTTTTAACTTTATAAAACAAGGAAATTAAGTCAGTTTAAATTCAGTATTCCAAAGATACCGCAAAGATCCTAGAGTCACAACTCATGTGCAAAGAGCCACAGGAGAAAAAACCAACCAAACAAATAACAGACAACAGACCCGGCTAATCCAAATCTGTGTGTTTGTGACTCAGATGTTCTTTAAAATAGCATGGGTGTAACTGATATTGCCACAATACAGGATGGGTGGATTGGTCACCAGCCAGTCCATATATTTCTAATTCTTTAAGGTTGTTTCTTGTTAGGAGTTCTTTAGACAGAAGAAACCCCTTTTTTTTCTGCTCAAGTGATTACCTCTCCTGTTATGTACTTGTTTGTTATACCAGTTACTACCGGTTATTAGCATTAATTTTATCAGAAGAGTTATAGAAAAATATGGAAAATATGTAAAATGGAAAAAACAAATTCCCAAAGACCCCCGTACACAACTAAGTGGGCTCTCCCTGGTGCATGCTCACAGACCTCAGTGTGAAGCACTA
Organism: Empidonax traillii; assembly: GCF_003031625.1. Classification (NCBI taxonomy): domain Eukaryota; kingdom Metazoa; phylum Chordata; class Aves; order Passeriformes; family Tyrannidae; genus Empidonax; species Empidonax traillii. Next base: position 1,165,716 of record NW_020955217.1, read on the forward strand.
AGAAAGGCAGAAGCAGCAGTAGCAGGACACTTGCCTAGTGAATGATTTCTTTGCTGTGTGACGACTGCACACCACGAGGCTGTGGAGGGAGTAATTTTGGCCAGACTAACTGGCAAGGTGTTTGGTGTATGTCAAACTAAGCCATAGCACAAAAGCTGCATCTCTCTCTTTACAAGGCTGTATTACTCTTCTAACAGACTGAACTAGACTAGTTTTGGTTGCAGTAAAATTGATGTATATTACTTAATTAGGGTTTACAGAATAAAGTGCATGTTATGGTCATACTTTCTCAACTACCTTGTCACAGAAAACAGAAATTGCTCAGTAATGTAAAAATTCCAGTACTCATGCAAAGTTACGCCTCATTTAAAGAATACTGTTTCTTATTGCAGTAGACAGTATTCCTCCAAAACCTTACCATTGCAGCAAAGTCTGCTGCTGCAGTCTAATCCCATGTCAGATTAATGGCAAACTAGAAATACAGGTAGCATTCCCCCCAGTACAGCTACATTTTTATTGGTTTAAAATTGAATGTGGTAGCAGTAATGGAATAAGCAATTAAAATGTTAAGTTAAACACAACAGCTGGGGCATTTGATGTCTTTTATGAAGTCACTGGGCTAATGCCAGTGTTTGGCTCACCCTGGAAGGAAAACATAAGCCAGGAAACAGTCTTTATGCTTTTTGATGCTCCAGACACTAATTATTCAGCTATGACAAACAAAATACAGGAGGGCATCATTCAAGTCTTATACTACCTTGTTACTCCCATTTAATGACTGCATCTTCAGTGTGCAGGTTTTCTGTTGCCCCCAATTCACCGAACCTAACTATGCTACAGTTCACATCTGATTTAAAAAACAAATATCAAAGACAATCAAATTTCTATTCTGGGTCAACACCATGCCAACACAAAGCCAGGAATACACAGCAGCACTGTGCTCTACTACTTATTTGCAGTCAGGAGGGTTCCACCAACCACAAGCTGGACTGACCTGAATAATGAAAGCTTAAAACATACGTGTAGCCTTTGCTGGTTTGCAGTCACTAGTACTATTACACCTTCCAGTCGTGATGCCTGCTTTATGGAAGACACGTGGATGCTTTCTCATTCCTCAGCTGGCCAGTATGCGTATGCTGGTGAAAAGCTATAGGGAGGATTTGCTTCATGCTGCATTCACCCTATTAAAAACCAACATGATGATTCCAAACAAAAAGATAAAATAGTCTGGTGGATATACATAAATATTTATTATCAGTTTAACTTCATTTTACTGGAAGTCTTTTAACATTTTTTTTTTTTTTTGGTGAGGTGTTTTGGTTTTTTTTTTTTTTTTTTTTTTTTTTTTTTTTTTCCAAAATGTTGCATCTGACAGATGCTTCCCTGCACTGGGAATGCACAGCTTACACTTTAGATTCCAAAACAGTCTATTCAAGATAAAGAACCTTCAACTTTAGTGCATATGGAGCTATTTAAAGATTGGTAAAAAGAATTCCCCATCCCCCTCCCAAATTAAGAGTCCGTTACAAAGATTTCATTACCAAAAAGTGAATATACAAATACTAGAAAAATGCTGGCTTGAAAAAGTGATTTCAGAATTTACTGTACACATTGTAACAATTTATTATATAAGCTGCTTCTACATGCAAGCAGATCTTACATTTGGTGTAAAACATTTATACACATTCTTTACAATTTGTACATATTTAAATGGCTGTATCAAACAACACTGAGCTATGGAATTTTGGAAGCAAACAACTAAAATTGGGAGGAGAAAAAGACAAGGTTTATAAAATGTGAACAAAACTCGTGACACTGAAAAGCATCTAGACTTAGGCTTAGTCTCATTTGGTTTGGTTTCAGGTTATTCAGGCAGATCCAGATTTTACTTCTAGCACACAAAAGTAACACCAATGCAAAAGAGAGTAAGGCAACTATTGAACCAGCAGACTGTACCCGTCACTTAGAATGGCTTATTGGTAAAATGCCTGTTTTAGGGTTTTTCTTTCCTAAAATGTTTATTTTGTAGGCACATTTTAGCAAAAATTGCATTTTGGCTTCCCTGCTTGTCTATGGCAAGAAGTGAATTACTGTAGTTGGTGCCCATTGAGAACACAGGTGGTGGTGGCTTTTTTGGTTTGATTCTGTGAAAAGCCAAGGCCTCAAATGGTATTTCAGTAGTATGAAAGAGGACAATGATAAAGAATAATGATCAAAGCACAGAGTTTGTGTGATAACTAATGTGGTTATTCAGTACTTTTGCCACCTTTTAGTTTGCATTAGAAGGCAACGAAAAGTTAACCTGACCCAATAGCATACTATACTACTACATGAAGACCTGAGCTTAGTTGGAATCTGGGGACTTCTACTAGTTGGGGTTAGATGTGGCAGTGTCCCCTCTGCCGAAACACTTCAAACTCTCAGAGGGGAAGCTGGCCCTGTACAGCACTAAGGAACACCAGTGCCTCACGACATAACATCGGGGGTGTCAAAGTGCTGGTATGGGAACCTGTTTTTCACACCTTCCTGAATGGCTCGTTCCTTGTTTGTACTTTGTCTTCTTACAGAGTGCATAGTGAGAAAGGGTGAGCCTGACATAAGCTCTGAGTTGTTGTGCCACAAGTACAAGATTTACTTAGAAGAAAAAAGAAGGAAGGGAAGAATGAATTATATTTACCAGAAGTCATAATGGGAACGTTATGCCATGGCTGCATATGGGAAAAACTTAAGAACAAAGCATTCGTTCAGGAGATTATCATGAACATGTGCCAGAAACATACGAGAATATAAATCCTCTTGGTTACTGAACTGCTAGAGATCAACTGAATATAATAGTATTAATTCATTTTCTCAAGTTTGTCTGCTTTCCCACTTAAAAAAAAAAGAAAAAAAAACAAAAAAAACAAACGCATAACTCTGATGTTGATTACAAGATTTTGGAAGAACATCTGATAGACACAAATCTTCGTTAAGTCCATGGCAACACATCAGTTTCATAATTTAGATCCCTATAACTG